>NC_061062.1:8882706-9245949 GCF_021917145.1 Hypomesus transpacificus
TAACTTTAAGCTTGGGCATTCTTGAAGGGAGTTTTTCCAGCGGTGGAAAATATGATCGCTTGTGAAAAGGATGTACTCATGGTGTGCCATAGTTGACAAACTCTCTTTGGTTTGCTTTGGGAATCAAACACAGCACATTATTTCTTTTATTGATGATGTTTCCATTCCATTTACTGGACACATCTATTATGCACTACTAGTTGTCAGGGTCTTACATTTAAGTCAGCATCAATAACATTGTGTAACATGTGAATGGTGACTTGATTTCAAAAGGGTGGCCCGAAGCCTCGAAAGGCATGCCATCGTCTTTCGCTTCCATCTACGTGTAGACTGCAATTTTATGCACTGTTGATCTTGTCCTTGTCCTTGACACCCATGGTCTCTCATTCCCAGCCGATGAATGTTCCCATCTTATGTCTTGTTGCTCCTGAAATGCCCTGACAAGATGTTTTGGGGGCCCAGAGTGATGCTTAGCTAGATGTTGTTAGTGGAGAGACAACAACAGAATGGCTAGGTACAAATGATTTCATTCATCACTGGGAAGAGAGCCCAGCTGCTCGGTGTTCCAGGAAAGACGTGTTCTTGTGCGTGTGTGAGCGTCATAGGCGCGCATGATTATATCACAGGAACACTTTAATGAGGAGCATGCACTGCACAGATCAGAGTTGCATTCATAGATGCTTCTTTTGTGCCTGTTCTTTTTTTTCTGCACACTGCTCACAAGGTAAATCTGTAAAACGTCTGTCAAACATCATAGAGGTCACGCCATAGATCTAGCTTTCCTCTAAACGGCAAATAACCTACTATCAAACTAAAATTACATTCTCAGACAGTTAATATCAATTCCTAAGAAATCTCTGTTGTGCATTATTCACTTAGCAGGTTTAGGAGGTCATGTTGCAAACAACATAAAGCATTTTCTTTCGCCTTGATCTACATAAATTAATTGTGAGGTAAAGTGGTGGAAAGGGATTGGATTGCTCCCATTGGAATTGAGAAATCAATCAATAGCATGAATGTATGTGTCTGTCAAGACTCAGTGCCCCCCATTTTCCCCCTGTTAAATTAATTATTCTGTATATCCACTAGCCTCACCTAGCCCCCAACTCATCTAGCACATCTATGAATAACTACAATGAAGGACTTCTTTTTGACTTTGGGGTAAATATACTCAGTTTGGGCACTGAGGCTGCACCTAAATCAAAAGTTAGCATCACCCAAATTCAAAACAGTTCTTGTTTTTCTTCTTTCCTGGGTCAAACCTGTCAGTCATGGACTTTTCTCTTTTAGAACACTGCGTGTTGTGAAAGAGTGATGTGTGCGCGTGCAAGTTGCAGTGTGACAAAGAAGAATCGAACGCTCTCTTTTGCCTCTCTGCTTTCACACCTCCCTGTGTGCCCGCCTCACTGCTCTCTGTCCTCCCACACCCGTCTCCTTCACTCCCTCCACACACACATTCATGCACACACATCAGCACACACCCCATCATATTACAATGATAATAGGATTTGGTAGGGCATCGTTCTTGATGCTGTCAGCTTCCTCTGCTGAACCTGGGGATGGCCCTGTTCACACAACTGTTTTACCTCTAGGGCTAGCCTATTGACCGCTTGATTCATAGGGTAGCTAGAAAAATCCATTCCAAACACATTTGTTGTGAGGAATGTTTATGTAAAAACAATAGAATTTATTCACACACGATGAACAGGATTATCTTTAGTGGCTACAGAATCATACTGATTTCCTTGTATTGAGTTAGGTTACAAGCCCGGATTGTTGACAGTAGGGCAAATAATATTGTAGTCACCTGAATAACACATCATGCAATTCGATACGTGTATGATACTGTAACCTTTGCAAATGTTGTAGATATTAACTATTTGACATCTGATGCACAGCATTCTGATTGTGATTAACAATATACTTATACTACAATTAAAGAGAACACACCTCTTACAAGTTTTTTATATTAGTATTGTTTATATAATCAAATAAAAAAAACAATCCCTCCTTCCACGAAACACCAAGATCATCGATTTTGTGTCTACTGTACTATGGTGTTGCGACATGTGTTCCTATTTAATTACGTTAACATTTATGCACACTTGCATAAAGGAAGTGGTTAGATATGATATGATTATCATGATCATAATAGGAAAGAATCATTTACTCCAAGACCCTCCCTGTGCTATGTGGGTGAGAGCTGGCAATACTGACTCTGAACACCCAGAGTGCCATGCATTACTCTTCCAGGCAGAAGCTTGGTCTCGGTAGTGCCCGTATGATCTGGGCACCACTCAGAACGGAACATCTGTGAAATGTCTGCCAGGCGGGGTGATTCTGGGGGTTGAAGGCTTCGAGTTGGCAGTGGCACAAGCTGCTCGGGCCTCCTCGACTCCTTTACGCGAGCCACAAAGTCTCCGTCCATGAAACTGTACAAGGAGAGCCCAGTGTCCTGTGCATATCCACCATCCAGAGAAGATTCTGGCAAAGCCCAAACCACTTCCAGACACAGATTCAGATACTTTTGCTGCTATAACAGATAAAACAGATAGTGGGCATCTCTGCACACCCTTACTGTACAAGCAAGCACACACACTAACACACTTGCACACACCTCTTTGCTAGTTTCTATCTGTATCACTGTCAAAGGAGGTTATATTTTCCCCTTCCTTTTAGTACCGAACATAACATTCTGACCTCATCTCATGTCAATATGCACTTACCAAAATGTGAGTCGTGGCCCCCGAGTACTGGTCTGCTTCACCTTCGTAGTCTCGTCCTGTCTTTAATACCCAGACATCTTTATCCAGGGTCAAACCAGCTAACAGGATTGAGAGGAAAAATGAAAAAAACAAGACCTTTGTTGCAGTGAAATAGCTGTTCAATTGCACATAATAGACCAATTTAGTCATTGAAAGAAGCTTTGTAACAGTGCTTTGACCTGGGGATGTTTTAAAAGGTCACTCTCTGAAAGACAAGTTGCAACACTAAACTTACTATCATCCTCTCTTTTTTTTTTTTACAATTATTCCGGGGGTATTATTGCCCTTGTTTAGGTGGAGGCTAATTCTTGTACATTTTTGATCCTCGTAGCCATGGTAACTAAGTGAGGGCTATAATTTTGACAATTTGTTCTAACACCAGGTATGACAGACGATGACATTTCAACTTAATTTGCTCACAATGTGTTACATTCTGATTGGTTTGCCCCTACGTTTCCCTTTCAATAGCATGCATGTATAATTGCACTTTAGTCAGACTTTATTCCGTTTTTGACAGTTTGTCATCATTTATACTCTAGGAACATCCAATACAGTATTATCTATGTGGTCAAGCAACAAAGGGACCAAAGCTGACTTTATTTCAGAAGGAGCACAGGTCCTTTGTTTTCTCTAGGTCTAGGAAATTTTTTTTAGTGCAGACTTATTTTATGGTGCAGCAGAAACATGACAGTGGGTGCACCAGGCTAGAAGAGCTGGTCAGGAAGACAGGCTCTGTCCTGGAGGTTAACCTGGATTTTGCGAAGGTGATGGTAGAGAGACATATATTGTCTAAACTACTGGCCATGATGGACAGTGTAGCTCACCTCCACGATCCCAGATCAGGCAGAAAAGCACTTTCAGTCCTTCCTGCCAGATGCCAACTTTTTATGCTACAATACAATACTTCCTGTTTCACCACTCCATTTACTCTATTTGATATTATCAAGGAACTGGATACTTTTATGTAATATTTTCTTCTTTGCTTACTGTATATCTTCTTTTGTTATTGAAATATCCATTGAATTGGTTTTCATGGCTGCTGTATTGTTGCAATTTCCCATTGGTGGACAATATTCGATATCAACAGAGAAAAAAAAGGCTCCTTTAGCAGTACAGTAACATCGTCTTCCTTACTTCTAAATGTTTTGGCCAGCAGTGAACTCCCAACTCCCCACATTTAAGATGCAAAAACCTGGATCTCTTGCCATACTAGGGAGCTTCAGCCTCAACCAAAGCAGGAAAACAACAGCTTTAGGCTTCAAGGGGTTTTAGAGAGCATTTACTTTCCCCTAAGCCCAGAGACATCTGTTTCACACCTGTGTATCTATCAATCTCCTAGCCCCCTCAGTGGCTAACCAGCTGCAGAATCTGTGGAGCTACAGTAACAGTCCAGAGAGCCCAAGGTAGTTACTCCACCTTTTGTTGCTAAGCTAACACCACATCTGTGCTCTGTTCCCTCTGACACAGTGGACAATAGAGAAATGTGTTATATGTGTTAGATGGGGATGGAGAAATAAAGAGAACAAGAAGTTGAGAGTACCATGCATGTTCAGGAGCATGTGTGTCACCTTGAGAGATACACAGAACAGGCACAGATACACACACGTTGGATGTGTACTGAAGGAATGTGCATCCCTCATATATTGTATTATACTGGTGTGTGTGTGTATGTGTGCGTGTGTGTGTACGGTATGTTTGTTAGCTCACGTGTATGAGAGGGTGAGAGAGACAGGGACATTCCCTCTGTGAGCCCAGGAGGCTTGCCTCAGTCTCTTCACAGGCTCCATGTGACAGCTATGTGGAGACAAAGAGTAAATTGGGTGCCCGCCTCATGGTTCCCCTCTGGCGACTTCCTCTCCCAACGACGGCCCCGGGGTCACAGAAGTGTTGGTTAATCCCACTGTCTGGAGGGACGCTGGGAGGAGAAGGGAGGGGGGGGCAACAAGGTTTCAGATGCAGTGTGTGTGTTGTTGTGTGTGTGATATGTGTTTCATGTGGCACCTGGTCTAATGTATCCTTCTGTATCAACACCTGAGGATGTGAGGACTCAACAGTCCCACCAGAGGTTCTATCCCTCTTTCCTCACAGTCACATTTAATCTCAATTGATCTACTGTCCCTCGACATCCATGTATGTACTCATGTCAGTGCCTGTTATGTTTTGTACTTGGGTACATTTTTATCTATCAACCCGCCCTGTTTAGGGACTGTACGACTATCTAAATACAGTAGGCAAACGTGTTCATGTTTTTTTGTTGCCGTTTGACAGCATTGTGTTTGTATGCCAATTGTAAGCGACATTAGCTAGCTAACCATCTATTGTTCCCACCCATTACCAGCCTGTGGGTAGTGTGCAAAAATTCAAAATAATTTGAGGGGATTATCTCTGCTAGTTGATGTAAGGGGAGCCAATATTCAAATAAACACATCTTCAACCTATTTTCAGATTTCAATGTATAACACGCAAGCTTACAAACTGCACTTTCATGATCTGTATTATTATAAATGTATGACCATGTACTTATATCTGCAACATGAAAGGGCCAACAGTACTTCACGATTGACGAGAGACTCATCATATGGGTTCTGTACAAGTTTTGGTACTATCTACTGAAGATAACAATTGCAGAATAACAATTGTGTTTTTTGCTTTCAGCAAACACTAAAAAACACAGTTTTCCACGTAGGCCTATTTGTCAAAACAACCTCATGCTTATGTGACTAATTCTACTGACGTACAGTCTAAATGAGATGGACAAACAAAAAGCAACAAAGAGCTGTGGCAAATCAAATTCCCCACCTAAATGAAGCAATTTCCCAAACAATCAAGAGAGCACCACGCAACAAAATGTCATTTATACTTCCGCGAAGTGCTATCGCAAAATAAATTAAGGTCACATCACTGTGCGTTTGGAGCTACAGCAGTTCATCTCACCTCAGCAGTGGCTGCATGGCTGAGTGGGTAAACCTCTCCGCCTGTGGAAAACCTCTGTCCTTGTGTATGCCTTCAATGATTCAACTCAACCTTGTCATCTTTTGATTTCTTACTTCTGGCATCTTCCTCTCGCATACATTTCTCTTGATCAGTATTCTCAACCACTTATTGCAAATGTATTTTTAAAAGAGCATTTGGGGAGGTCAGTGGGAGGCCTTTTTCCCAGCCATCCACTTTAATGAAAGTAAACAAGCAGCTTTCTGACTGGCCCTCTGCGGCATCCAGACCACACAGAGGTGGCAGAGGCAGTGCTACAGAGTGTACAGTTCAGTAGAAGTGAACTAATTAAATTCAATTACGTGGAGGGCTTTGGTGGTGTGATATGGTAATTGGTTTGCCTGCTAGTTTTCGAGTCTCCAGGGGAACTGAGGTTCAAATCCAATTTAGGTTGGCGTAATCAAACAAATGAACCTGCCGCTAGGTGATTAGCTTACAGGTGGTTACTGGTTCTATGGGGTCCAGAGGGGAAACTCTCTCTCTCTCTCTCTCTCTCTGTTTCTCTCTCTCTCTCTCTCTCTACATATATATTGTTGAAGCTTTTAAGTAAACACAATTACCACATACTATTCTGATGTCTACTGTATGCATTTACTAAACATGTTGTCCAATATATTATCATTGATAAACTTATGATACAAAAAAAACATGTAACCCACAGTATTCTAAATTATCATTGCCTATTTAAAAAAACACATGTATGCCCCTCTCCCCTGAATGCATGTATTTTTGGTTCTACTACTTATTATATTACTGTAACACAGTTGTTAACACTGCAACTGTTGGTCAGACCCTTTGATTAACGTCTACTCACCTGCCTGCCTGGTTGTCCTGCCTGTCCGGTTCCTCTCCCCACTCCCTCACCCTGCCCTCTCATTACAGTAAATACCCCCCTGAACCTCGAGCTGATTGGCTTGGCTTTTGTCGCATACTTGATTCAGAATCCCATTATTGCCAGTTCTCTGTTGATATTACGTAAGAGTATTTTGGTTCATCAGCTGCTCTGCTTTATGTAGCAATATATTAATTAAGAATTTAGAGCAAGTAGGTTTTCCGTGCCATGTGTAAAATATGTAAAAGAAACAAAGTCTCTTCATCTACATATGATTCCCACACACGTTCAATTTTAGCACACACAAGCTGCCTGGCACAAGACAGTCACAGAAGTGACCCAAAGTTTGTGCAAAAGTAGGTCATTATCAGCCCACTTGTCCCAATGACAATAAACGAGCAAGGGAGAGAGACACAAAACATTTTGTGAACATCAAAAAAATGGAATGTCTTGCCACCAGAGAAGAAGACACATGGCTGTGTTACATGTGTGTGTGTGTGTGTGTGTGTGTGTGCGTGTGTGTGTGTGGTGGGGGGGTCGGGGTGGAGAAATGAAGGGTCTATTTTAAAACCTCCAGCAGCTTCGCCACAGCAGGGGCGACAGTCATGAGCAGGGAGACTCGCTGGGAGCGTAAAGAGTTACAAAGCAGACACTCCAGCATCTTAGGATGAAAGAACAGCTTTTTATTTTGGACTAAGACATGGATACTTACCGAGAGAAGAACTTTGGCACACTGCAACAGTTGTTACGACAGTGTGTTTTGACGTGAAACTTTTTTTTTTACTCGAGCAAGCCAACATATTTGAATGGTACTGTGACAGGACTGAAAGATCAGTGAGCCAGCTATTCTTGTAGTCATAATTTGATACATTTGCTTACTTGGCGATGGTTTCTCTGTGTTCCACAGCCAACAAGGAGCAAGGTTTGAAGCCAGTGTAGACTGGATGTCAGTTTCAATTCAAATAGCACCCATGTATGACAGCTTATGACAACAAGTTTACACAAGTGGTGAATAAAGATAACCGTTGTGATGCTTGACACTTTCACTGCTATGCAACAGTAGCAGGCAAACTCAAAGAATGCTGTCAAAAGCTGTCCTGGCCTGCAAACAGAACACAAAAACAGTGTGTGTTTCTGTAAAATGTGCTTTGTGGAAACAATACACCTGCACCAATGTACTTGGTCTCTGTTTGTGTGTGTACAAAAGCACGCGCAGGTTTATATGTACATGCAAAAAATGTGCAGGTCTTTACTTTAGGGATTAAAACACAAACTTTTAGTAGTTAAGCAAAAATGTGCCTCTCAGTAGTTTGAGTGTGTGACTCATAGTGTTCTCAAAACTGAAGGGAGAAAAACATTCTGGGTGAAAAGGCAACCTTGATCATTTCATTACACATATATTAATTTTATAGCATTTTAATGGGCCTGAAACAAACATTCTCTATATCAATTGTTAAAGGCTTTCTGCATGCTGAAATGACGGGAACCTAAAAGACAGACTTCAAAATCTGGGTGGCAATTAAAGCGATAGACTAACTCAAAATCTGGATTTTTCACTTTTATCTGTCAATGCTCTCGGCAGAAGATTTTCAAAAGATGGGGAGGCAGCATCACACACAAACACATGCTACACGACATATACAAACATACACCCAAAGTATAAACCATTAAATCTTATGTTATTTGGCTCTAGGCCTATCTGACTGCAAATGTTGTACTGCATGAAACTGTAAACTGTACCTGTAGTTGGGCCATGGTTGTTCCTGCAGAGATGATACTACAGGAATATAAGAGACAGAAATATACATTAAAGAATGACATGGTCTCATAGACACTCCTTTGTTTGATTTTGCTCATCTGCATACCTGAAGTTCACCTATTGATTTTTGAGTACTTTCATGGAAGATTGCTGAAGATTTCCTGTCACCAAGTCTCATGTCAACATCTCCAGAGAGCTTGGTATTAAGTCTTAAACTGACAACATGAAACCTCCTAACCATAAAAAAAACAAAAAGCACTTTTGAGAGTAACTGGATAATTGCTCCTAAGTTTATTGCTACTTGAGTTCAAATAAGTCTAAGTTAACATAATAGGATGTATGGTAATATTTTTTTTACAGGTCAGAGCGAAGGTTTCTACTGAGACAGTGAGAAGGAATAATGGTCATTATAGCAACAACTTTGTAACTAACAATTGGATTGAATTGCAACTAAACATTCAGGACATTGTAATGCAATTAATCATTTTTAAGAAATGCTTGGAACAAAAGGTTATAAATAAGTAAGATAAGTACAGTAGGTCTACTGTAAAAAAAACAAATCTGCAATTATTTTGACATAAAAATGGCAGCGGAAAAGTGTCCAGCCCTTCATAAAAGCACTGACATCTCACTGGACAATTATAGTGCTCTAACACATGGCTTGATTGTAGCTCACAATACAATCTGCACTTGAATGGTACTCCTAGCAGGGTCACATCTCTCTCTGCATACTAAAAACAAGCAACCAAGGGCTGGATGGAAAGTCAGAAGTTGCCACTCAATAGCAGTTGTCAAAAAGCCTGCAAAATGTAAAATTGTGCAATCTGTAAGTTTACATTTTCCTGGGCATTTGGACAAACTAGAGCCATTAATCTATTCATTAATTTGAGGGGGTAACTAAGTATCTTAAAATTGCACACATGCACTGGCCCCCAAGGACAAGTCCACAAACAGAAAGACAAGTAAGCCCGCAGCCAGAAAGGGACCCCCTAGTCTACTCTAATGCATGCACACACAGAGATGCACACACACACTTGCACACACACTTCGATCATAAATTTACTGAGGGCAGCTATTTTATGTATTTAATCATCAACCTTCCCTTGTTCACACCTTGTGGGAGTGGACACGTTTTACTTTGAACATTTAATGACTTTTCTTGTCAAAGACATTGTAGAAGGTACCGGTACTCGTCTGCTAAGGAACTTGAAGTGCAATGTTTTTGTATCCCTGTTTTCGAACACTTTTAATCACTTTTACAGAGTGAAAAGGGAAACCAAATATGCGGTACACTGTCTTGATCAAATGGACTTGGCCCTACAGACAAGGATCATGTTTGACTGTAACACGACTGCTCTTGTTTTATTCCGACAGAGCATGTGCATGTTAAGTCAAGTTGTGCTTTAAGAACTCTCAACTTTTTCGAAGTCTGCTTACTGTGCTCCTAGGCATTCGCAAAGACTTGTAAGAAAAGCACTGAAGAGGACGGAGAGCAGTCAGCTCCCCAGGCTCCAAGTTGATAGCAAGGATAGGGACTAACTGGCATTAATTTATTGTCGAGTGGTCTTGGGAATCAAATAGGAAATTAACGCCTTGATTTTAAATTATAACTCTGGTGACCCATGGTGTCTTGTTATCTAGCTCTTGCTGAGCATCAATCAGAAAATGATTAGAGCTACTGCTTGATTTCGGTTGGAATCCCTCCAAGCTGGAATACCTGAAGAAATAACAAACAGCTGAATTATTATTAGCAAGGTGAAAACAAGGTGAATAATAGCTTATCATGTATTCTGTTCTTTTGATCAATTTGTTTAGACTATTGACAAAATGTTATTCACATATTAGTACTATGTTAACGCATTATAGTGTTGTGTGTCTCATAGTCAGTGGGATATATTATTTTGCCTTTTGGCGCAGCTGTAACAGTGCAATTTGCCCAATATTACCCATACCCCAATCTTCACTATAAGGAATTTTCTGCACACTACAGCAGATGTCGTCAAATTGCTTATCCACAGACTTCCAGCGCATAAACATATCATGCAGAAACCTCATAACTGGAATTACATGCAGTGATTTCATCCATTGCTGCCCTTAACAATGATACTTAGTTCTATACTTAAAATACCCAGTATATAATACAAAACACTAATGTACACATTAATGCAGGATTACACCCACAAACTGAAATTATATCAAGTCCCTGGCATCCCTCTTAATGGCAAACAGAGGGCCCATAGATACAACAGTGTTGTGGCTCTCCCAACATCTGGGCTTTAATTGAATACCCACGGGGGTATTAAGTCATCTGCTGCAGCTGGAATAATTAGTTCATATTAGCGCTGCGTACTTACATAGAGAATGACATGTCTACATCATCCATTTAGTTTCCCTCCAATCTCCAGATTTAGGACAGGTAATGAGGCCATACATGTCAGGGTGTCATGTCAGAATCTACAAAGCCCGTCATGCTCCATTCACTGAAGACTAAAATCAAAAGATTCACCTCTTACATTGTCCACCTGCCACTGTAGATCATTTTTCTTTATATCTCATTCACTGCAGAAATTCAAATTGGACTACATACCTTTTTCTTGACTTGTGAAGTGGCACACCAAACTAAACTACTAAAGTGCTCGACAAGCAACTGATGAATTAAACCAGGGATGATAATATAACTGTTAATATCAGAACAGTAATTCCAAAACTTCCAAAGCCTACTGGAAATGTAAGGCATTGTATGTGCACAGTGTGCATGCATTGTGCACTTTAGTATGTGCATGTGTATATGCACATACTAAAGCTACATCTACTGATGTTATCTCTAAAAAATAGCCCACAGTGGATCATTACAGATCAATTTCATTTTTTACGTTCGGGCCTTGTTCTTGAGGTACTGATTCACTGGTTTAATTGCACTGGTACAGTAAAACAAATCAAGTGCACTCAAGTATTTTGGCAGCCATTGGCCCATGTCTGACCAGAGTTTAATAACCCAGGCAAATATTCAGAGCTGCAAGCAATAAAATGATCGAGAATACGAGAGAGGCCACACAGCTGCGGCTCGACTGTGTTTTTAAGGCTACTACATCAGTGTCATGATAGCGCAGGAGAAGTAGCTGTCTTACCCCTAAGCCATTGCAGCAGGTAGGCATGAAAAATGGGGGCAGGTGGGTGAAGGAGAGGAGGAGCAACAACAGAAAACAGGGGGCGATGAAGAGGCAGCGCTCTTCAACGGCAGCAGACCACCCCCTTCAGCCTGTGGTGTCATCCCACCAGATAAGGTCTCCTGTCACTCACGCTGACCCTTGGGATACTATGACATTCAGGCAGTGGAATGGTGTCACCATCGCTTACTTGACCTTTAAGCAGAAGTTTGCCCAACACCGTCACTGTCCTCTGAAACTGGTGTCACCGTGGACGCGGTCGTCCAAACAAACCCTTCTTGTCAGATTAATTTCTATGACTACAGCCTACTGTTATGTACGGACTCCTCAAGTACACATGTACTGAAGGTCTGTAGGGATGGCACAAAGAATATTGAACGCCTGCTGAATATAAGAAGAGGGAGTAGCCTCAGAGTGGACACCATTTTGTGAATCATTCATTAGGTTTGTTAATATTCTTTTAAATATTTGTATGTAATTCCAAATAGGCCCTATGAGTTACAGATAAGGATATGCTGATATAGCCGATACCCCCTACACAAGACAGAAATCACTATGCACCATAGATGGGGTAATCCTATGGTTCAAAGATTCCTTTGGAAACACAGCCACCTAGTGCTGGAGAGAACCATCACACCCTGTCAGATGAATATGGCACAAACTAAAGTTGCATTTTTATCTCAATTCCTCATCTAATGACATCTACAGCTTCAACCATTTGAATTACACTCAAGGGCGTAGTATTTAGTAGGGACCATAGGGACGTTTCTACCAAAGCCATGGAAACATGAATTGTCCATATTAAAAACTGCAGAGCGAAAACTGTAGTTGTAGTATGATAATTCACAATATCACAACATTTTAGTTTTTGAATAATAAAACTTGTGAAACAGAGCATTAGGCTATATATTTTGGTTGACACAGAGCCATAGAGAGAAATGGGGTAGGATGAAAGTTACTCCCTGGATTTTCTCTATTGCTCTGGTTGACAGCTGCATCAAAATCAGCAAGCTATCCGCAATATCCAATCAACAACCTCTAGGCCTATTCTTCCCTCTAGTGTGTTTCAGATGTTCACACTGATGGTACCTTGACATAATGCTTGGAATGAAGATCTTTAAATCCCTGTATAGTATGGATAATTGGATGTAAAGACTCAATATTGAGACGAAAGAAAGATTGCTTTCCAACTCCTCCCAAAAATCTCCAGTGATTTCAAAACCTCGAGAACCCATTCATGCTCAGAACTAATGGCTTTCTGTAGCCTAGATAAACACACCATTACTCTTGGAGGACGCTGGGGGAGAGGGACGCTGAGAGACCCATTTGCAATGACCAACAGTTTATTTAATCGAGAGCGAGACCAAGTTTTTTCAAACTTGCTCAGGATTTAAACAGTCTTTTTCAGTCCTGCATTAGATTAGACCAGATTAGTCTGGACATTGATGATTTAAAAATATACATAAAGCAGATATAACTAGGTGACCTGTCCGTAGACGGTGGGGAAGAAAAGGTCTGTCTGTCTCTTCAGGGATAGTTTGACTATTCATTTAGCTTCTGGGATTAGAAGTATTAAGAAATATGCAGATTGAAGAAAAGTTTAACAACCAACTTGACAGATCAGTTCAGACAATGGTTCCAGCAAAGACTCTCAGAAGCATGAAGGTCAGAGGATACTGTTTGTAATGAATAGAGAAACACAACAAGAACATACAGCCATTGGCTTTTATATGTAATAAGCAGGATACAACATCATAGATCTGTGACTCTCATCAGGACACAGTAGGTAACAATGGGAGCACATATAATAAGTCTGATGATAAATATTCATCAGTCGACTGAAATGGTATTAGCTGATCTTCTGAAAGTGATGAACATGCACATGGTATATCCCATTTCTTCCACAACGGTGATATCCTCCATCTAATATAGACTCACCTGGTACTCGCAGGTCACATCCATAAGGGCATACGATAGTATCAGCCTGCTGTCATGTCCAGACTTGCTCTGGGCACACACAGGTCCTGATAAGGCACAGACTGGAGGTTAGCGATGTCATGTCATCAGTCCCCACACGGACTAAAGAGCTCAGTAGACTACAGTATAACCCAACGTAAAGAAGTGGTGTGAGGCATGAGTGGAACACACACACACACACAATCCACACATGCTCTGGGGTAGCTTTTCCGCAGGATACTTGGCCTCTCTCAATCATAAAAATTTTATTTTGAAAATTCAGATGAATCTACTTGTATTCAAGCAGAAGATGGGGAACAATTTGAAGATTCGGACAATGCTAAAACATATTTGTATATATATATATATTTTTTTCTTCATATATACATATATATAACTTTTGGACATTGATTTAAACAAAGTGAAGGATAACCATGTTTGTGTGGCTGTTGGCATTAATGTTTGTGTGAACGTATTGCCCTTCTCCAGCACAAATTGTTGAATTAATTCAACACCTGACACTTTAAACATTGAGCCTATTACTTTCCACTCAATTAACTAGTTACATAAATTGGCTTCAATTCATTAAGAAAATATTTTCAAAAGGATAGAAAGTCAACAACATTATGTTGTTAATTGTATTTCCTGTTTGCATGAACGTATTGTAAAATATAAAGACAATACCACTTAGCTCTGCACTTTAGCAGACAAACAAAATAGCTTTTGTATTGAACTGTTTTGACTCAACAGTTTCATATTTTGTCATTGTTTTCTCTAAATCCAAAATATTTTTTGTCAACAATTAAACAATTAAGGGTGCACGCTGAACCTATGCTTTACTCTGATTGCTGCCAAAACGTAAGTTGTATTATTTCAACAGTTGAAACACTTTCTCCCTACTCAAGGGTCAGCCTCATGTCATACCATTGGAGTTTGTAGTGATAAAATGACTTCCCAATGCAGCTGGTACCTCCACAAACCCACTGAGAACCATCAATGTAAAATAAATGGGGACACAACCATGGTGGCAAATACAAAATGACCATATAACTTGTTTCTCTCTATCATTCAGTTCTTGAGCTGTGAGGAGAGATGGATATGGAAAAAGACACCCCTCTAGTGGTCAGAATATCGCCTGCTTCTTTCAACCTTTGTCAACCAATACCTCCCTGACTTTGTGTAAAATGTTGTGTTTCAACGTTGTCCATGACTAGTCAAATGACCAATTTTCTTTCAGCAGCCTTTGGAATATGTGGGGCTGCTGAGTGCAGCGTACAATACAAATTATTCACCCCTAGAGGGGAGTGTTGCAACAGATCATGCTGAGACAAATCTGCCAATTATGTAAGCATCTTCTAGAACAACTTGAGGTGATAATATTATTTGGATTCATGTCAGTGTGAGTGAGTGACTGTGTGCATTAGTCCGTGGATGTGGGTGATGTGGATGGCCCTTGAGGGGAGGGCTCAACATTTCAAAACATTCCGGTGGAATTAAATTCTCAAGTACACAATTTTTCACATAACAAGGCTTCTCTGTGGTACACTGGGCCAGGTTCATTACATCAGATCAAATGACATTTTTCCAGTAAGTAATCCATTTGTGCTTTCTTTCAGACTCACTTGCTTTGTCATGCTTTGCAAGAGAGAAACTGAGGGGTATAATGAGCATGGAATTAAACAAAGGACGAAAGACGAGAAGGAAGAAGAAAAACAAGAAATAAAAAAGGTATGGGTCAGAGTACAACACAGAATGCTCAAAACATGACAGGTCCAAAAGTTGTGATGTTGATCAGGTTGGGTATGATCAGGCAATTTTGGCCATTTTGTTTGCATTTTCATAGGAAATATGGCAATGTATTGTTCAAAACATCTGGTGCCACAATATATCCCTCTAAAATATTATTTATCACTACTATCATTACTATATATATATTAATATAAAGTCTATTAAGAGATCAAAATAGACACTTTTCATTCCTACTCATTCATTTGGGTACATCAGTTCAGGGCATGACCCCAATGTCATTCTAACACATCTACCAAGCCACTGAGATGGTTACTCAGAAGGTGGGAGTACAGTCTGTCCTTCCAATGATCACATTTCTCACGTGCCTGTGTACTTATTTTGTTACCCATTCTCTCCATGTCCCTGGACGCCTCTCCCTCTGGTCCTTTGTTTGCACTCAGGTGTCACCCGGGAAGTGGACTGTTTTTTGTTATCCTGCCTGCCTGATCTTAATCATAAACACAGCTTCTCACGCTATTTCCATTACTTCTCATGCTCCTTAACACCCTGTAGAGAAATGGTTGTGCGCTTCTCGTTAAGTATTCCTGACTGGCTCACAGCCCCTTTTAAGGGTGTTTATCTTCTACGGAGATTCAATGGAACGCCGTTCATCCTGTTATTGCATCCAAAATAGGGCATAATAGCACGGATGTATTTGAGCTCTCATGACCAGCGCTTCATAATGTCACTGAGAAGCAAAGTAAGTCAGTGCTTCAGTTATAGGCCGCTACGTTCTGAATGGCAATCAAGCTTTTGTCACAATAATCTTTGCACCACTGCAAAGTCACTATGATCACACCAGCACTTCGTGTTCTGTTCCGTCCATGCTCAGTAATGTTTGAAATGATTATTTTAGGGAAATGCCACAGCAATTTCATAGAAACTTTCAGACCCTGTTTGTTGCTGACCTTCTCATCAAGGGTTCCTTGTACCATTGGCAAAACCATACATTTTGTCTCCAGGACTCTGGTAGGTAAATTTAATCTTATATGTTAGTGTGCTGAAACTTACTATTGAATAATAAATCAGAATGCTTCTGATATTATAAAGTGTATAAAAAAAAACGTGCAAAAAGTAACTTTCTGTCTCTCTCTGACTCACTTTATGCTCCCACCAAGTCACTGGCCCCAGTCAGCTGTTGTGGAAATCCAAGTCTTCCCTGTTCTCTGAAAGCTGATTGGTCAGCAAAAGAGAATTTGGGATACAGCTCAGAATCTGCAGCATGCTACTCAGACAGGCCCTGAGACCAGTGGAGCTTGACAAATTACAGGCCATCTTGGCATATTATAGGACAAACAAGTGCAGAAAATGTCACAGCTTTGTCCGTTGAGAAACAGGGAAACACACTAAAGAGTCTTGAGAGAGTACATGGGTTGGACTGTACAGAATTGAAGTGCATGCTAAAATCATAAACAACTTTATTGGGAAAAAAAAGTACAAAAAGAGGAAATAGTGTTTTTATACATAATTGTATTGTATACACAAAAAAGTATTTCATACTTTGAGTACACTGATTCATATGTGGCTTGTGAACCTTTTTATAACAGTGAATTAAAAAACGTATTTTGTAAAATGATGTCTCACACAGATATTTACTGTAATGAAGTATTGTGATGAAAGGCAAATTGTTTTTCAATGCTTTGTTTTCTACATAAAAATTTAACAATTTTAAAAAGTCAACAATATGTGATTATGTAAACTTGTATCTGTAAACATGTGAACTCTGTATTGTTATCGATATGTACTATATGCATGCAGCAGATCACATTGGAGTAGGTTTGGTTAACATACGCAAAGAAGCTTTCTTATAAGCACCTTCTCTTTTCCCAGTGGAAAATTGTGTTAAATCCCTTGGGAGGCCTGCTAATCCACAATCCCACCTAGTCTTCATCGGCCCTGTCATTCACGGTGTAAGGCTTGACCTACAATGCACAAGTCAGGGTGCGAGGCAGAGCGTGTGGTTCCCCTCAGATCTGATTGGCTGTGCCACAGCTCAAAATCTTTGGTTGGCTCATCGTCCAGCCTATGGGAATGAGTGGGAGAGGTGGTTACATTGGATTAGAGAAGTGGGCCAGGTGCACAAGATAGCTACATAAGCAGGTGTGAGTCATAAAGATTGTACAGTTTGTGCATGAGGATTAGAGTTGGCCAAGCTCATGTTAAATTTGTCAATGCTGTCCAGATTAGATCAGTAAAAGACAAAAACTGGTGATGCATTTCAATAAATAATTTAAAGTATTTAGAATATAAGTTTCTCATATGTGTGGTGTGACAGTAGTCAGAACATTTTCAGAATACAATTAATGTTGTTATTATGTTGTGTTCCTAATGTTTTTCTGCATGTATGCTGTCATAATTGCAAAACCAAAGCAATAATGTAACAATTTAAATTAATTCCAAGAATGTTACACACATAATTTTTCAAAATGTTATTGATGTTATGATGTTTCAAAATCCAAGTACTTAAAAAAATCTAAATAAGAACTATACCAGTTATAAAAAACACTGTCCATTGTTCAGTCTCATATGTTATAATCAGGTATTCACTTAATGGTACTGTCATTATCCAATACAAAGCTTCATTGTTGTATATCTCTTCTCCCTCCTAATTTCATTCCCCATCGTCCCTCACTACTTTACTCCCAAGACAACCAATATGAGGTAATTCAGTGCTATTTCAGGAGATGATGTTGTTTACATGTCTATTACACCTGCCAAGGCAAGATGTTTCTGAGGATCTACAGACATCCAATTACATACTAGGGATTTGTCCAGCTACATACCGTAGCTTTGTGTTTTCACTGAAGGTCTCAGGTAATCAGTCAGTATTCCCTTTTTTCTTTAGTTTTTCTGTCAATTTTAGAGAACACGACCCTACATGCCAAGGCACTACAATTATTTGATTGATTGTACTGTGGTTGAACGAACTTTCCTTTTGATGATCCTGTAGTTTAATGAAATCTTGTAAAACTATTCATTTCAATTAAGCATATGGCCTGTTGTTCTTTGAATCAGATTTTAAAACAAATATCCAAATCAATTTCTAATAAAAACATTTTTTAAACATATTTGTCATGCATTGTATTGCTACATTTAATAGCTAAAATAACATCTTGAACAAGAGTTTTCAACACCTTACATACAGGTATTGAAGAATTTGTACACGTAAATGTTTTGCAAATGACTAAAGTAATCCTTTTAGACACAGTTTACCAGCATAACAAAATTACTTTGCAATGGTGTCAATTCATGTTACATGACAGTGAAGTCAACTTTAGATTTTACATTGATTGTATAGTATGAACTATACTGTTAAAAGGAAAAGCTCTATTCCAGGAGACACAACAAACAAAACTCACCCCTGTAAACTTAGAGCCGGTTCGCTTCCACAGGTCTGTGCCACGGAAATGGTTGGTGCCCGGGGTGGCATGCTGGGCCTCCGGTCCGAATGGCTTCGTTTCACAAAAGGTTTTGGCCCTCGTGCTGACATGGGGAACCTGCCACGGTCCCCCCAAGCACGTGTAAGAACACTGACTCCTGTGGCTGTCCAAGCTTGGGGGGGCTGTGGCACCGGACAAGAATGGGCCTCAAACAGTGATGCGGACGCCGGGCAGAAAACAGAGCGAGCGTTGCTGATCAGTCGGGAGGCCGGGGACGCGCCTGGGTCCTCACTGCTGTTACCTCGGGAGAATCTGTGGAATCTAGGAGAGGCCGGTGGAGACGGGGCCTTGAAAGGGAATGCAGACACAGAGTGTGAGTTTGGGGTCATCTCACGCCGCACTGCAGGTGGGCTTGGTAGTCTCCTCTGAACGGGTGGTGGGGTGGGAAGGTCGCGGACGACAGGAGGGCTGGTTGACGATGGAGGAGTAGGCTGCCTTTTGAACACAGAGGGACTGGGAAGCCTGCGGTGCAAGCTACCAGTGACTGAAGGGGTAGTGGGCAACACCCGAGCTCTCAACACAGGTGGTGTTGCAGGTGGTCGACTATTGATGACTGTAAATGTAGGCACTATTTCAGATTGGCTGCTGCCATCCGGTCCACCTTCATCCTGTTTGTCTCCTGATTCGGATTGATGGAGAGGTGGCTTTACAGGCAGAGAAAGTGACAAAGCTTTCTTCTCAGCAGAGTCAAAGGAGTGACGTAGGTGGATGACTTTTCGGGACTGCTTGTATAGTGAAGCAGCCTCTTCTGTCTCAAGGTCTTCACCTGTCTGAATCCCCTCCATTTGGCTAATATTAGTAGAAATGTGTGGCTTCCGTATAGTTCTGGCAGGGGACATGCTCCTGGACCCTCTGGGCATATTGCCTCTACTTGGCAGCACTGTAGCAGACTGCATGGAGGCCCGTAGCCGCTGCGATACAGTTGCCCTCTTGGCCACAGGTGATCGACCT
Organism: Hypomesus transpacificus; assembly: GCF_021917145.1. Lineage (NCBI taxonomy): Eukaryota > Metazoa > Chordata > Actinopteri > Osmeriformes > Osmeridae > Hypomesus > Hypomesus transpacificus. The sequence goes on from NC_061062.1 coordinate 8,902,356, forward strand.
CTGCTCAATACACCATCATCTAAGTCATTAACCAAGAGACTTTGGGCGCCTTCAAAGGAATTGTCCATTAAAACCTCCAGTGGAGGAGGTGGAAGATTGTCCAAATCCAAGTCTTCATTTTTATCTGAACGTTCTACCCGACAGCTTGTAAGTCCAGCACTAAGTGCAGCCTCTACATTTCCCAGGCCAGGCAATATGGGAACCCCACACTTCCGCACCCCTTTCAAAGGCCCCAGCACTTTAGAAGACTCTGGTTTGGGCTCTTCCATGCCTTGGCTGAAGGTATCAATCAGCTTTTTGACAGAATTCCTGCCCCTGTACAGTCCTGAAGGTGGCCGACTTGGTGGAGGGCTGGGAGGTGGGGTGGCTTTCAAGGGACCCTTAGCTGTTTTCTTGTTCTTTGTCTTGTCTTCGGTGTCTTTGCTGAACTCCTGTTCTCCAGTATTGCATTTCATAAGCCCTGACTTGTTCTGTTTTGGAAGATTGTTGCTGTTTTTCTCCACTGAGGGACGGAGACGATTAGATGTTGGAGACTGTGCAGTAGTTCCTTGGTTTTGTTTAGTGAGATTTGTCTTGTTGTTCCCTGCGGTTTTCCCTTTGTTCATCCTCGCAAGCCTTTGATTCAAATCCCTCTGGGTCCTCTCTAGTTCAAGGAGAGTAGGATCTTCTGCTTTGCTTCGGAGGGATTCTTCGGACTGAGATCGACGCTCTTTAGCGACAGGGGTCTTCTTCAGTGCCTTTCGGACAGGGGCTGCAGTCTGTGGTCTTTTGGGGGATCTTCCCTCATCCTCTGTCCACTTACGTCTACTGGTCTTCGGGCTTTCTATAGGCTTAGCTTTGCTTGTGGCATGTTGTGATGGAGCAAAACGTATGCGACCACTCAAAGCATCTTTCATTTTCAAGGTCATCTCTACATTTTGAGGATTCTCAATGCGTTTGGGTGGAAGACGGCGAGGTATATGTTTGGGGTCGGGAGGTGAGGAATTTGATCGTTTCCTACAACCACCCTCAACGTCATCAGCATCTTCCTCACCTCCAGCTCCCTCATCATCTTCACCATCATCTAAAGAGGCTGATCCAAGCAGGGATTCTGTGTCTTTCTGGAATTTGTCCTTAACGGAACAGCTTGAATCTATCCCCCCCAGGGCCACTCTGGGGCTTTGGTTGGTAAACGTCCTCCAACGTGCTGCTTGTCCACTTGTAAGGTTGCTATTGACAACAGTTGGACTACAAGGACAGGTTCTAATGGTCCCAGTGGACTCACAACTTTCTCGTCTGAGCCGTCGTTCAGATCCTGTCAGTGACTCATTTTCAGCCCCTATACCACTGTCCTCACTGAACAGTGCAGAGTCATCTGGCCCGGGCTTACGTATTGAGGCGGCTTCAATGCGAGTCAGCAGCTGCATTAGCCTAGCCTCTATTGCATGCTTGGCTTTCAGTTTCTCTTCCAAAAGCACAGAGACCGACGCAAAGTACTCAGCTGCCTCTTCAAGAGCAGAATCCCCAATTCCGCCAACAGATTGGCCCACATTCTGCATCCTCTGAGTGGTGTACTGGAGAAGCTGCTGCAGGAGATCTGGGGGAGGTTCAGAATTGATTGAGCCAGACGTGGAAAGGTTAGAGGACAGGTTTTTCATTAAACTTGGCCAGGCGAGATGTTCCCCATTCTCCTTCAAAAGCTTCTCCCCTTCCTCTGCCATTTCTCTGAGTCCCTGGTTGATTTCCTCATAGCGCATTGCCATAAAGGCTACCATAGGCTGCACAGAGACCTGTGTTTGGGTTGCCTGGTCAAGAAGGCTCAACAAAATCTCATATTTACTTATGCTAGGGTTTAAAAAGCCATACGCAGCCTGGTGAGCTTTCACTAACGGTTCAGGAAAGTCTACTTTCTGGTCTACAATAGAAGCTTTCTGTTCTTTTTCTTTTTTTTTGATTAGCTTGACGGCTTTGCTATTTTTCTTTGGCTTCCTTCCAGACTTTTTGTCAGCCATGTCCTGCTTGTCTCCATGTTTTGCTTTTCCCTGCAACAGTTTGTTGGTCTCAATTTCTTGAGCACAGAGTTTATCCAAAACCACACACTCTGGGACCACCTCAGAAAGGGAGGCGTTTTTTTTCTGTAGGGTCGAAGTTGCTTCTTTCTGAGTAAAGCCGGTCTGTCCTACTGTTTTCCATTCACTGCTACTCCTTTCCAATGTTTCACCATCTGTGTCTCCTGTTCCTGAAGAGCCTCCACAACTTCCATCATCAGACTGGGACTCACCTGGGATTTCTTGGTGCCCGGGCAATAAGGTTCTACCCTTCTTAAAGGGGCCTTGAGTACCAAAATTATTTCCTTTTGATGGGGAGCAACCCATTTTGGCTCTTCAAAAGATCTTTGTATCCTCAGTAGCACAAACCTGACCCAACTCTGCCGTTCTAGCAAAGACTGGTAGGAAGTTGTTGCAAAGAATAGCCAAGGTCCTTAGCCACCTGGTGTGCCTGTCATTTTCAGATGGCCGTCGTGGTTGAGTCAGGCAAACATTTATCCATGTAAAAATGTCCTTGTAAAAAAAATGAAGTCATTTCAAATGCTTCCCTTTTCTTACCTCTCCATGATAGGTTGAAAAAATAGCTTTTATGTTCCCCTGTCAATTCTGTTGTCCCTTTCATGATTAGAGAAACATCCCACTCTACCGTGTAGAGGACAAGAGCTGAAAGGATTACAAAGGCTTTGGGTGAACTCTTCAGTGTGCACATGTCATGTTACAGCAAATAAAACTCACACACGTAAGACCTTAAGCTCATTAAGGTAATGAGGGCTACTTTAAGATGTCTTTTAATAGCATGCACAACAATATTGCTCTGTGAGCCCAGCTGCACACTTCAGTGCCAGACAGGGGAAAACGAATGATAAGAGAAACAATTATTCATAGATCATATTAAAATGCTTTCTCAAAAGTAGATAACATAATCTCAGCATTACAAATCCTGAAAAAGGATTGTTCCTCAACCATACACAATACTGTAATGAATAAATACTTTTTATACAAAATATGTAGCCTGCAGTGCACATTCAATCTGATGTTCAACAGTAATATTACACATTTAAGGTTAAAATAAGAATTAGAATATTTAATTATTTTCCAACTTAATTGTTTCAGCACAGTGTCTCAAAACAATACACAATCCTAATGTTTGGTGCTTCGATTGCTGGCGCTCCATACATCCGCACCTGTCATTTGATCAATTTCATGGCATCTCAGTGCCGTCTGTTTTGCTTAGCCTCTAAGTTTGACAGAGGAGGTGGAGCAGGTTATGGGAGCAGTACTCTGAGGCATTGGGAGTGTTGTCCGACTTCCAATCTTTTAGTCTTGGGAGAATATTTAAATCTCACACTTTAGTAGCAAAGCATGAGGTTTTTATTACCAGTAAATGTGTACAATTATTTGCATTAACACAGCTTCATAAAACCAGCTAAATGAATGCAACTTCTATAATTAAGGCCAGTGCTGCAATAAGTTACTGTAGTGAGGTTTGCAGTTAATATTCCGTATATATACAAAGCTAAACATATTATATGATGGGATTTTGTAGAGAATACATAATAATACGTAATCAAATTGTTTATTTGATTCACGTAGCTTTAACTTTCATCTTGTGCATGGGCTATGATAAACATGCAGTAGGAAAACAAGCTTGCTTATTTAGCAAAATCATGACAGGGCAGGGGAATAGCAAGACCTTTCCCTATTCTTGAAAAACTCCAGTGCTAGGTTTTTGAATAACACTTCAGTATTGTTCAAAATCTTATTAAGTGTAAGTATACATACTGCAAAATATTGACCAAGCAAACTATCAAGGTCCTGTAGAATGCAAGTCTAATATGAAAAGTAAAAGATTTATAAGGTTTGGGTTAGGGTTGCAGTTCACTGTGTCACTGATGCTCAATCAGTGTTGCTCACACATTACTAGCACTTTCCTTGGATTTGAGGATCTCATGAACATCTATGTAAAAAAAACATTTTTGTCACAAATATTACATATTTGAAACTCTCATCAAATTCTGTAATCATATGTAGCAACCCAAGAAAAAACATATTATACTTAAAGTGTATTCAGTTACACACATGCTTTCAGAGTATATACAGTATATTAAAGTTGTCAATGACTATGTGCATGTAGTAATTTTTCAGACGCTCTTACCCAGAGCGACTTACAGTAAGTACAGGGACATTCCCCTGAGGCAAGTAGGGTGAAGTGCCTTCCCCAAGGACACAATGTAATTTGGCAAGATTGGGAATCGAACCAGTAACCTTCCGATTAATAGCCCGATTCCCTAACCGCTCAGCCATTTGGCCCCCATATACAAACTCAGTACATTTTAAGGTAAATAAATTATAATGAAAACGCTATCAAACGCTCATTTATTACATTCAAGTGTATTATTTTTCCGGTTGGGTATGTCAAGAGTAAACTTGAATACTCAAATATGCATGTCATACACATACTATCAAACCTCCAATGTATTCTTTTTTTTGTAGATAATGTTTTGAATAACTGTTGCTACAAAAGTATAATCATGGCTTTAATATATCCGTCCTCTTTTTAGTCTCAAGAGAGCTCTAATATTAGTGGGGCCTGTGACGCCCACCTGTGCCCCTTCAGGCTTCACCATGCCAGTGCACGGGCAGAGGCGGAGCCTGAGCGTTTTATTGTCTGCACCTGTATTTAGGGTGGGGCTATAAAAGGGTTTTTTTTTTCTCTCACTCGCTCTCTCATTAGGCACTATGGTTTGATATTCTCCCTCACACTCACACTTTTGTGCATTCATTCACCCACTCATGCACAACATCGAACATTACCTTTTTCATACCCCTATTTTGTTGCGTATCGTTGTTGGTGTAAATAAATACTTATCATTTGACTTGAAGCTACCTTGTGTCTTGTCCTTCATTATGCAATGGTAACCCTTCACGAGTTTCAAATAGAGCACATTATTCTAATGTGTCTCTCAAGTCTTTTTTTAAACCTGATTTGGACAAAGAGCTTAAATTCAAGAGCTTGAAATCGATATATGATACCATAGGTAGAACCATGGAAATGGGGCCGAGGCCCTTGAGGTTAGAAATGTGGCAATTTACTGATTTTGGTACATGAAAAAGAAAGAAATAGATCAGCATTTTTGCAATAGTAAAAACCTGTATTTGACTGGATTTTGATTTATTTTCCATTAAAGAAATAACAACAATTTCAGTACATGTACAATTTAGTTATTTAGAAGATGATTTTACCCAAAGAGATTTAATCAACTGTACATCCCAGTTATGGTAAGTATATACCTCCTATTGAGAAGTAACATTTGCTGTGACATCACAATACACTACATATACACACTTATATATATATATAATACATATACACGTACACTATATGTGTACCCTTTAGCTTATGGTACATGATTGTAAGGCTAAATAGTACACATACTGTTCTTTTTAAATAGACATTAGGACACACTCCTATAACTTCCAACCTGGAGGTTAATTAAAATGTAATAAAGTAATGAATAGCAGGCATAATTTCTCCTTTAGTATAATGTGTTGATTTGTACTATGAAACAACTGATTCATCAGTAGCTGTTTCTGCAAGTGATAAAAAAAAAAAAATTGTGAGAGGATATTCATTTGGGGATCCAAAACCTTTCCTTATTGGTGAGCATAAAAAAAATCCTTTAGCATTCACATCTCTATTTGTAATTGCTGTCCAATATCCTTGTGAGCCTAAAGCTTTTTAAAATGTACATGTGATGTCAAGGGATTCGTTGTATTTACTAACAATGGAATTGCCTTACTCATCTGTTTTGCTTCTACCAGTACATGTCCTTTCATTTTAAACATGGACTCATTTCACCATTTTGTATGACCAAGAAAACCCAGCATGTATGTGAATAGAAAACACTGTAATGAATAAACCCAGGTCATGGCTACAGCTACACAACAAACACCACTACGATATTTCATTATAAAATTAACATTCCCTTAGACCCACATACTCATTGTTGAGTTAACAAAAAACTGTTTCATGCCATTAGACCTTGGTCTTGCACCTGTCCTCACATTATTGCCATGTGTGCATGTAATAACATGCAGATCCTGACAAATAAATAGATATTTACACTTGGTGAGAACATTTATTAAATTGATTTTGTCCGTAACCTTCTTCTTATGTTGCAAGATGAGTCTATCGTCTTTAAATCATCAAATTTTTGGATTGTGGTAATTGTGGAAAACACCTTCTTGACAGAGTTTGCCCCTGTTTCCGTTAAATTGGCGGTGGAATTTCTTAGTCTTGCTTCAGGTACTAGCTCCATGGAGCCTGCTCCTGAATCTATTGACATATGCTCAAACGTGGAGTCAGTTGAGGTGATGGAAAAGATCCGTACTCGTTCAAGGTAAGTCTGTTTGGATATGTCTTCCTTATTCTTGCAGAGAATCATGTAGCACTTTGGCAGGAAGTGGCAGAATATGATGCCTGAATTGGAGACAATAATGGCGAATGCCTGGATGGCAGAACGTTGTTGGTTTTTGGTGACGTATATTGGGATGAAACAGATCCAGACAAACAAGTAGATGACCATGCTGAATATTATGTAGCCAGTTTCATTGTAGCGATGCGGCACCTTCCTGCCTTTGAGGGCCAGGATAAAACATATGAAGGCTAGCAAAGAGATGTAGCTTAGCATGATTCCAAAGCCCCAATTGGATCCTTCATTGCACTGTAGCTCAATGTACATGGTCTGATCCGAGGTATGTTGAACAACTTTAGGTGAGTCAAAAATGAGCCAAAGGACACATATTAATCCTTGAATGGCTGTTCCACAGATAATGATGATAGGGGGCTTGTACAGTTTTTTCATCTTATGATGTTGTACCGGGTCAGTAAGAAAAGCAAGAAAGGTACGAAAAGCCTTTACTAAGATACAAGAGACAGACAATGTGAAGCCAAGGCCGTACATTGTCTGACGAGATTTGCAGATGTCATTGGTAGGCTTGCCAACAAACAATACCACAGCTCCAAAGCTAACAGCGAGTCCAGCAATCATGACAAAGCAAAGCTTCCCACCGGCCACTTTGAAAACAGTACTGTGCCGACCAACAACTAGAATAATAAGAACTGAGGAAAGTAGCAAAAAGCCTATCCCTGAAATAGTGAGCAGTGCAACAGCGGAAGGATCATTCCATTTAAAATAGTCTTCAGTCCTATTTTCACAATGGTCCCATCCCTTCATCGACCAGGTGTTGTTTGGACATGGCTGGCAGTTTTCCTGGTCTGTAAAGGAAATGTGATAAAACATAATGTATTATGTACATTTTGAATGAAGAGATCATTCTAAAACCTATGTACCTTCACACAATAAAGATTAAAGCATAAAATCACACACAAAATGACAAGGCCAGGAATGAGGATGTCTTTGTATACTCACTCGTAATATTAGAATAAGTTCCTGGTTCGCAATCTGTGCAGTCATAGCAACAGTGTATCCGAACAATTTTCTTTGCTGTTCCAGGGGGGCATGGCTTTGAACAAATGGATTCAGGGGTCTGCAAAAAATGATAACTTCCTTTAGGTTTCTGCTAATTAACTATGGCTACCTGATGATACTATGTCCAAAAAAAAAAATTAAACATACAAGATCTCAACAAACGGATGGTTCATTTAGGAAACATGTTTGATGAAGCAAAAGCAGGTAAACTTCGAAGGGATCTGTAACGGGTGTGCAGGGAAGACCCAGGTGCAAGGAGACCAACGATGCAGGATTATCAAATAAAAGGGCTTTTAATGAGGAACGTAGACCCAGCCAGGATAAACAACAGGAAACATGCTACATGAAACCAACAACAAATTAGAGGTACTTAATACACCGAACAAGACACAGAGGAGTCAGATGGCTGAGCGGTTAGGGAATAGGACTATCAATCAGAAGGTTACCGGTTCAATTTGTGCTGGCCGTGCCAAATGACTTGTGTCCTTGGGCAAGGCTCTTCACCCTACTGGCCTCGGGGGGAATGTCCCTGTACTTACTGTAAGTCGCTCTGGATAAGAGTGTCAGATAAATGACTAAATGTAAATGTAGGTGAACGCAACAACCCTAACGACACCACAAAAGACAATCAACAAGACACAGGTGGAACTAATAAACACAGAACACAGGGAAACACTAGGGCAGACAAACTAAGACTGGGGCATGGCCGTGGGTGTGACAGGATCAGGTAAGAAAGATGTTCAAAGGTCCATACAACAATAGAAAACCTGGGGTAGAGTAGCAATCTATTACACAAGAACTTGCACAATGTTCATGATAAATAGAATGATGGTGTCTCCAACTGGTGGCCATAGCCTTACGGCTCAAGCACTGCATCCCAGGCACATAAAGGGTGTTAAAAACTAAAAATAAAGTATTGTTCCTTGTGCAACAAATATAACCTATTGTCTTCCCTATTTTTTGTGTTTGAGGTAACTTACCGTCTTATTTGACGCTCCCCAGTCTATATTGTCTTGTTCGACTTCCACAATTCTTTTCATCACATTGTACCCGCCAACAATTTCTAATTTTCTCCCATTTTCATCTCTCACCCAGTTGATCAAGTCATAGCCATTTACAAAGTTCCCTGACTCGTCAAAAAAAAAACTACGCCCATCCTTAGTGAAATTAATCCTCTTCAGTTCCTGGAGAAGCTATAAGAAAATTCAATGATGAGGTCAAATTGAAAATTAGGTTTTGCACAAGTACACAGTAAGACAAACAGCTTTGTTGTAATTTTAGCTTTACCTTCCAAGGTGGGAAATGTGTATCTCCTGGACAGTCGGACTGATTGCATTTGAGGAGGGACCGTAAAGCATGAGCGATAGACCATGTGGCCAGTGTTTCACGATAAGTCAAGTTCAAATTAACATGATCTACCAAGAAGTCATCATTGGCCTCTTGTGCGTTGGGTAGTGTGCAAGCCAAATCTGACTTGAACTCTAAGGATTTTGGAATGGGACATGTGGATGGAGGTACTTTAGCCAGACAATCCCTCTGCTCTTGAGCCTCAGAAGTACATTTAAACCTTAAATCCTTGTATTCCTCAATTAAGCGGTTGACAACTCCTGGGCCTGATGTGAGATTTTTCAGGTAGTCCTTGAACCCTGGGGTCGGACTTGATGTGATGAAGCCAAACCCCAAAATACCCCCTACCATGTTGATGTCATTTATGTTGGTCAAATGCTGTGACATTGACCAGCCATCACTGGCAATCCAGATGCGAGTGATCCCCCTCCTGATTATCTCTTTAAACAGCTGCTCCACAACCTGTTCTTTGAGGATTAGCAAAACAACTTTGGCTTTGGAAGATTGAATTTTGTCCGCTACTTTGAGAATTCTGCTCTGGATATTGGCATTGTTAAGGTATTGGGGGAGAACCTCCTCAAATTCGAGGCAAATCTTTAAGTCATCAGCATCTTTCAGGAAACTTTGCAGAGCGGCTTTGCCATAGTCATCATCCCCTGACACAACACCCACCCAGTTCCAGCTGTAGTGGGCCATGAGCTGGGCCAAGGCCTGGGTCTGGTGTGTGTCACTAGGGATTGTACGCAAAAAGGTTGGGAAACGTAGTTTGTCATCCAGAGTTGCTGCAGATGAAGTGGTACTGATCTGTAATGGAAATATACAACAGACTGTATATATACATGGTACGAAATAGTACAATTTCAACGTATTTTTCAGTTTTCAATAGATGTTTATGTATATTTTAAACTATTTCACAAACCCAATTTCAACACAAAGTGCAATATAAAGCTTGTACTCACTTGAGGTATCATGTTTATACTCAAAAGCCTGGCTACTGAGATGGAAACCTCAGAATAGCGTTCCCCGATGATGACCTTTACCAGTGGTTGATTAACAATGTCACATTGGACTGGAAGGGTGTCATTAATAGTTAGCATTTCCTGCACCTTCTTTAAGGCAGTACTGGAATATGCACAAGAGTCACAGATAACATAGCCAAGACGAATTCCCGGCAAAAAGCCAGAGTTGTTGATTGTTTCAATGGTGTTGATGATGGCCAAGGTTTCAACAAAGGAGAGCAAATGAAAACTGTATAGAATAATAAAATCGTTTTTAGCACAATGTCAGCACATTTTCTAAGCTATACGCAATCAGAATTTCACTTGTCTTTTTTTTTTTTTTTTTTTTGCTATAGCATTTTGTGTCCTTTTCTTCGTCTTATTGTTTCTAAGGACTTGGTAATTACTGAATCCATTAAAGCGAGTTCAGATTACTGGATATAGATTATAAATGTCCCCTCTAGGCAGATAAGAGACAATGATAATGAGGAGTGAAACCATTTGAAATATACATGGTGTAGATTGAAACAAATATTATTTTTTAAAGATGGTAGGTATTATACTATACATTTATCAGAAAAGCAGCCTACTGTAATATATGAATACAAAATTATACATTTTTATGATACATTCTACTATATTTTTCCCAAAGCCATCAAAAATGTGTCAACAACAACAAAAACTTACTCTGTGCAGTTGTACCTCTGAGGCCCAAGTCTTTTTTCCAGGTCCACCACCTTTTCATGACAGGGTTTCAGCACCCCAATAAGAACATCGCCTGGAGCCAGAGCTCCACACTGGAAATCAGAGTGGTCACAGCACCTTACCAGACCCAGGAAAATACATAGCACCAGGGGAATCCATGACATGCAGAGAAACATAATGAGTTTAGCAGGATGTGTGTATTGTTCCTGTAAACACAATAGTGAAAGAAATTCTGAGCTTTCCAGGTACAGTCACGGCTTTTATAGAAACAGCCATGCCCCCAATGGGGAGTTGGCTTGCTTGCAACTTTGATATTTCAAATATGCCAGAGAATAAATGTCACTTATGCATGCGTGCTTGTCATTTAAGATACTAAATTTCAATGTATGTGTATAATGTATTTCTGTTTAATTTAATATAATTCGAAGAAAGAAGGCATGGTAGGAAGAATAATGGAATTCCTTGGAATTAAAACTGTATCATAGCCATTGATCATAGTCAGGTTCTGAGACTCTTGTACTGTATAAGGTAAACTCACTAAATAACGTTTTCTTTTGGATGGGACTACTGTACCAAGTAAGGAGATGCATTTTAAAAAGCATAACTGAAATGGGATTCTGTTGTTTTATCTTTTCATCTATCTATTTTTTTGATGATTATGTCCATTTCATTGAAATCATACACTTGACCACTGCTTGACCAAAGTCTATAGTGCCTTAATTATGTACACAATGTTATGTAGGTACAACAAACAACGGTGGAGGAAAGGGACATTACGTGGCGTTGTTTTTTCTGTACGTAAGAAGTACTATTGCATGGCTGTGGTATTGAAATGCATGCACTAAACTGCGCAGTGGTGCGCAATATTAATCCTACCCAATTCGTGGACGTGAAGACGTGTACGCGTGTGTACGAGTGACGTAATCTGCGGAACCGGATTGTCCTCGGAGCAAGCATTTTCATTTTTCTAAACATGTATCACAAAATGATGATACGGGCAAGGATACATTTTCCATAGGCAGAGCAGGTAATTAAGATCACACTTTCCAATAAAGTCGTTAATATTTATTCTAATTTCGGACTAAACGTCAACTAGCTTTGTGATACAACTTGGCCTCATCCTTCGGTCGCAATACTGTCTGTACACAGTTCACAAGTGTCTAGACAATTATATTTCTGGCTGTTATATTTCTAGAACAGCTCACTGACATAGTCGAAAAACTATTGATGAGAACATGTTTTGATTAGCAAATATACACGATAAACATATTTTTCCATTCATAGATATTCATAGATAGGTAGGTAGTAAGCCTTTTGCTAGCTCTAGCTCCCTCACAGTTTTCATTTCTGACTGCATGCATTCCCAAGTCAACATACCTTTGACACCAACATTTAAGTGCTTGATCAGTAACTTGTTATTGTCTTGTCATTTTGGAATTAGTGCCATAGTTTGGATGCCTACAGCATGAAGGATCAGATTAACCTACTGACAAACTTGTGTATTTGAAGGTTTCTTTTCCACACAGAATACCATATCGTATGTCTATGAGCTCAGGTTTCGTGTTTGATGCTCAAGTGTAGGCCTAAGGGTTTAATAAATGCAGAATATAGCCAGCTCTACCGTAGTAGCACCTTGTACTTTAGCAGGACAAATAAAGAATACTAAACTACACACAAGCTAACCACCCTCTCTTGAATTGCTTGCAAATGTTTGACCAACTATATTTGTTGACAAACCCTAAGCCTAAGCCTTTCAGCCTTTCTGAAATTGCACTTGTATCAGTGCCACTGTTGCCTTACAGTCTGAGGATTGCCACTCAATAGCTAGAAAACATTTCCAAGCTTAATGCTGTATAGTTGCCGGGTGAGAGGGGGCAGTGGCCCCCCAAGGTGATAGACATGCTTGAAATGATACCAGAGCTAGCAGTGGGGTGGGCATGGGGTGGTCAGGAAGGAATTTCATACCAATTATAAATAGCAACAGTTAGAAGATCAACAGGGTGGAAGGGTGGGGTACCATTGACCCGTTTAGTTTGTAAGTCAACACCATAGACTGTGGTCAACACTCAACTGCAACTGAGAGACGGTGGACCCAACATTCTCTCCTTCAGCTTTGCTTGGACTTAAAGTTTGTATTTGTATTTTCATGTATTGCAACAAGGAAGATCAGAAGGGAAAAGATGAGAGTAAGTGTTTAATGTAGAGAGTTTTGTAAGTCTGTTTATGAGTTTGATGTGTTCGGTCGTTGGAAAACTTGAGTTTTTTAAAATCCTTTAACCTTCCCCCTCTCAACATATTTTTCTTTTGCCTTCTGTCCTTTACCCTCAGCTCTCAGTCTTTTACACTAAAGAGATCTCTTACATTTGTTTTGCCAATGGCATGTATCAATTTGTGTTGTGGTTAAGAGTTTCTGAGATTAGATTTGGCCAACTGCATCTGTAGAATTCATAGGCATTAGCCTAAGTCCATAGCTTGCTGAAACCTTCTGAGAAGAAACCCAAGTACGAGATTTCATGTGACTTAGCTAGTTTTGAATGAGTTCACCATGTGTTTCCAGAGCAATTAGGAAAAATAAGACTGAAAGGGGAGTAGTGTGTTGTTGTCAAACTTGAATTTTAAGCAGTTTTTGTGTGGCCCATTTCCTTGTAACTCTTGTCAGGGTTTGAAGTAATTTTTCAGTATGTTTGTTTACACACTCTCTTAAAGCTCCAGAGTAAACATGTCCAGATACAGCATCAGAAATTTTACTGTGGACTTTACAAGCTTGAGGGGTGGGCGGGGTGGGCGGGGGCGATTGTTGAACTGTTTCCCCTCTCCTTGGAGTAAGACACCTAGCAGTTTACTTATTTGTTGTTTCTCATTCTAATTTCACATCGCATTTCTGTTGCCCTGCATTTTTGTTCCCCTGTCATGCCTAATGAAGTACCTACTATGTTTCGTCTAACTGTGACATTGTTTTCCTAATCTGTGCAGGCCCGGTCAGGGAGATGACCAAAGAGGATGTCCCAGAGTATTCGGAGGGCCACACACACCTGAGCAGGCTCCATGGGCTCTCGCATGGTGTAGAACGTCCTGTCATCCACCAGGTGGCATCAGCCCCTATGCCCTCCGACTGTGGTAAGGATAAACACATCAAAGGGGGCCGTCTCCACAGTATTTAACAGGACTGTCGTTTCTTTTCGCTCTGGCCCTGATTCAGCACACCTGATTGTGATAGCCTGATCAGCTGTCGGATAAGCAGAAGGAGGTTAGATAGGGGTCAGAGCAGCACCTAGCTTCCTCACGTTCTCTCCTGCCGTTAGGGACTCCTAAAAGAAAAAGGGGCAGGTGCGTCACCTCCGAGCCTAAAGTCCAGTTTCTCCCGATCGCAGCGTGTGTGGCGGTTTGATTCGCCCTCTGACAGAATGCGCTGCCCTTTTTATTCTCTCCTTCAGCGCTTGGTGTTTTCGTTCAGCCACGTTATATGTTGACCTGCCACAGTTTTCATAATGAACCTTAAAATATTTGTTGGACTCGGGGTGCCCCCCGGTGGCTCACGGGGTGGAGCGTGTGCACGGTCGCCACGCAAGGCGTCATGCGTCCCCCCCCGATACACACACACACACACTGGATTAGCAGGGCGGTTGATTCACAGAAGCATATGGGGAATGATAGATCAACACCGCATGGCTCACACGTCATGTCATCCGTCTGCTCTCTCTGTCTCTCACACACACGCTCTCAGACACGATTTGTATGCGCCTTCAAACAGCTCACTAGAACTTCTGTGAAAACGACACTCTTTTCCACAAGCTGACCTTAAGTTGTCATTGTAACCCTTGTGATGAATGGCACTCATCTAAGTCAAGAAAGAAGCCATATGCAAACACAGTGTCCTTTTGGGCTGTAATTGGATAGCTACAAAAAAAAATTGTAATTAAAGTGAGCTATGGAAGACACGCTCTGTTGAAAATTCAGCTCATTTTCTCTGCATCGATTTGTCCTAATCTTAGCTCCAGACACCTTTGTGCTTCAGATTCGCCTAATTTCCCCCAAAAAGTTATGTTGCTGCTGGGCATAAATTGATCTCGATTCATGTTGATCAGACTACTATTGTGATCAAAATCCCCAATTATTCTCCAACAAAGCCCCATGACATGCCACATTTTGAACAGGCAACTACATTGAGTGTTGTACTGTATTTGCCATGATAAATAAATGTGGACATTAGCGACACGCTCTATTGAAATTGTTTGAGATTCTGCACAACTTAGGTTATATTCCTTGTTTCAGAGTTCTCATTCTTTGACCCCAGCGAACCCCAGTGCAGAGAGGTTCTGTTGGACCCAAGCACCTCTGTGCCGGAGCTGTTTGCTGTGCTCAGGCAGTGGGTGCCTCAGGTCCAGAAAAACATCGACCTCATCGGAAATGAGGTGACCCCTCCATATCCAATTATGTTTGAGTTGGCTCTCTAGCTCTCTAGTTTAAAACAAACATGTAACATTTTGCCCATCAGAGCTGTTTGTAAGAAACTCACAAAACAGCTGGATGGAACCTTTTGGAACAGCCTGTGTTTAAGGCCTACATTTAACACACACGCAAACACATTTGTGGGGGCTTTTAATCCCAGGTTTTAACTGCTCACATGCTGTCAACACAAAACGACAGTTAATATCATTAGAGACAAATGGGTAATCCCCCAAACTTTGTAAAACGGCTTTAAGTTCCTCACAGGAGAACTCAGCAAACAGACTGGTTTAGAACTTCCATAGAGTATCTGTTAACATATCTTTTTGGCATATGCTGTTAACATATCTTTTTGGCATATACTGTAACATGCACTTCCAGTTATTTGCACTGATACAGTTGCATCACTGAATACAATTGGGCTTGAGCTATTTTCTCGTGGAGATTCATTCAATATAATAGCAGACCTCTGTCTGGTCCCCTGCTTGCAATTGATCTTGCTTATTATTGTGTACAATCTGCATCATGACCGATCGTTTTGAATTGTTTTGAACTTTGAAACACTTTTAAAGACTCATTAACAACTAACATACTGTAAATTACTGTTATAACTTACATCTTGTGAACTTTTCTAATACAATTGTTCCCCCGTGTAGATTCTGAAGAGAGGGTGTGGCGTGAACGACCGCGATGGCCTGACAGACATGAGCCTGCTGCACTACTGCTGCAAGGCTGGGGCACCCGGGATTGGTGAGTAGAGGGCTGTGTGTGTGTGTGTGTGTGCGCACAGAGAAAGAGAGAGAGAAAGAGAGAATGTAACACATCGCTTTACACATTTTGCTCGTCTTTTGATCATTGAAATCATTCCGGTTGCCTCTGCTGCAGGCGACGCGCACACGGCGGCCTCCTTCGCTCGCCAGCTGCTGTCCCGGGGCGCTGAGCCAGGGCTGCGGTCGCGCTGGACCAACATGAGCGCCCTACACTACGCCGCCTATTTTGACGTCCCCCAGCTCATCAGGGTGGTGCTGCAGGCCTCACAACCGGGTGGTGAGGAGAGGGAGTGTTGGATTGAGGGAGAGCTACGAGCTTCTTTTTTTTTTTAAGAAAGGGGAGGAGGGGGAAGGTGAAGAGATTGGGGGAGTAAAGATGGAGAGGGAGCAGGTTGAAGTGATTTGTGTGGGAAGAGAAATGCATTCTGGGGAAGGCAGATATGGGAGCAACGATGGGTAGATAGGACCCCAGAGAAAGTAGTGACATTGGGAGTAGACAAGGACTGAGATAAGGGAACAGAACCCCCCCCCCCCCTCCCCCCACTAATTTTAGCCTGTCACCTGGACTTTAAATCAACTATATATATAATACCCATGGAATTGTCCAACTATCTTTGTCCAACTTTCTCTCCTTTTTTTTGGTTGTTGCCTGGAATCTTTTCAGAAGTGGATGCAACCTGCAGTGACTTTGACTTTGGCACCGCCCTGCATATCGCCGCGTCCAACCTCTGCGTCTCCGCCGTCAAGTGCCTCCTAGAGTCGGGAGCCAACCCTGCTTTCAGGGTACGTGTCCCCGCATGCCTCCAACACCCTCCTCCCACGACCCTCACTCCTCTGCAAAGCTGCAAAGAAAATCACTCAAATCAGAAACCTTGTGGAACCATGCTGCAGAAGCATTGTCATTGTCAGACCATAGCCAAGTTATTATCCTCATTGCATATCTAGGCGCAAAGAGTGTACCACACAGTAGTAGTATTACACAGCGCGGCTATACCCTGAAATAAATCCTGTTAACTTATTCCCCCCCCCCCCCCCCCCCCCCCCCCCCAAGTGTAGAGCCAACCTTGTCCTAAAGGTCTTCACTGTGACGTGTGACATGCGACGTGTCGAGTATGTCGTTGTACGTGTCGTACTTTGATGGGCATGAAGCCGTAAAGCACCCGTGCGTCCCGGAAATGTCCGGAATGTGCCGCCTGTGAGGTGGTCCGTCATCGCCCGGTCGTGCCGAATGAAACACCGCGAGGGCAAGGGGAGGAGAAAGCAGGACATTGACAAAGTAGGCCGGGCAAGAACGTGCCGCCGCAATCTGATTTATAGTTGCGTTCTGTTGAGCATGCTCAACACAACCCACACGCTCCTCCACTGGATTTACTTCTGTGCGCGCACGCACGCATGCACAGACGCATGCTCGCACGTACACACACACACACACACACAGTCAGTTCAATCCTCATAAAGGGGTCTACACACCCCCCTTTACTTTCTCTCTGTTCATACTTGCAGATGAAAGTATGCGTGACACAATGCGACACTCCCACCGCCTCTCCCCTCTGAAAGATCTTTCCCCCCCACAGTGCATGCATCTCACTAGATCTACGCCCTGGGGCTTTGTACAAGTATGATGTAAAGGGACCCTCTGTCGAGTCAAAGCTCGTTCTTCAGCGATGGAGTCACACGCCCCTAACACGACTGCCACGCTTTTGTATTCCCTCCGTCCCATGGACCTCTCTGTCTCTCTCTCTCTCTCTCTGTCTCTCAGCAAATGAACCGTGCTCATTTATCTCTTTAAACTCACACTAACACTTTAAATTTCACACCCCCACAGAGCGCACAAAGAAGAATTGGATGCCTAGAGGTTGTAAAATGAGCAAGCGGGCAGATGGTGCTGAGTACTGGGCTTATTGACGTTGTTAGCCCTCTTAAGTCGGTTGGGTATTGACCACGATGTTGACGGCCGTTTACGTGTTCCAGACTTGTTACGGGCAACCGCAATGACTCCTGGACCCTCACAGCTTATAGCTATCAAGATTTATCACATCATATCTCCATGAATGTGCTTGATATAGTATAGAATGGGTGCATAGACCTTCACAAATGACTATTCAGCGACACTACATTACGGTTACATTAGCTACCACAATGCAGTACCTGTAGTCAATATTCAGTCACAGTGTAGTTGTACACCTTGTTAGAGCTTAGCGATACAAGTTATTACCCAAATAAAACTAACATTTATCTTGTTTTGGTAACGCAACCTACCTATTACACCCCTCCCCCATACTGTGCTTTCTTATACTTTTAAAATAACCTTTACCACTAACACTTAATATGGTACCATTTAAGTGTATTGCAGTTTCTATGTACCTAAAAAAAAAAAACGATTTCTTATGAGGTACATGGTAGTAATGTAACCTTCATGTCAAGTGTTGCCCGACTTTTCTCTAGAACACTCTAAGTGAACGTTGATGGTGATCATCATAAGCCTCGGGTTGGCTGAGCAATGTTATGATGCTGCGGTGACTCCATAATGATTGACAGCTGTCCTTGATGTTGGAGGATATCTTGATGTGACAGCCAATAGCCTATAAGAACTTCAGCAGCACTGTGTAGGAGAGTCAGACATTGCACAACTGATTTGCAAGGGGTTTGTGGGTTTTGTAATTTTAAATATAGATTTTCCCTAAAAGCGAATTCAGAACAGATTCTCAGCTGCAGCACACCCAAGGTTACCCGATTTCAGTGGTTTTGTTTTTCCTTGGGGGTTTGAATAACCTCAGACTAACCCTGTTATGAAGTACTTTACTTGACGCAATAACATAAAAAAAATTGAATGAGGTGACATTACATTGATTTGGCTGAGACCTGTGTGAACAGCAGCACTTGAAACTAAAAGAAATTGCATCGTTCAAGCATTTTAGACTTGTCTGAAGTCTTTTTAGATTCACTTTATCTCTTTTTTTTTCTCCTGCACATCACATTTCCCATTTGTGTATTTTCCGACTCAGTTGGCACAGAACACCATAAACGGGCATTTGTCTGGAATACCAATAACTCCGACGTGAGTTGAATGGCCTTCCGGTGTCAGCTGTAGTCTTCGCTTCACACTGTGGCCTTGGGAGTTTTCTTCCTCCCACATACACATCACACCCAATGCAAAACCGCTCTCTCATTTAGTTTCTTGACTTTTACCTTGAAAATTAGTAATTTTCACTTGGTGAAAGTGCCAGAGTTCTCTTTTCTTATACAATATTTGCATCTGTTCAACAACTCCTCCCTCCTCTGTGTACATTCTTTAATTAACCAACCACTTGAGGGCAGCATTGCTCTATCACTATATGGACTGAGCAACTGTCACACCTAATCTCCAAGACAACAGAGATGTTATTTTGCTGCCTCTTTAGAGACACCTGTATTCAAGGACCTAGAATCTTACTCTGTAGTAGATGGTCTATCCATCACCAAGGCTGTGATTTGAGACCAAGATTCGGAAAGCACATGCAATGCATGTAAATTATTTTCCCCTTCTTTCTGAGCAAACACTGCTATAATCTTCCTGTTCCAACAGCCTGTGTAGTGTTGTTTTGCGGGGTAATTGCTACAGTTTTGCACTGTCAGTAATCAAGTTGAGAGAACCTTTTTCTCAAAAGATCCCTCTAGGCTCCAAACATAAGCCAGCAACGCAGGAGCGATTGAGGGTTTGGCTGGCTCACAGGATGAGGACATGTAAGGTAACCTCTGTGTGTGTGTGTGGGTGTGCGTGCGCGTGTGTGTGTGCGTGCACGCAAATATCAGTTTGCACTTTCCATCAAATGCTCAGCGTTCGAAGGAGGAAAAAAAAGCATGCTATAAAAGAAATGCACACAAATATATATTTTTTCAACGATGCTTCAGGAAAGTATCCAACAGGGGGCTTTTGGCAACTCTTTTGACAAAAGGCTGCCGCCTCACCGTTTTTACAGTGTTGTTTAGGGACTCTGCGTCAAAGGGCATCCACATCAGCCTCCTTGGTCAGCACTTCCCTCTGTCATCGTGGGGCCAGGGCCTTCCATCATCCGGAAGCTTCCGTAGGACGACCGTGGCGTCCCTCTCCGTCCTCCGTCGACATCATCCACGCCGTGAAAAATGATGAGATCTCTCTCAAGCCCCTCTTGACGAGGCTCGCTCCAGAGCAGGTCTCTCCTCTTTCCGCCTGATTCATTTGGCTCCACGGTCTCACTTGTGACTTCAGTGTCTCTTTGCGTTCTTTACGGCGTAGGTTTACCCTTTTCGTGTGGCTTGTGATGAGATGGATGAACAGCTTCATGCAGGCGGTCGCTAGCTTCTCAGCTCATAATGAGTCAAATGCTTTGATAGGAAAAAGAAAATTGTATTTCCAATCTACATATTTCTTCTATTATTTATTTTGGGGTTGATATGCTTTTCTAAGTTTTCTAAATGTCAACACATTGGGCATAGATACATGTGCTGGCAAGTCTGCTTAGCGACGACAGACGGGTTTCTTTTGCACAGGTGGCAATTCAAAGTCGATGTCGGCTCGCTTTAGCAGTGCAATAACATCCAAAACTTCTCAAACCTAACCGGAGCAAAAAAAAAAATTCACTTCTATTTCCAATCAAGTACAGAAGCTACTGTGGTATTTGCCAAGCAGTCAGTGTTTGAATGAAACAGGGCCAAGTTAGCTCTTACCATTGTAGGATAGATGGAGACAACATAATTGCAATACCATGACTCATCACTATTTGCTGTTGACACGAGGTTGCCCGCCATTGGCAAGTTCCTGCTATGAAAGGTTTGCGTTTGGTTGTGCGATTCGCCGCCCCAGCTAATGCAATCTGCTGCCCACCTACACTGCGGCCTTGAGCCTTCTGCAAATCGTATGATGTGAAATCATCCCTGTGCTTTCAAATGGAAGTTCTCCGGCAACTGACTTCATCACCTCCCCTGCCCCTCGACGCCGCTCTTGATCATTCAGCTCGTCGAAGACACTTGCACGCGCCGGTCGTCGGGCATTCTCTCAGCGTCTGGCGGAGCTTGCTGCTGGCACAGCCGATGCTGCACCTTTGACTGTCCCTCTGCAGGTGGTATAAACATGCTTTAATGAGGTTTCTTGCCCAGAATACGGTGCCTGGCAGTGATCAAGGGCTGTTTATGTGGCTGAAACCAAATCTTGCTTCTCAAGGACTGCTCTAAAAAACACCTGTCGGCTGTGAATAACAGTAATGCTACTGGGTGTCTGGGAAAATGCTAGAACTTTAAAAGTGGTCCAGTGGAAATTTTAAGGGTGATAAATCAACGTTTGGAATAGATTCCTGGTCACCCAGGTGTTCCTAGAGCCAATAAACATGGTCTCGGAAAAGGCTTGCTTTCACATAGCTTGGATTGCCATGGCGCTAATACCCTGCTCCTAGAAGGGATCTGTATTATCACACACGCTCATGTTCTGTTATCATCTGGAAGGGACTTACCACACTGAATAGGGATAGCAAATGTATTGCCGTTCTATTGACAAATGCTCACACACACACACGCAGTCTCTGAAGCAAAGTCACACTGCCTCCTGTCAGCAGAATGGCAGTGTGTCCATTAGTGCTGCGATACGTGTGCATTAGGGCAGAGCCAGTCTGGCAAGACAGCCCTTTTGACGATTCATCGAGAGCCGCTAGTTCGCCCCCCTGCAGCCGGGAGTGGGCCCCAATTACTCCCAGCGCCCCCCCTAAACGAGTTCCACTCGTCCATCACGCCTCCGCAGCCATCTCCCCCTCTTGTCTCGCTCTTTCCCTCTCTCACTTCCACTCTCTCTCCTCCTTCTCTCTCTCTCTCTCTCCCCCCCCTCCCCTGACACTTCCATCCCTCTGACTGCTCTCGTCTCTCCCAGACAGCATCGACTGTGAGCTACTCCACCACACTCCCAGTGTGCCTTTCACTGATGATGCTGCTCGGGATAACATTGATGGGGTTTGGTCTCGAGGGGGGGGGGGAGAGCGGATCAGACCAGCTCAGCGGGTCGAGAAACAACGGCCTTCCTCTAAAGCGACAGCAATCAAGTTTAGTTTATTTTTTTGCACGGCATATTGTAAAGAGCGAGTGGAGACAATTGGCAGTTGATCTCGACTTCCGAACCGTTTTTTCCTTGTTCTCTTCCCAGAACGAGAGGGGGCAGTGCCCGGCCGACGCCGTCCCCGAGCCCCTCGATATGCCCCTGGAGATGGCCGACGCCGCCGCCCTCGCCAAGGAGCTCCGCACCCTGCTGAGAGAAGCGCTGCCCAGGCCCTGTGCCCCCCTGCCCCTCACCCTGCCGGCACCAGGCCCCGGCAGCATCTCGGACAAGGCCAAGGCCCAGCTGGCCACGATGGGCCTCCGGCTGGGGGACCGCGTGGTCATCGCTGGCCAGAAGGTACTGTATGTGTTGGGGAAACGGGAGCAACGCGCTTTGTATAGGCAAAATATTTGTGACGGGATTTAACCGGGTGCAGAATATGTGCACTTTGGATGCAGGTCCACAGCAGCCCCCCCCCCCGTCTGGTTCAAGTACAACCCCACAGACACATTTTCAAAAGGTCAATCCTTCCTAGTCTACTCCTCTCTTAACTTCTGTGTTCCATTTTACAAAAGAAATACTGGCTCAGTAGCATTTCACTCTTTTTCAAGAAAGTAACCCCATTACATTACATTGTGAATTAACTCAACTGATCTTTCTTTCGTGGATCTCATACAGCTTGAAGTGCACAGAGTGAGTCAAGTGGAACATGATGCTTCGACATAACCATTCAATTGGGCTTCTGTTTTATGAGTGTGTAGTCAAAAGGGCAGATATTAAGTTGCAAATAGATCATATCCCAGGAAGTATAATTAGAGGTTGACATTCTTCGAGATATGTCCCCTGAGGATCAAGCCGCCCTGCTCTCATAATTGTGAATTTCTGTCCAGTCTTCGGCTGACTGAGATGTCTGGTGCTCAGATATCAGGGAGGGTACACAGTCAGGAACAGATGTGTGCAAATGTGGCATTTGTGCTCTGTAAAGGCTCCCAGTTTACTAGTTACCTTCACACATACTAACGTCGATGCAGATACAGACCTAACCCACCAGCCTACATGCGCGCACACACACACATGCACGGGGACAGGGGTGGCCAAAATAAGTCTTAAATAAATGATTGGTCCTCTCTGGGCCCGAAATAACCGAGGCGTGGAACGCCGCAGACAAACAAATCAAAACCCTGATAATCTCCTCCAGGGTTCTGGCTCAGGTCTGAGCCTTAATCTCGTCATAGTCCTGTTAAATTCAAATATTTTATATTGGTTACTTGCTTCTTCCTTTTTCGCTTGTTTGTGAAATTATTTTAAGATTCAACAAGAGGGTTTTTTGGTCGTGGTTCTGATTGGCGGGGTGGGGGGATGGTCTTTGTTGTCGTAAATGGGCAACACCGCACATGTTATCTCTAATGAAGGCATAATCACTTTGGCAGCGAACGGGGAGATAAGGAAACGATGAGGCGTGCATGTCGAGGGCATGCTGTCTCCTTAGGAGAGCCCCAGGACCATGAGTCTATCCTCAGCCTCCAGGCTGCTTTCTGCTGTCTTGTTTTGCTTCTGTTTCACTCTCAGGTTTCAGTTTGTGCTGTTGCAACTGAGTTCCCCTGCTAATCAACGACGTGCGTAACAGCTTTTGTGTGCATCCCAGGTGGGTACGTTACGGTTCTGCGGCAGCACTGAGTTCTCCGGCGGCCTCTGGGCCGGCGTGGAACTCGACCAGGCAGACGGGAAGAACGACGGCTCCGTCGCAGGAGTCCAGTACTTTACCTGCCGCCTCAAGCATGGTATGTCCCAGAATCACCCCCTCCCTCAAGCATGGTATGTCCCAGAATCACCCCCTCTCTCAAGCATGGTATGTCCCAGAATCACCCTCTCCCTCAAGCATGGTATGTCCCAGAATCACCCCCCCCCCCCCCCCCTCCCTCAAGCATGGTATGTCCCAGAATCCCCTCCCCCCCCCCCTCCTTCCACCAGCAAAGCCCGCTCATCCAAAATCAGTCCCACTTAACTTAATTCAATCCAAACACTCCAACCACCACAGACTCGATCCACCCTAGCCCCACCCCGTCTCTCCCATCCAACTTGATTAGGACATTATTGAATAAGGCGAGGTGCTCAGTGGTGTATGACGAGCTGCTGGCAACCTCTGTTCACCTTGCGAGAGTTGTGAGTGGGTTCGACGTTTCTAATGGTGGCCAAATCTAGTGCTTGGCCCTCATTGACCCCTACGCTCCCCGGCCTTTAGAGCCTAAACGACTGTTAGCACTCTCCTCCCTCTATGGCCCTACATTCTCTATTTTCATCCTTTTTCTTTCGTGTTTTTTTTTCTTTTTGTTTATCTTTCTCTCCCACACTCTAACGGTCTATCTCACTTTATTCTGTCTCTTATATCTATCTCTCCTTCTTTGTTGCTGGCTCGCTACCTCATTTGACCTCCTCGATTCTCTCTTTTTTCTCCTTGCACACGTTGTTTCGCCTCCGCAGGGATTTTCGCTCCCCTGTCCAAGATCAGCAAACCCCTGGAGCGACGCAAAACCAACCCCCCGAAGAACCCCGTGCCGGCCCCTCGCCGCGTCGACCTGTCGCGTCTCCCCTCCAAGATGAACACAGGTAAGACTTCACCCCCCGCAACAAAAGACCAAACATATGCGTTGCGGTGGCAATGAGCAAAATGGCTTTGCATTCATTGGTGTGGAGGGAGCATTAATATGTATGGCTAGCTTATTGGGATAATGGATTTTCACAAGCCCCCCCCCCCCCCCCCCCCAAGGGAACAGAAAAGAATGAACCTGTCCCTGTTACATATCTGGTAGGGATGAAAAACGTCCGTCTTTGAGTTCACGAAGTAGACCCTCATGCCTCGGGGCCTAGAAGGTGGAGAGAGGAAGTGAGTTAGTGCCGAAAAAAAGATGGAGAGCGGCTTTGAGGGAGACAAGGAACAGAGGGGGGACCCATTTTCCACGTGTCATAGCTTATCTCATTACGCACACCCCTCAAGGACCTGTTTTCCGGAGACCAGCGCACATTAATGCATTATTAGAGACCACATATCACTTCGGAAGAGTAGAACAACAGCATATAAACCCCTCCCCCCCCCATCCTTGCGCAAACACACAGTAGTAATGACATTAGGTTTTGATGCTATGTCTGAAACTCCTTAATGGGGGGCCTCTGCCAGGGGAGACACAGTACCGTTATGTGTTCACTCAGAGGTGTCCGGGGGACACGACCGACGGTATCGTTAATGACGAAGCCCTGCTTCTCCATTTCCCCACTGCTCTAGGCCTGCCAGGGCGGGCGGACCGTAGGTAAGAGGGGACCAGCCGTATTAATACCCCGCCCCGCACGTCACACTGTGCTCCCCCTTCTGTTTGGACTCCTGAGGGAACTGCCAGGAAATGATTTAACCCGTTTGTTATCAAAATGGGAGACGGCGCACATTTACGAATGCTGAAACATGGTTAGTGAGAGCAGCTGATGGTGATGATGGTGACGAGGCTCCACAGAGCGATGACTCTGCTGCAGGTGTCGGCAGCCCCCATTACACACACACACACACACACAGTGTTGTTCCAATTCCTTTCCGTCAGCCATAATATCCTAGGGAAAATCCCAACGGATGAGGACTACTTTGAAACTTTTCCAGTCCTCCGACTTGTAACATGAGTCATCGACACACTAATGCCAACCCGGACGTGACCAATCAAGTGGTGTTGGTGGTTTGGGTGACTAAGCACAAATCTCACGAGATAAACACAGACATGAATTAACACCCCACCTTCTGGGCTCATTGTTTGGTGAAGGAAGTGAAATTGACTTCTCGCTACCAGGGCAAAAGCTTTCCTTTTAAGTCTAGAAGTAGGGCTATCATTCTGTGCCCTTGGGAGGCCACTTGATTCAGACGTGACAAGAATAGTTGACCCCCGGAGTGCCCCGTCGAATACCGCCAGCTACCTTGATTGATCGTACAATTAAGCAGGTTTAATAACCGTCCCGTGGACGACCTGCGTAGCTCGGCAGCCATTCATCACAAAGTGTGATGTGGCCTCCGTGCATGTTGCGTGTCTGCTAGGAGCAATTCATTTTGGGCGGGGATGGAATCGAGACGACCACAGACCTCTGCTTTCCAGCGCCGTCTCCTTTGGTCTTCCCTGATTTGGACACAGTCTTACCTCAGGTTCATCTGCAAGTTGCGCTGGCTTTTTTTCTTTTTTTTTTGCTGCAAAAATCACCTGTCTCTCTAAACCAGGAGAGACAGATTCCAGAGACCGCAAAGGCTGGCCCCTATTAGAGTCATGTCTCCCCCAGCTCAGGCCTCAAAGGGCAGGTGGTCGCAACGAAGGCAGTCACAAAGCGACGGCGCTCGATCCCGAAGGCCACGGTCTTTACCGGAGCCTGTCACTTTGAGTCCTCTTCAGCTGGTGCAGCAGGTAGATAGGGCCGGGAGGTCCAACAAAAAGCGAAAGGTCAGGCAACAAGAAACAGTTGGCATTCAGGGTTCTCCAAAGCTGCTGTTCTTTTTTTCCTCCGAGTTCAAAAGCAAGGAAAAGTATTTACCCCTGAGTCATCGAAAGGGGAAATAAAACGGCAATCAATAATCAACCCAATTTGACTTCAGGATTTTAAATGGGTCAGCTCTTCTTTGGGGTGTTATATGATAATGTTCTTAATGGCATACAAATGAGGCTACTGTAATTTTCTTGCTGCTTGTCTGGCAGATTAGTTTTACTGCTGTTTCGAATTTATTGTCTGACTGTCTGAGCTTTGGGCAGACACAGTAGGCTCTGCCACATTGCTCATAAAACTTATCTTGGTAGAACCCAATGCTGATTAACACTGATATGTCAAACATTGCAAGTATTCATCTGTTGTCCCTTGAATATTTGAGAAATTCTGGGGATGAAAATAAATAAATAAAATTGAACAGTGTTTTCTTGTTTACATTACACCTTTTTTGTGATAAAAAGTAAATTATATATTTAAATTATTTATGGTAATGTTAATATTGTATAAAATTTGAATATCCTTTGCAAAAAATAAATGCTGGTAACACTTTAGTTGAAAAAGGTCTTCATAACACGTTACAAGCACATTTAAAGCACTTTGTCCTTGACAAAAAGGGTCAGTGCATGTTAAAACGTGTCAATGGCAGGTGTCATGACATGCTCATGACCAAAATATTTTCTTCCGATTACCTAAATATTTTCTGTCTCACAATGTGCAATAATGTAGTGACACAAAGTCATTGACTCAATTTTGGTAATTCAAAGATAGTGACATAAGATTGGGGGTCGTAATGCTTTACGTTCACGTCATAAACTCCAAATGTGTTCAGTCAAATAAAGTGACACAATCATGATTCTAAACGTTTGATTAAGTTGCATAAACAAAGTTTAAAATGCAATGAAATAAATGGTGCATTATTTGTCAAATCTTGTTGAGGCCAGTACGTTGAATGATTCAGTCGTTTACTTTGAAAGGTATTGATTTAGCGATTGCCTGTGTGCCAGAATAATGACAAAAGTTCCGCATGAATAGTTACCTGGTCACAGAGGCCTCTTTTGCTGTGAGAATTGCGGACCAAGACCAATTAATTTATTTAATCAATTAGTTTTCCAGAAAAACATACGCTTTTCTGCCTCCCTTTGATTGCTAGGCCTGTGAAGCCAGTTGAGACCAGCGAGGCTATGCGGTTTATTTGTTTCTGTGTGTCGGTTAATAACGATCCGCCATCAGCCCTGGGAGGCTCTCGGGTTCCAGCGTGGGAGCAGCTTTTTTGTCTGCACCTTGATTGGACCTCCACAAGGGCATTGTGACTCAGAGCAGACTCGCACCGACAGTCCAGACAGTACACTGCTCTTACTCCCTCCCCACCTCCCCCCCAATTGTGCTGCGATGTCACGGCACCCTTTCGTTTGACCTCCTCTCCATCTCTGAATGGTTTTCTCCCACGTCATTCTCCCCCATCGCCTCCCACATTTTGGCGTTTATTTCATTTGAGTTTTGGTTTTGGCTTTTCTCTTGTCTGCATTGACGTCCTTTCTTTCAATGTTATATATTAGTTCATTTCCATAAAAAATAATAATTGCTGTGCAGTTTTGGTGGACGGCACTCACAACCCCCCTGAGGCCGCGACAGGAACTGCAGTTATGGCTAACTGGGTTTCAATCCAATTTGAATGCTGACAATGGTGATGGGATGAGGTGCTCAAGGAACCAATGTCTGGACTAAGCTTGTCTGAGCTACCTGCATCTTATAATGTTGATATGTTCCATTTAAAGGCATGTTTGGACAATGGGATTTGGTATACTGGTTTGCCTATGTTGGTTACCTAAGTTATCTAAGTTTTGAGAGGAAAGCTAGCAAAGTAACTTCCTAGTGGCACCACAGTAAGTTTCACCGCAGCATTTCAGTTAGCACTTTAATAAAATCGGATCCATTTCACTTTATTTAGAATCAGAATCA
Organism: Hypomesus transpacificus; assembly: GCF_021917145.1. Classification (NCBI taxonomy): domain Eukaryota; kingdom Metazoa; phylum Chordata; class Actinopteri; order Osmeriformes; family Osmeridae; genus Hypomesus; species Hypomesus transpacificus. Next base: position 8,930,640 of record NC_061062.1, read on the forward strand.
GCAGCTGCCACCCAATACACCCAAAACATCTGCTGGTCTCCCATTATAATTATGATACTTATTAAGGATGTGTCTACATCCATATACTGTATGTGTGTTTAACTCAAAAAATCATTCACCACTCATGAAATCATTTTGCCTCGAATTTTAATCAATTACCCTCTCTTAGTCAAGCAATTATGGAACTTCTGGACTTTGAAGGTCTGAAAGTCAAAGCCTAATGAGGTCTTGTCTTCAAATAGACTCTTTAAGATCCAAACCGATAACACAGCACGTCCCCCCGTCTCCCCAGCTCGTTCCTTCAAGTCAGGGGTTCAGACGAGCCACGTTGGGGACAGCAGTGTGCTGTAGCAGTCCACTCCCTCTCCTGAGTGCGCACCAGCCACCATGAGTGTCAGCACGAGTCTGCTGAAGGACTGAGCTCATGGGGGTGTTTGGAGGAGTGTCACGATGGCGAGCGCATGCTGCAGTCTGCTCCTGTGTCTGGGCCTGAGAGGTCCACTGCTGTAGAAAACAGAAAATCCCCCCCCCCCCTCTGTCTCTACTTCCAAAAGTGGCTGCAGTGTGTGATCCATAGTTAGTGTCTGACGGATTTCAGACACAACCCCTCGAGGTCTTGATCCATACTTAGAGATTTTATTGCATTTTTCCCTCCGATTGTGTAGCAATGTATTGGCTGACTCCCCCCAACAAAAATGTTTTCCCTTCAGGTGCTCTCTCCCGCTCCCTGTCCTCCTCCTCCTCCTCGCTTGACTCGCGGCACGGCCACGGCACGCGTCCTTGTCCGGCGCCGCGGCAAAGACCCCCCGCAAGGCAGCGGAGGGAACGGCTCCCACCCAGCTCCACGGTCACCCCTCCTCCGCTTCCCCTGGCCCCTGGCACCACCTTCCTAGGTACGACGGCTCCGTCCCAATCACTTAGCTGCTTTCAGTCACACGCGTGCTTCATGGTAAGCATCTTAAATTAGTCGGCAATCAGCTCATCTATTCCGCTTTCTCTTCTGCCTCCGCTGCACAGCAACTGTCATAATCTGAAGGCAAGACCACCTACGTAGTCTGAAGTTGCTAACACTGTTGGAATAGAAAGTAATTAACTTCAACAAGCCACATTAAACCGCAGCAATATCGACCAGTGACATTTACATTCTAAACGATACACTGTAGATAATAAGGAACCAGTGTAGGTGGAAAAAGTAATCTGATTGAATGGCACGTTCGGTTAGATGAAAGTTTTATGGAGCTTAAAAGAGTAAAACCCCTGCTTGCCTCTTCCCTGTCCCAGTGTCGCGGAGCCGGACCCCCTCAGCCGGCAGCTCTGTGTGCGAGGGTCCCGAGGTGCGTCTGGGGGAGCGTGTGCTGGTGGTGGGCCAGAGGACCGGCGTGGTCCGATTCTACGGCAAGACCAGCTTCGCTCCTGGTGAGTGAAGCCCCTGGCACAAAGGGACCTAAACAGGAACCCTAACCCTTCTTAGGGCATGTCCAAGGCCTCATTCATTATAACGTGCCGTGTTCAGTGTGTAATTGTTAGTACTGAGTGTGGGGACAGATGGTGCAATGTTACGAAAGGTACAATGTTTCTTTTTATGTGTGTTAAGTTATTTTTCATATAGACACAAAATACTAACAATTGTTATCAAGTGTGGCGTATATACGTTCGGCGCGTCAGACTGAGCTTGCACGCTCGCATGTATAGTCAAAATCAAAGAGTTCACATCTAAACACCAAACAGGGGAGTCAGGTGGCTGAGCGGTTAGGGAATCGGGCTAGTAATCAGAAGGTTGCCGGATCGATTCCCCACCGTGCCAGATGACGTTGTGTCCTTGGGCAAGGCACTTCACCCTACTTGCCTCGGGGGGAATGTCCCTGTACTTACTGTAAGTCGCTCTGGATAAGAGCGTCTGCTAAATGACTAAATGTAATGTAAATGTAAACACTTCATTGAAGTTAAAGGCTTTACCCGATGATGTTGCACTTAAAAGGCATGGGGTATTATCAGTTCGCGAGTCACGTTCAATGTGTTTAACTGAACAAAGGTCCAACAGAAGTACATTATGGCCACTTAAGGTTAAGCAAACTTGGCAGCAGGGTTTGAGAGATTAAAGGTTGGACTTGAAAGCTCCATTGACCCTGAGACTTTCGGTTCGATGTGCATGCTCAATATGCTCCTTCATCTGAAGCACAGACCCATGAACGTGTGTATAGTGTTAGTGTTCATAAATGAGCAACCCATTGGGAATCATTCACCACTTTTTCCCATGCTTTCAATGAGCTTTGTCCCCTTGTTATACTCTGGGCACTATCAATGAGTAATCCCAGTCAAAGCAGGACTCGAGTGATTTGAGTACTAACGCATTCTGGACTTCTTGTGTGCCCTTTGAGTTGTGTGTGTCTTCCAGTCAGGGGGGGAGGGTATTGCATTTGTGATTAGAGCATTTGGACTGCAGGTCAAGAGGTCTCAGGGTCAAATATTCCCTGTGGTGTATGTCACTTTGGATGGAAGCATCTGCTAAACGAATACATCATTCTTAATATTCAGTGCGTGCACTTTGCTCACCATGGGAGAGAGAGAGAGAGACCGTGCATTTCACACGCGTCTTCTAAGCTAAGCTTGCTTCAGCTTCACATTGTGGCTCTTCTGTTAGGATCCTCAAGCCCAGCTGTCCTCTGAAAAGCCATTGAATAACCGCAGGGGAAAAAAAAATCTCAAACATGTTGTCATTTTCAAGGTGAAAACCATAGTAAAAAATAATCGCTTTCATTGTAAACGTTCCGTCTTTCCAGTAACTGTGTCTTTGAGAATATCACATCTTATATTCAGGGGAAGGCATGGATTTCTTTATTTTGTATATTTATGTTGTCTACATAACTGGCTGTAGTTGCATAGCAGCCATACAGTTCCATACAGACGGATGGTAAGATGGTCTATGAAGTGAAACTGAATGGAATTGTTGTATGTGACAGTTCCAAAGCGCCAAGGAGATGGTGTACGCTGTAGCATGTTCCATGCAATGTTGTTACTCTTATTTGGTAAGCGGTAATTTGGGGGAAAAACATTTTAATAACAAAAAATATGAAGTGACTTGTAAGTTGTTCAAACGTGTTAGGAGTGTATACGTTTGGACAATTCATCATCATATTCGGGCGACTGAATATATAATTTGAACAAGCACTTATTTAGCTTCACCGTGTTGAAAGTGGTTTTAATTACTTTGTTTGCTGAAAATAACCCAAAGAAATTCCCTCATACAAGCTACTTTTCAGCTACTTGTCAGTTAGACTTACAACTGTCTACATGGGAGAGGCTGGGTTGCATGTGAGCCAATTAAAGTAGGCTGGAGCAGAATGAGGCAGTATTGTTTAAATGTCCTAAAATGCGCTCCGATTACATTATCAATGTTTTGCCTCGCTCTGTTCACACACGCATGCACTTGTAAACCACAATGCTGAAATTAATTGGACGGAGTGAGGCAAACTTGAAATGTATTGAACAGCTTGTTTGAACATTTGACACTTACAATTAAAAACTAGTTTGCATGGGTACATTTCTTTTTTTTCAATAATTAACAAAGTCGCTAGGACAACTTATTATCTTGTTCAAACGAAACGTTCAAACCCTCAGTCCAAATGTGAAACATCATCAGAACGACACATTTGAACGACATACAGATCACTTTTGTTTTCGCTCTTCAATATTCAATTTGCCCTTCAGGGCTTCCGTAGAAATGTAGAAGAGCAACTGAAAACAGATTTAGCAGATTTGAGGCGACCCATGGCCTCCCATCCACACTGCACTCCCGGCCAGATATATATTTTTTGCACTCCGGACAGATTTTGACTGTCTGTCCATCCTCCCATCTGTCCATCTGTCCATCCTCCCGACCCTCAGGGTTCTGGCTGGGGGTCGAGCTGGACAAGCCCAGCGGGAAGAATGACGGCTCGGTTGGAGGTGTGTGCTACTTCACCTGCCCGCCCAAGCACGGCGTCTTCGCTCCTCCCTCACGTGTACAGAGGTGGGTATAGGCTTCCCAAGGGGAGCTAGCATGCTGATTTTTCATTTGAACTAGCAATATAAAATGAAAAAATACAAAAACTTGCATTGTATGTCACTTGCCAATGGAGAGAGAATATGCAGACAGGATGGAGCCATGTTTGGAAATGAAGTGCACATGGTGGTTTCCACCACTTTTCCCTGTGTCACGCCTGGGGTAGGAGGGGGAAGGAGTGCCAGATGGAACAGACCACCGGAAAGGCAGCCTTGCAGGGACACAAAATGAAACCAAACCTTTTATTTTGAAAAGCGGGACAAAAAAAGAGAATGTAATTAAGAAAAAAGCTTTCCAGATCTGAGGGGGTGGTGGTAGGGGGGAGAGATAGGGGAGAGAGACAGACGGAGAGAGGATTAAACATGGTCTGTGTGCTCCAGTACCTCCGTTCTGGAAGCTGGCTTTCTCTGGCTTTCTCTATAGTGCAGGTTTCCTCCTTTTCAACAACCTCTGCCATCCAATCTTCCAACCTCCTAGTTCCCTCTCCCCAGAAGAATGAGCTGTTGATCCTTATGGGGAGTTCCATTACCATCTGATTGGCTGTAGCTGGGCAGTGACCATGTGGCAAGGGTCAGCAGGTGGAAATACTCGCTGTTGATTACCTCACCCAGGCTCCTCCTCCACCACCTCCTGCTCTGGGCCCTTCCTCCACCACCTCCTGCTCTGGGCCCTTGCTCCACCACCTCCTGTCTGGGCCCTTCCTCCACCACCTCCTGTCTGGGCCCTTCCTCCACCACCTCCTGTCTGGGTCCTTCCTCCACCACCTCCTGTCTGGGCCCTTCCTCCACCACCTCCTGTCTGGGCCCTTCCTCCACCACCCCCTGCTCTGGGCCCTTCCTCCACCACCTCCTGTCTGGGCCCTTGCTCCACCACCTCCTGCTCCGGGTCCTTCCTCCACCACCTCCTGTCTGGGCCCTTCCTCCACCACCCCCTGCTCTGGGCCCTTCCTCCACCACCTCCTGCTCTGGGCCCTTCCTCCACCACCTCCTGTCTGGGCCCTTCCTCCTACACTGGGATACCGCAGCCCCTACAGACTCATTCTAAACTTTGTTAAACAGTCAAAGAGAGTTCCAAGGTTACTTAAATGTGCACCCATTCACGTGTTGCATTATGTCACTTTCCCCGTGTCAGAGAAGGGAGTTGGTTTTGTGATGCACCTGTGCATCATAAACAGTGTCTTTTAAACTGAAAAGATACAATGGTTGGATGCGTTTCCAGCCTGCCCACGTGCTGTTATCGGTCTATTCTACAAAACATATTTTCTAATTCCGATAGATCAGAGGGGTTCATTCCTCATGGCATCACGTGAACAAAGTGTTGACTCGACAGTGGTGCAAAGCTGCGGAAAGGCTTATTAGTAGATATCTCTTAATCCTTGAGATATGGGAAAGTAGATGGTAGCATTAATATTCACCAGCTAGCGAGGAAGAACAGGAGTCAAGGCGGACTGGGGAGAGAGTTTTGTTGTTGTGATGTTTTTCACCATTTACAACAAGCAGAGGCTGGGAGTACTGGGAGCAGCGAGGGTCTATAACACAACCCTCCACCTGAGAAACTTCATAAGCATGCTTGCCTCCTGGTAAGAGTAGGGCCAGTGACAAGCCAGTAGCATATTTATTTATGATAATGTCGAACATCCAAGAACAACGTAGGCTCGCCAAACTGCCCTGTCCTTCCATCTTGTCTCCCCCCTCCACCCCATTTGCTCTGTGATAAGAGGAGACGGATGAAGGACTGGCCTTCATTTTTCTCTCTCCCATCCCTCTTGCTTTTTTCTAATTAACCCAGGGGCCAAGAAGTAGGCTGTGCCAAGCAATCCTCTCCCTAATGAATGAATGCTCTCTCTCTCTATCTCTCTCCCTCACACACACACACCACTTTCTACGAAGCAGAGAGGCTTTTTCCAGCCATATACTCTCCCTCTTCTCTGCAGTTGTCAACAGCTATCAGGACCCATCAAGAAAACAAACAGCTTGGCACATTGTATTATACTTTTCAGTTTGGGTTTTTTCTCCCTCTGCTGCCTCCTCTAGCACCCACCCACCACTTGTTGTTTTACTCCCCCCAATGCTACCCCCCTTCTTGCAAACAAGGATATGGGTTTTTGGTCCTAATTTTTCTAAACTCGTCTGCCTCCATCGTAATGGCTTCCGAAGCTCAAACCATTATCACAGGCACACAGCAGCTTAGACAAACATCCATGCTGGACAGGTACTTTAAGCAGGGCCGTTGCAGTGTTTTTTTACTTCACTCTTTCCCTTTTTTATTTTTTTTATACATTTTTATTTATAAATGTAATACCCTTTTTCACCCACAGTAAGTTCACGGGAAAGGAAGGAGTGCCTTTCAGTTCTGGGTCAGGTTCAACTCCATTTCAATTCACTTTGCCTGAGAAGTTCTGGAAATACGTTGCCAATCAGTCAGTTAATTGGAGGAGAAAATGCCTTCTTAAATGAGACCCTCCTCTCTATTTCCAAAGCGACATTTGTATTCATTCGGAATGATGAACAATCTGCAGGTGAAATTGGATTAACCCCAACTTTTGACTCTTGACCAAGTCTTTGGGCTTTTCCACGGGCCATTTTCATATTTTTGTGAGAGAGTGTTGCTGCACACACCGTGTCTTGTAGGCTAAAAGACTTTGATGCGCTGTAACGTTTCTTTTCTCATGTCTCACACACAGAATCCATGGTTCTGTTGACTGCCTGTCTGAGCTGTCTTCTTCTCGGCTCAACAAGCCCTTCACCGGTGAGTTGAAGTTGAAAAAAAAACAATCCATGGGATAGGGTATGTCGTTGCCTGAAACTGTGTGAAAGGGCTCAGTTCTAGGTGTCTGTTATCTGTTTCTTGCGTGTCAACACCCCTCATTGGTGGGTTTATTTTGGATTTTACCTCAACATTTGTCTTCCTGTCTCTCAGGGATCCGTCGCAGTTTCAGCACGTCGTCAGCAATTGCCACACAGAAGGAGCCGCACAGGAAGAACCCTGTAAACAGGTGCCCTCCGCTCCTTTCACTTTTTCCCCCTCATTATTATTCTTCACATCCCTCCTCGCACATCTCCTACCCAATACTTTTCAGCTTTGTCCTAATCCCTAGGCTGGAGGTAAAATCAATACTGATAAGAACCAGCGGTATTAGTCAGCAAAATAATCATTTTGGAGAGTTGCCAACACATGATAGTGGTTTAATGATGATGAAAGGAGTCCAAGATAGGTACCCCCCTTCCCCAAGACCCCCCCCCCCATACTCTTTTCCTGTGCTTGTTCAGTCTCATTTTCTCTCTCATTCAAAACATTTTCTGCCACCCTATCTCTCGGTCCTCGCTCTCTCTTGCTTCACAAACCCCACATACATTCTCGTGACTTTTTTTTCTTCGTGTCTTCTCCTGCCCACTGCCATTTTGTTCACATTTCTACTCAGTTTCAATTGTACTTTTCCATTCCAGTCTCTGTATCTTGTACACAGATTTTTCTTGTCTCTCTCATTCTCGAGCTCACCGTGTGTTCTCCCCCCTCCCAGGACATTGTCCAAACCCCACCGTCGGCGTTGGAGCCCCCTGAGTGGTGGCAGCTGGGGCGCTGTGGGGAGCATCAAGGGCTCCGGCAGTGCCGCCTTCTCCACCACCGGCTCCTCCACGGGCTCCGATAGCGGCGTCCGCCTCCACCTCGGTATGCAGGTCCTGCTGACCAGCGCCAACGAGATGGCACTCATCCGTTACCTGGGCGCAGCCGACTTTGCCCCGGGCCTGTGGCTGGGCCTGGAGCTGAGGAGCTCCAAGGGGAAGAACGACGGCTCGGTGGGAGGGCGACGCTACTTCAGCTGCCGGCCCGGGCACGGGGTCCTCGTGCGGCCCAGCCGGGTGACCTACCGCGGCATCAACGGGGCGCGTCTGGTGGACGAGAACAGCTGAAAGCCACGGCCCTTCAGGCAGATCGGATACAGGGTGGATGGAAGGTTGTTGGAAAGCAGGTTTTTTGTCTTTTTTTGTTTTTTTGCATTTCTGTAATGTCCTAATAGATACTTTCCCATCTAGAGACTTGATAGACTTGAGAGTTGTGACTTTACAATACGATTCAGTTAAGTTGATGTGCTTACAGCCTACACTAACTACACATCGACTCTTTTTCACTCCTTTTGTTCTAGTTTTAACTGTTCTCATTGACGTGTGCACTTGAATTAATCATTTAGGCCTCTAGATTTGGCTTCGATCATAGTTTTGAAGCAGAAGAAGCACTTTGATTGTTCGCTGACAATATCTTGTTTTGGCAGGGCAGGAACGAAACTATTTTTATCAAGTCTTTGTAAGACACTAAATAAACTGCACTACTGTACAAAGTGTGCTCTGATGTCGGTCAGATGCACTGTATTTTCCTAGAGATGGAGAAGTGGAGGAGATGATACACATCTACTATTCTCACAGTTCCCTGAGCTTATTAGGTCTTACTTTCTCACTGAACCAAGATTACTTACCCAGTGAGCACTTTAGTTCAGATGATTGAAGTCGATTTGCTTTTATGAGGCGAGTTTTTGGTCACTGATGAAGCACTTTGGTCCCTCAGCAAAAATACATGCTTTGGCTCATCATACTTGTACATTTAGTGACTTCCAAAAATAAATAAATAAACATGCTGGTGCTATACTGTAAAATTGTGCCCTGATGCATGTTTGTCAGAATCTTTTACCGGGGCGTAGGTAGATTGAGCTGCTGTACCATGATGCCTGCTGTGCCATGGTACCCGAGATGTAATACAACATGATAGCGATTAGTTATATCAAAACATCAATTATCGTTTAAATCTGCTAGCAATACTGGCTAACCACATTGTCTATTTACTATCGTTTACAACGGTCTATTAAAAACGATGAAAGTGTGTTTACTTAAGAAAGCGCATGGCAGCCCGCCTAAACACCACACATTTTCTTTTAACTTCTGTCTGGGTAAGTCACTGAAAAACAAGGAGTTGATCAGATATGTGTGGGGGGGTATGTGTAACACCCTATTCAACAAAACCTGCATATGCCAGCCAATCAGAGGGGATAGACCACAACAGTCGTCCAGAAACTCAAGCTGAATAGCCAATCCCATGTACCATTGATCAATACTGCAATTGAAAGGCAGGTAGCCAGGCCCAAGGTTGTTTGAATTATCCGGCCAGAGGTGTTGAGATGAAAAACCGAAGGTTCTAAACGTAAAATCGATCACTTTCTGTGGACCATCTCAGAAACCAATTTCTGTAGCAGTCAGTGCCGTGACATTATTTATGGTCACTCCTGTGACAGGTATTTCTAAGATGGCCATACCTGTGATGTCATCATGAGCAGTCTCCATATTCGATATGATACACATCCAATAGCTGATCTCTTGTGCAGTACAAGTGATCTCAAGTTGCACTGGAAAGCTGGGTAGGACAAGTTATTTGCCCCTGGTACTGTACCAGGATTCCCGCGGGGACTTAAAAAGTCTGAACTTTACCCCCGATTCTGAACCCCCGATTATCATTGCATAATTCCCACTCTGTTTTTAACCAAACTAAACTAAAGAGAATCTTCCTGAGATTAACAAGCGTTTGGTGGAAAGGAGAGAGACGATATGTATAAAATTATGTGAAGGTGAAGTCCCACATCTCACAGGACCACAATGTAACTTTTAAGTTAAAATAAACTATTTAAAATTTGGATTTAAACCCAGGCTGTTGCGGTACTGCCCCAGCATGTCTGAAAGAGCATGCAGACTAACCCAGTGAGCTAACAGGGGAGCCCTGCTTTCTTCTGGTTTTCTGACACTCCAACTGCAGGTTGATACTAAATACCTGGAAAGACAGTTGGGAGAGGGGATCTGAACAGTCGGGGAGTGTGCTGCAGTTACAGGGATCTGGGCCCACGGATGTGTTTGGCACTATGCTCTGTGCTGGTTTTGAACCTAGGTTGTTGTGGTGTAGGCCCTTGTTCTCAACCCACTACACCACAGGTTTGGCAGTAGACTCAATGGTACACATGCTTACCCACTGAGCCACAGAGGTTTCCTGCAACGTTATTTTCTACAAGACAGTGTAATTGCCCTTATGACTTACTGAAACCTGCAGGAACCCTGTGTACATTTCAGTGTTGAGTTTTGATATGTTCATATGGAATTGTGTGTAAAATGAGAGGGTGTCAGTATGGAATACTTGCGCGTAGTTCAAAAGAGTATTTATAAACTACATAATGAATAAAGACTCTATTCTAATTTCTTTCATGTTTTTCTCTTCGTTTTTGTGGGTGTTCAACATCCCTTTACTATTGTTCAGTATTATAGTTGTTCAGAGGGAGATTTCTTAGGGGACAAAAACAAGCTAGTATAGAGTTGTTTGAAATTGTTGCACTTCACTGTACAAATACAAATGACGCCTTGGGGCCAAATTCAATCCAAAGGGTATTAGCAATGTTGAGGAATATTGAGCAACGTTAAGTAGTGGCAAGCTTTGTTTGCGCCACTACTTATGTCTTATTTTGAACGGAAACTGGAAGCCCAGATTTCAGAGTAAAGTATCAAAATGTCACGGCCTGTCCAATGCAACACATGTTCATTCTAAAGGAGGGCCATATGTAGCCCAATGCCTTCCAGTGTGATAAACACGCAAACGTTATTATATAGCAATTTATTCATTTTGGCAAATGTCATCTGAAGGGCAAATTTACAGCTTTTACCAGAGTCATAGTACAATACTTCATAATTACAACATTTTACAGGTGCAGGTATTTCTTTTAAATTCTTTACTCAAGGACAGTGAGCAAAAAAAAACACAGAATATGCCAACACAACGATGCAGGCAAGGACAGTAGCATGTCACTCTCTCGAACCCACAGTTGAAGTGAGAGTATATCTTCCTATTGCATCAGGCGTGATACTGAAACTACAATCTCATATCAGATCTTAAGAATAAAAATTTTACTTCATAACTTATCGCCTATTACTGCTTTAGGTTCAAGTTGAGTAGAGAAAATTGACAAATACATTTACTAGAAACACTTTTTGTCTTTTTTGTCTGGTCAGTTTTAGGCCATTGTGAACAACTTTTTAAGTTTGCAACTTAATTTACTCAAAACCACAAATGTCCTTAAATAAAAGCAGACATTTACCACATACATGTATAGATGCTCTGCACATAAATGTGTGAAAATGGTTCATGACAGCTGGATTAAGAACCTCACAAAATAGTTCTTAGTTTCATTTGTAGACCACAAGCAATTTGTATTCAAATGTTTCACTCAAGAATACTTAATATTCTACAACAGTCTCTCAAATAGAAAATATAAAATTTTCAAATGTATTAACATTGAGTATTTTAAAATAGCAGTTTGGGGTAAAGACCTATTCACCGATGTCCAATAAAGGAGATGGATCAGGAGGAGGGACATGAAATTGGATTACATTTTTACAAGTAAGGAATTAAGAAAGAGTTACTGAAAAAAGCCCCACAGCCGAAATGCCCAAACTTCTTAATGTAAAAGAGCGCTTTCAATTACCTAAGAGTCCATGAACTAATCATTTCTAAAAAGGGCATTGAATTACAGTATATGTTTAGTTTGCAGTATTCTCCAAATGTGCCTCACAGTAACTCCCCATCTATCCATTCATGAAAAACACACAGTAGCGCCTCCTTCTAACACTACTGGCTACTGTACCTCTTTCAGAAGGTACAAATCTCAACTCCCAAGCCCGTAGGCTTCACATTTGTGCAGTTCATTATCATAACGGTTAACAGTTGATGTTTCATGTATCGACAGGGCGTTGCTTCTTGACTGAAGTGCAGTGTTACTATATATATATATTCTTTTTTTTAAGTTTGAGTTATTTTGTCACAATAAAATAGATGTAAATAGGCATGTTTCTGTGTGACTGATCTGCACAGTTTGCCCAACCATAATGACAAATACATTGCCAAACTTACATGTACATTTAGTCATTTAGCAGACACTCTTATCCAGAGCAACTTACAGTAAGTACAGGGACTCCCCCCGAGGCAAGAAGGCTGAAGTGCCTTGCCCAAGGACACAACTTAATTTTGACGCGGCCGCGAATCGAACCGGCAACCTTCTGATTAATAGCTCAATTCCCTAACCGCTCAACTTCAGCATAAACTATTAAAACAATTTCAGCCATCAGGTTCACCACCCAGTCTAGCCTATATTGTTGATTGTTCATCAAGTTTAATTTAGGTTGACAAGACGGGGGGAACAGTTTCAGAGACAAAAAATGCTCACATATTTGCAAAATGAACATTTGGTTGGTTTTAAAAGCACATCTATTATTAATTTACAAAGCCTCTTTCAAATAATAAATAAACAAATGAATAAATAAATGAACAAGCAGGCAAGCAAACATCAATAAACACTTTTTTTTTCCTTTAATCACATTTCCGATTTAAAAGTTTACTTACAAAATTGATTCTGATAGTCCTTTACCAAGGTTTTGATTCACAAAAAAAGAACAGAAGCATTTTGTGATGCAAAATATGGAAACAAAGTCAGTAAAACGTCAACAAAGCTATAGTCATACTGCTGTCCAAAGAGTGTCTGAAAACTGCTGTTTTATGCAAAATCAACTATGTTCCACACGTGCCTCCCAAATAAATGACCGCTTTGACAAGTAAAGCCACACAATAGCTAATCCGCAAATAAACACTGCTGCTACTAAATGGAATGTTTTCAACCAGTCGTTCTGAACTACTTGAAGAAATTCCCAAGCCCCATATTTCAGTCTGTTGGTTACATCGAGCGTAGAAAAAAATACATATCTTCCGTTAAACAACAATTAGCCAGCCGATGTATTATAAACTTGCTTCCAGTATCCTTTAGTAGATTACAGTTTTTTTTGCCAAGCTTTTCATTGGGTTCTACAGGACTTACAATATCCCTTTGGCCAGGTAACAAATGGTTTGCTTCCATCTGTGGAAGAAACAATGCAACTTGGTACTGTAGATAGTAGGGGAGTCCAAATGTTTAGAACTCTCCTGACACAGTGTTTAACATATTTTTCCTCAAGTGTTTCTCAACACAGTCTCAGAGTGGATACGTATGGATCCGGAATGGCTAAAGCACAGTGGCGTTGTGCCCTTCCATTCTTGGTAGCCTGGAATCCTGCACCGTTCCCATGGTAACCAGCAGCGGGCGGCTGTCCTCAGAAACAACCGATCGGCTTAAAGAAACAGAGGTGGGCAGCACCCCTCTCTGGGCAGAGCCTAAGGAGGAGGAGGTGGCAGGGGCTGGCGGGGGAGGGGGAGGAGGGGGGTTGGGGCCACTGTGGGAAGGCTCCAGGGGCAGGCCTTGCTCCTGGTATCCATAGCCTATGTTCCCACATGGGAATCGGCGTAGTCTGTAGAGAGGGACCGGTGGTAGGGCGGCTGAATCGAGAACCAGCGGGGAGGGGTCAGCGTTGGAGGCGACTGAAGGGGGCGGGGGTGGAGGTAAGAGCGGACGGCAGAGACCCTGCTGCTGCTGCTGCTGCTGCTGCTGGTGGAGCAACTGCTGCTGAAGCTGATGGTGCTGCAGCTGGAATTGGTGCTGGAACTGCTTGTGCTGGTGCTGGAGCCCCAGGGCCCCCGCTGCCTCTGCCACCGTCCTCCCCACGTACTCCTGCCCCTCTCCGGGAACCCTGCCACCGCTGAGCCCTCCCACCGCTGGTACTCCTCCTCCACCAACCCCGCCCTGCTTCTGCTGCTGCTGCTTCCTCTGCTGCTGCTGGATGAACCATGAGCCGTAGGTGGGGTTCCACAGGTTGGTGGGCTTCCCGTTGTGGCTCTCCTTCTCTGGGGGTTGACCCTGGGTGCTGAAGGCCAGGTTGACGTGGCCTCCCTCTGGGCCAGGTTGGCTGGGGATCTTCGAAGCTGCCGTGGAGGTTACTGTGGCAGTGGTGGATGTTTGTGGGTGTGGGTGTGGGTGAGAGTAGGACTGGGGTTGGGCCAGGGCTGGGGGCTTGGGTTCTGCGAGCTGGCTGGGCTGGGGGAGAGGTTCGCCAGGTCTCCGGGTGTCCTCGGAGGGGTAAGAGGGGAGAGGCGTGGGTCCATCCCTATCGGGCATTTGCGCGGACACTAAAAGTGAGGGGGCTTTGGGGTCCTCAGGCCGCATGGGCACACGCTCCTCCTCCTCAGGTACAGGGCCATACTCCACAGGCAATGGGACATTTACCACATCAGGATCCTGTTCAGAACGTAATATATCTCTGGTCATTTCAACTTTAAATTTCCAAGATATGCTTAACACATAAATATGAATATTTATTCCTAATATAAATTAATTTATAATATAATAACAATATGTTCTTTTTGAAAGTAGTTTTTATTTCATATCTGACCCATATAGCAAGTGTAAATTATATGTTTCTAGATAATGTGTATACTGACAATGGCTATTACACCCAGTGAGTGAATATAGACACAGAGGGCCTCATGTACTAATGCTTTTGCGTCCACTTCAGGCGTATTTGTTTCGCAATTTGTGAGTAAAAACATGGCGAGGTATATACAAACATGCCACACTGAGCACTCTACCTGTAAGCAGTAGTCAATCCTCTCCAAGATGGTGGAGAAGTTGGGCCTGTCTTCAGGTTGATGCTGCCAACTCTGAGTCATTATTCGGTATCTGGGAGACAAACATACAAGGACAACTAATGAAAATATCCCTCCCTTTACCCCTTGCACAAATGCAAACAGCCAATCAAAAGGATATTTCTCGTAAGGCCTTGCCAGACACAGACCCACTCAAGCACTTCATCAAAAAGCTGTCTACGTCTTTTCATATTTATTCTACATACATCGGTGACTGATTTAAATGCCACATGAACCGCCAGTTTGAGTGATTACCTTTGAGAGGTTGCTTTGCTATAGTATTAAATCTGGAGACAACCCATTGAGACGTTATCAAATCAAGCTTGTTCTTAATTGCTTGGCTGAATTGTTGGGCTTGTAGCTTTCTGCTTGGCTAATACAACACTCCTGTTGCGAAGCTGTTGTTCAGCTTGATGGAACTGCATGGGGGCTGTATTTGTTGTTTTTATTCCTTTCATATGAACATTTGATCACAAAAAGGAAAACTGACCTGGGATTTGAGGGGGTGATATTTAAGAATGACCTGGCTACGTTAGAAGACATAGGGACTAGTAGATTATTAGAGCACAGAGTTAAATGTGTGTACTATTCATGGGTTGAAGCTATAGGGTGTGAGTGTGTTTGTGTATGCATGATAGCATCCTATATGCTTCATTATTTTTTTCTGCATAACAACAGCAATGTGTTCTGCATACAAACAACACATTTACCCAATCTATAGGGGCAATGCATGGGTTTTCCTCTTTGATGGAGCGCATAGTACTGTACAGGGATTTCATTCACAAGCTTAAAAACAGACAGTGGCGATGTCATGCCTTACCAGTCTTGTTTAAGCTAAAAAACAAAGCTTAAAAAAAGCTTAATGAATTAATAAATTACACATAATTTAATACATTATTAAACAGACAAACGTGTCTGAAGAATGTAGAATATAGAATGCATTATACAGTCTAATGTCTAGACACACTTGGCTATAAGCAAATATTATATTTAACTTACACAGGTCCAGGGCAGTTTTTGGGAGGATCCATCCTACCACCATTGGTGACAAACTCCAACACTTCCTGGTTGCTGCGGCTGGGGTAGGGCATATAACCCAGCGAGAATATCTCCCACAGCAGAACACCAAATGACCTGGGAGAAAGAGAGGGACTTTAGTTTCCAGAGATGTATGAGGGGGGGGAGCTCACTACGCAGCAAACCACTCACCACGTGTCCGTTTTGGATGTGAAAATGCCTTCCATAAAAGCTTCAGGTGGCATCCACTTCACAGGCAGCATGGCACGTCCACCCTTCCTGTAGTAGCTGGCTCTGCAGACACACACACACCCACACACACACATATTGTGTGTTATGTACTTTTTGGCTTTTTTTTATTAATCAGGTTTGCATAGTGTGTAGACCAAACTCTCTCACCATTGTACAGTATTAGCTCAGTGCAAAGCTCCGACAGGTGGCAAGTTAACGCTTGAAGACAGTATACTGATATCATGGCAGATTGCAACTGCAGTATATATTCCTTTTTATGAGGCACCGTGAGCGAAAGAGAATGGAAGATTAAGAGATGCAGCGAGCAGAGACGAGGCGATGAGTTGATAAAATGGCAAAGAGAATGAAATGAGGAGAGAGACAGCACAAATAATTGAGGATACCCCCACCTCAAGCCCTCCACACACGCACATACCAACAAATATGAATGAATGCAAGGCCGGAGTTCACAGCAGCATTGCCATGGAAACAGCCCTCAAACCCATGGCTCCATCAGTCCTATTTATCAATTTAAACTGCGGGTCGATCTAAAACTGTTGTTGGACGATTAGAACGCTGATCCTGTCAAAGTAGACCAAAACAAGCGGCTTTCTGAAAAAAATATTTAAAAAAATATCCTTATCTTGAAGAGAGAAGAACGAGATTCCTCTCTGGAAAGAATGGGTTTAAACTAGTCATACTCTCATGCTAGGCTGTAATCTGTAATAGGTTGTAATCTGATGTGCGACGCGCTGTCGGACAGCCTGCTGATAACTGCCTCTGCCTGATTCATCATCTTTCCCCTGGTCAATCCACACCAAGGAGACAACCGTGGAGACAGACAACCCTGGATGACCAGGGAGGTACATGTAACGCTCAAAGCACGGAATGGCACTTTTTAGTCTGGTGACAAGGTAGTGGTAGAGCCAACCTGAAGCGTTCCATTAGAGTTGCAAAGCGTGTCCATGGTCAGAAAGTGCAGGGCCTCTTCCATGACCCCACGAACACCAGACAAATGTGGCAGGGTATCCAAGTCATCACAGACTATAAAGCTACCCTATGACAACAACATCAACTTCCTCAACAAACTAAATAACCACTTTGGAAGGTTTAAAGCACTCAACACCACCACGAAAATCTATCCCTCGGCCCGATGAGCAGCCACTGTCCGAAGAACCTTGAGGAGAGTGAACGTTCGGAAAGCAGCGGGCCCCGACGACATACCAGGACGGTTGCTCAAGGAATGTGCCGACCAACTGTCCGGGGTTCTCATGGACATCTTCAACACCTCGCTGATCCAGGCTGTGGTACCATCATGTTTTAAGACTGCTACAATCATACCAGTGCCTAAAAAAAACGAAAATCTCCTCCCTCAATGATTACCGCCCAGTAGCACCCCCATTATGATGAAGTGCTTTGAGAGGCTGGTAAAGGACCACATTGTCTCCAGACCCCCCCCCCACACACACACACACATTTGACCCATACCAGTTTCCTTACCAGCCTAACCGCTCTACAGAGGATGCCATTGCCTCTGCACTCCACCTGAGCTTAGAACACCTGAAAGGGAGGAACTCACATGTGTGTATGTTGCTCCTGGACTTCAGCTCAGCGTTCAATACCATCATCCCACAGCATCTGGTGAGCAAACCGGCCCCCCTTGGTTTCAGCACCCCTCTATGTAACTGGCTGATTGACTTCCTCACCAACAGACCCCAGTCTGTGCGGGTGGTTAATAACTTCTGCAATGTCATCTCCCTGAGCACTGGCTCTCCTCAGGGCCGTGTCCTGAGTCCGTGATGACAACGACACGGCCTACAGAGAGGAGGTGAGACATCAGATGGTCTGGTGTGAAACCAACAATCTAGTCTCTGAACGTTGACAAAACTAAAGAGATCATCGTTGCCTTCAGGAGGAGCCAGCCCAGTCATACACCACTCCTCGTCAACGACACAGCAGTAGAGAGAGTCAGAAGCAGCAAGTTCCTGTGGGTACAGATAACAGACACTCTGACCTGGTCCCATCACACCGGAGCTCTTGTAAAGAAAGCTCAGCAGCGCATGCACTTTCAGCGACCAATGAAGGGAGCACTCCTCCCCTCTCCAGTTCTCACCATCTTCTACAGAGGTGCTAGAGAGCATACTAACCAACTGCATTTCTTTTTGGTATGGAGTTTTCTGTGCCTCTGACTGGAAGTCCCTGCAGAGGGTGGTGAGGACAGCGGAGAAAATCATCTGGTCCTCGCTTCCTCCCATCCAGGATATTGCAAAGAAACGCTGTCTGACCAGGGCTCACAATACCAACTCTGGAAAGAGGTTCCGCAGCCTTTGATGCAGAACATCTAGGTTCTTCAACAGCTTTATCCCACAAGCCATACGAATGCTGAACTTAAAATAATAATCCCCCCTCACACACCCTTACAGGACTACTTCACTGGACTGTGTAATATAAATATAATTAGTTTGCATTTTTAGACATAATTTTACTAGCGTTTGTATACATAGCTTAATACATACAGTATCAGTCAAACGTTTGACTGGTACTGTATAACTGGCTGTAATATATGTAATATATATTTTAGACATAGTTTTGAGACATAGTGTATATACCTATTTATGTAAGCACATCCCTGCACTACCCTGAGGCTACCAAAACCACATTTCGGTTTCATCTTACTGTTAAGTGAAATTGAATGAAAATAAAGGTGACTGAACTGAACTGACCTGACCTGATGAGCCCCATGGATCAGCAAGACATGCACGTACAATACACAAACACACACACACATCCCTCTATGAGCCACTCTGAAGACACAAAGGTGAGCCTCTGGATTGGCACATACATAATCAGACAATCACACAGCACACATAAACTGTTTAACAGACTGTGTGATGAGATCTGTTTGAAGACAAAAGGCCTATAAAAAGGACATATTTTACATTACAGCTTTTGCTGGCGAGCCCAGAATTTTTACGACAAATTTTTGATTCGACGTGGCTGTGAGATATTTCGAGACACGGCCTTTGGAGACTCTGCTTATATACTGAAGCATGTGGTAATATTGTCCTTACAGTTCATGTGTTCATAACATAAGAACTAATTTTGTGGTAATGGCAGCTGGCAGGAGCTGTGGTCAGACGGTTACTGATGCCTGTCGCCACGGCAACCTAAGGACCCGCCGGTGGATACTAGCAGTGAAGGAAGCTGTCAAGCTGAAGGAGGCCTTCCGGACTTGGTTGGCCCAGGAGGTCTCCTGAAGCAGCAGACATGTACCGTCAGGCCAGAAGGGCTACAGCGGCAATGGCAAATTGTATGTACTTGTAGGAGGCTTATCATGGTATCCCACTGGACACTGCAGGAGAATGAAGTACCAGGCGTCGTTACTACAGCCACTCGTACCATTCGCAAGGTTTTTTAAGGTAATGCACCTTGGTATGCTAACTTGCAGTAGCTCATGTGCAAGAGATGAAGTTGGTTTAAGGTGGGTACAGGAATGCCAAATCATTCATTCTGATGTGTGAAAGTGTGTGGGTGAGACCAAGAGATTAAGTTGGAGTTTGAGGTAGTGAGTTAGAGAGGCATGGGTGATGAGGACAGAAATGAAAGAGATAGGAGGAGGAATACGAGGCCGACAACAGGAGATGGAAATAAAGAGGTCGAAGGTGACGTAAAATAACCCATGAAGACAGAAAGTACGTGAGTCAAGTACTGTGTGTGTGTCATCGCTCACATATCGGTGACAGTGACCTCAAAGGGTGTCAGGGGCTTTCTTACAGTCAAGAATCTGCTTGTAAATGGACTGCATTTATACAGCGCGTTTTCTACTTTAGCGGCACTCAAAGCGCTTTACAATGTTTGCCTCTCATTCACCCATTCATACTCACTCTCACACATACCAACGGCAGCGGAGCTGCCATACAAGGTGCCGGCCTGCCCATCGGGACAACTTGGGGTTCAGAGTCTTGCTCAAGGATACTTCGGCACATGGCCTGGGAGGAGTCGGGGATCGAACCGCCAACCTTGCGATTAACAGACGACCCTCTCTACCCTCTCTACCCCCTGAGCCTCAGCTGCCCCGGTTATTGGGCTTGTGTATTAGTGTGTGTCTGGATGACAAGTGTACGTTTATCATACATTCGCCTGCTTGTTTTCCAGCATACATTATTGTGTGAGTGTATGTGTGTAGTCCCTTGCTTCTAGGGGTAAGATTCAGACACTGAGCTTGTCATCTCCCTACCTTGTCACTCAACTCCCCAGTGACCAAACTCAAACCGACATCTCCCAGGAAAAAAAGAACTGACATTCCGGCTAGTGCACGTCAGATTACAAGATTCCCCTAATAAACAAATTTTAGGCACCAAGAACACTCAGCGGGGCACCTGATAAATCTTCAGCTGCAATTAGAGCCAGCTATCCTAAAAGTCATCCCTAAGGAGTTGCATGGCAAACAACTTCCTTTTCCTCTCACCAGTGAATATATTGCCAGGATTATCTGCCACCATGTTAATATGACTGAAAGTTGTCTGAGACTTTTGTAACAGTCTTGTTTTTAAATGTTTTAGACGTTTCGCTGTTGGGCCTGGCCATTTGAATAATGTTCCTTTCTGTCCTCATCACCCATGCTTCTCTAACTCACTCAAACTCTATCTTCCTCTCTTAGAAAAAAGCATGATGTGCAACAGGAGATGATATAAAAAGGAGTGCACGTCTCAAAACATACAAGAAAGAATATCTGATATTGTATGGTAATCTGACTCGCAAAACGGTTTGTTACACATAATCATCTGGGAAATCGTTCATAGAAACTGATTGAAAAAGGGCAGGGTCTTTTAAAAGAAATTGGGGGGTGATTGGATGAACCATCTGTCTATCAAGGTCTAACTTCAACAATGCCTGTAGCTGCCAATAGTTCCTCAGAGGGTGCTGATTGGTCCAAAGCACTGTTTCGTGCACACATGGATAACTTGGAGCTTGGCATGATGGATACTTGCCCAATCCTTTACTGTATGGTGCATGCAACTAAAATGGAGGCCCTTCAGAAACTTGGGTTAGGAGACATTTAGAATGGAAACGGGTTGGGTGGTTAACTGACACAAAGTGAGCCTGACTCTACACTAGTACTGTAAGTACTACAAGTTATGCACTTGCAGATTTGTTGTTGTGTTGAGACCTTACCTGTAAATGTCCCTGGCCATCCCAAAGTCTCCAATCTTGGCCACTCTCCCAGGTCCTTTGCAGGTCAAGAGGCAGTTTCGAGCTGCAATGTCCCTGGAGAGAAGCAGAGCCATTATGCTGTTGATTCAGTAGTAGTAGAGTGGATTATCCACATCCCTGAGCATACAGTAAATATTTTTCATAAACCAAAGATAAATTACACTCTGGCTAGTACTCAATAAATCAGGCCATAGTTTTCTTTATAGTGTACAGTGTCCTTTAGCAAACAATTTTCCATACAGTTAACTCCCTATCCTTTTGTTTCAGTAGCATTATTTTAAAGTTCAATTTGTTTATTGTTGATCTATATAGGGTTAGGGTTAGCTACTAGATTGAATCCTCTGTTAGTCTCATAGACTCTATGGGCCAGTTTCCCAGACAGGGATTGAGTCTAGTTTTAAGGTAAGAGAACAACTTAATGAAGATCTCCATTTAAAAGATCAGTAAAAAGAGTTGTAAAATAATTCACCTTTTTGGGAAGTAGCTTAATTTCATGTTCATAGTTCACAAGAACAATCCTATCTTTAAATAAAGTAAATGCATTATTGCTCATCAAGAATTATTGGCACCCTAACAAATTATTATGAACAAATTACTTTTTCAAAGTTGATCAGAGTGTTTAGGAACCGTCAAGCAGTAATACACGACTTCCTGTTTCACAGGGGTATAAATATGAGGTGACACAGAGGCCATGTTCCCTTAATCACACTATATATCATGACATATGTATGGGTATTGCTATTTTCTGAAAGGTTTAATAATTGTTGTCAACAAAAAAGCTGCAAAGTCACTAAATATCTCAACAGAGAAAAACAAACAGCTGATAGCTTCTACGCATCCCAGCATGAGTGCATTTGTCACCCACTTTTACGAAATTGAGCACACCGCTAAGGATTAAAGGCTTACTGTTATAAGTGCAGGCAAACAATAAATGGTCTTTCCAGCGTCTTAATCACTTCTTATGAAAATATAAGAACACCAACAATGCCTCTAGTGGTATGTTCACTGTGGTGTGCCATAAATATGTGTGCTGTATGCATCCTTACACTCCAAAAGAATGTGAGGGTGAGCTGAAAATTGCCTGTTTGGGGTGCTGGCTGGATTTCAACTCCAAAAGTCACAGCAATATTATACTTGCTAATCACTGTCAAATACAGCGGAATAATTACATTACTGTAACAGAATGGTGCCCCCCTGAAAATGTCTCAAGTGGTGGTGGGGGACAGGGGTGACATACAGTAACAGGAATGTACAGAACACTGGTAAAGGTGGCACAGTGCTTAGCACTGTCACTTCACGACAGGAAGGTCCAGGGTGGAGTTCTCACTTGGGGCAGTGTTTGGTGATCAGGTGGGCTATCTATCTGGCCTTTCGGTGTGGAGTTTGCATGTTCTTCCAGTGCCCAAAAGGATTTCCTCCACAATGAACCCCGATATATATAATTTTATTTAGTCATTTTATTTAGTCATTTTGATATGAAAATATGCAGAAAAGATTGCTCTCCTGCCCCCAAGTCCCTGGCCATGCATGTGGTGAGCACGTGGACTTGGCCCCCAGCTGCCTTGATACGGCCGATTACTGCTCCTGGCTGCCCCTAGGAGGGGGGGTAACAGAATCCACCCATGACATTTTCCCTCTGCATTTTGAATTCAAATATTTTTGGAAAAATATTTATTTTCAATGCTTTCATTGAAAATGCAGAAAAAAATTATAACCGGTGAACACTTGAGCATGTGTGTGTGTTTTGCCACACCCTCACATGATTAATAAAGGTTTCTTCTTCCAAGTCTGTGAGGTTTGGTGCGAGTTGTGCATGTGTGTGTCTGTGACAGTGCAGGTATATGTGTGTTTTTACTTAAACACAATTTGGAAGATTGATGATTTTTTTTGCAGATGTTGGGTAAATGTTTTAATTGGGCTAGTTTGTCACTGTACTATTCCCATGGCTGGAGGTTTGGGCAGACATGATTAGGGAGGTATGGACAAACTTTCTATCTCAGGTGAAGTGAAGACGGCAAATGCCAAAGTAACTGGCAGAGGAGAACAGGTAAGCCGTCGGTTCCATCTGCTCCTTATTTGCTCTCCTTTTTTCAGTCCTCTGGTTAAGAGATTTGGACCCCCATCTGTTGATTTTGGATGCTGTCTCTGCACATGCCTGTGTGTGTACACAATGTACAGAGCTGTGTGTGTGTGTGTGTGTGTGTGGGGTACCTGTGTATGAACTGGTTTTCCTCCAGGTACTGGCAGCCCCTAGCTATGTCTCTGGTCACATTGAGAAGGTCCACCATGGAGAGACTGGATGGGTGCTCCTGAGAGAGAGAGAAATAAAAAGGAAAGACAGGAAAAAGTGAGTGTCCAAGACAAACCAACATGTTAGTGGGCATGCAGTTGAATGGAAGACAGTAACACCCTATTCACACCGGACGTGTTACGGCTGCGACGCAACCAGGTTTAGCTGTCTTCACAGCATTTCAGAAGAGCACCTCTGCAAGGCAGCTATATTGGCAAGTTCGCAAAATACAAATGTGTGTGCTATTTGTGGTGTCATACAACTTCTAGGATGAACCTCTCATGGTCCATGATGTGAAATCTTAATACAACCGAAATACAATCGGGAGTCTGCACTCAGTGTTTTAATCAGATTCTGAATTGAATTGAATCACCAAGTAAATGTACACAAGCAAGGAATTGACTGTGGTAGGCAGGTGCATACACTAAACGTATAATAACCATTCAGAATCTTAGCGTTAGTCTGGGACATTAGTTTGGAAAGCGCCGCTGTGCGTCTGGTGTGCACTGCACCATTGACTAAAGGGGCCGCAATCAGCCGCGATCAGCTCCGACATCCGCGTCGCAGCGCACCCTCACAGACACCCTCCAGTGTGAAGCATAGCCTGACTTGGAAGCCAGACGCACAGAAAGGCAGGACTGCAAAAAGACATTCCACATTGGCCTAACTGTAGGCAGCTCAACTCAATTAGCTTCAAACAACCTAAAGATTCCTCTGACTGCCCACCCCGAGAAAGAGCTTCTTTTGGTGCTTACCAGTCTGGGCCTGGTCTCTCTCAGGAAACTTTTGAGATCTCCTCCAGCCATGAGCTCCAGGAGGATGAAGCGAGGCAGGGCCTGCAGACTCACACCTATGCAGCATACTATGTTCTGGTGGCTGAACTTACTAGAGAGTGTTAGATGAAGTATGGATGAAGAGAAGAGGACAAAATGGAAAAGAAGAATGAGAAGATGTATCTTTTTCATTTCCCTCTAAATGCATGAGCTTGTTCATTATGTGTGTTAGTGTGGAAATTAGTAAGTTTCCACTGCCCGTGGACGTCTAATCAAGTTTGTGTGGCTCTTACCTAATGATGAGAGCCTCCATTAGGAAGTCTAGTTCATCCTGCTCTGAGCACACTTCAGGAAGAGTCTATAACATGGATGAGCAGGAGAGAACATAGCCACATGTAAGAGATCCCAAGTACATTGACTTCCATCTGATCAGTCTGACAGATGCCTAATCGGCCTGTACAACACAGTATATTTGTCCCATTCACCTTGACGGCTACTTGCATGGGACTGGGCTC
This sequence comes from Hypomesus transpacificus, assembly GCF_021917145.1. NCBI lineage: Eukaryota > Metazoa > Chordata > Actinopteri > Osmeriformes > Osmeridae > Hypomesus > Hypomesus transpacificus. The sequence continues at coordinate 8,955,309 of NC_061062.1, forward strand.
TCCAGGAATCCCAACTGCCAACCCTTCGTATACCTCTCCAAATGCCCCATGCCCCAGGCCCCTGTGCAATGTAAGCGCACACACACACTTTTAACACTTTTACACAGCACGGAAACAGCATTAAACCACTTTTGGGGGGGAATATGGCCTCCATTTTTGGAGGTTTCTTCAATGTTTCTGCTGTATTCTTGCCTGCAGCATACATCACACCTTTAGTTATCGCCCACTTCTTTTCTACAACTCTACTCAGGGATTCAACCACCTTTAGGCTTTTGTACCCCAAAACAAACACTACCGAAGCCAGACACCAACGCACTTTTCCCTTTCAGACACACACGCAAACACACACATTTCCCATTACCTGGTGAGAGAGATATTGCGCCGTGGCACCTCCTTCAGGTCATTGACTGAGGCAGTCTTGCCAGCAAAGCAGTAGTTGGGGTTGTAGTCGGTCATGATGGTTGAGGCCCTTAGCTTGCTCAGTTTACAGTCTGGGCTTTGCAGCTCCAGCTGAATAGACTGCAACTCCGTGTGTTTGCGTCTGTACACTGAAAAGACGAGTAGAAAATAGATACCTTTATTTATTTTTCTACCCAGAGAGACGTTCAGTAGTTGCAGAATTGAAACCTTACCTAAGATTGTTTTATCTTTCAAACAAACATGAATAACTCTCAATTAACACCATTTGTTTGCAAACTATATAGGGTAACTGACCGGTGAGAGTATGTTTTCAATTTTTGGATGAATTTAGATTAAGTTCTGTCAGAATTTTCTTATTGTTGGATGCAAGTGTTATAAACAGCATACAGAACCATTTGCTGCTACTGCCATATTATGCAACCTTATATGCAGTAATAATGTAAGGCTGGCCCACTGTTGTGTTGCAGAGCTGCTCTGAAGAGTGATTTGCATTAAAACAAATGGTGCAACAAACACATACATTTCAAAGCTTTCTTTTATGTTGGTAGGTAACTGACCAAACGCCATGAAAAATCAAAAAAGTTCGAAGTTTCTATTATATTTAATGATAGTCCAATAAAAACATGTTATACTAGTACTTGAATTGTTCATAAGTCTTTTTATCAAGAGTTAGAAGTCAAGTAGTCATGAGTCCATGTTGGCTTGCAACTTATCTTGAGTCCATGTCTCAGGCTTGTTGCTGTGTCTGTACTGAACATAAGCACACTCTCTTCATCTCCATATCTGACACAAACATGATGCACACAAAACGCAATAAGCACACACGCACTCACATAAGAGAGGCCCTGGCTCATTCTGTACACACACTACTTGAGGAGGGGAATGTTTATGTGTACAGTGCGTGTTTGCGTCTAAGCAGCAATTCATTGCTGAATGTGCCAGCTAATTGATGAGCTCTGTCACCCTAAGCTTAACCAGCTATCCATCATTAGCACTGTTTGTTCATCACGGCGACACTGGTATAGATTCCATCGCTAGTAAATCATGTGATGATGGAGCGGGCGGCTTGATGGCTCAATGAGTGCATCCGTCTGGTGGTGATAGCGTTCAGTCATGCCCTCTCATGCGTACACGCACACACATCACAAACATCCGCTGGCGAATGGTTTTGAGGCTGTGTTGTACAGCATGTGTGCATGCTGATTTTGTATGCCTGGGCATATGCACGGATGTGTGTTGAGGTATGGTTGCCCTTAGTCACACAATCTGTGGTACATTACGCACAAACATTCCACTGAGGGAGGCTGCCATCTGTGTTCACATTTGGGTGTGTGTGTTTGTGTGTGTGTTAGAAGTGCATGTGTCTGGGCATGATGGCTCTCAGTCCGGCACTGTCTCAAACAGAAGCCAGACATCCGCAGGCCAATTACAATCAAGCATCAGTCTGTCTTTAGCCACAGTATCATCAACCTCCCGAGTGTTTCATTACCGTATACACAGTTGTGCTTCATCATTTGAAAAGTGTGTTTTGGAGCTTGTTATGGCTGTGTGCAGACATCCTGTCAGCCTGCGTTTGATGCCTGGGATGTGGATCAAAGTCATTGTAGTAAGAGTGTTTGTGTTTGTGTCTGCGTGTGCATTCTGTGTATCGCAACTCACTAATCATCACCCCGGACACAGCCAGCAGCAGGGCGGCGATGAGGGCTGAGGTACCGATGGACAACCCCAGAGCCAGGTGGGACAGCGAGGGCTGTGGTGACAGGACAGACACCTCTGTAAAAGAGGGGGTTGATTACACAACCTGGCAACCCAGAGTACCAGAAATTCCTTGTGGCAGTGACCTTTGTTTTAATCAATGCGATTGATTCGACACCAGGACAACAGAGAGATGGAGACAGCGGTTGCATCTTGATAGACTTCTGCAGGCTTCCTTTTCTGTTCCCCTCTCTCACCTGATCTAAAGATGTTGGATGATTGAGTCAAACAGTCTTAATAATGTCCCCTATGTGTGACAAAACTGTAGTTGCAGGAAAGGGACGATCAGACCATTTGAACTATTAAGACATACTCGTATATTATTTGCCCTCAGCTTATTTGCCCTCACACCCATTGTTACCGGTTTTCCTGAAGATGGATCATAATTGCACTTCATTAACAATCTCATTGAAACAAGATAATTCAATATATTACATCGGCTATACAGCTTAATTACTTGAGAAATGATTAATTACCACTTCATTAACAATTCAAATATATTACAGGCACTGGCTAATTCATCCAAATTAATATACATATCTGATGAGCTAAAGCCTATAAATTGAGCTTCCATTGTGTAAGGTCAAATGCAAACATTGGTGGATAGGTGTGTTTCTGTGCGTGTTACATGTTCGTGCGGTCATTTTCTTTGTCATTGTTTGTGTGTTTCTGCGAATGCCTGTCCGTCTCCGTGTGTGAGTGTATCTATCTGCGTGTGTAAGTTTGTATAAGTGTGAATGGGTGTATGCGTGTACGAGGTTTCCTCTAACCGGTGTGGTTGATGCACGACACTCCGTCGGAGTCCAAGACGAGGTCCTCGTCACAGTAGCACACGGTCCCCTCCTCTGTGCGATGACACTCGTTCATCTCACAGTGGCTGCAGTTCTGCACCTGGCTGATGATCACTTCACCATTACCTTCCATACCTGGAATCAACACACGCACATACATGCTCACACAATCAGGAGTGGGTGAGTAAGTGAGTGTGAATGAATGAGTGAAAGATGAGAGAGTAGCAAAGAGGCATCTGCATTATTATTGACGGAATGACTGCCTTCTGTCTTTCTGTGAGGATGGTATCAGAAATCCACAGTACAGACTGAACTACTAAAGTAAAGCATTAAAACTATTAAATGTGTCTGGGGTAATGCCAGCAAACAGGAACACTCCCTAGCTTTCTCCACTGTGTGACTCAACTACCTTTAAGGGGATCCATAAACATCTCCCCGTCTGGACTGATGAAGGACGAGCCGTCCTCCCCATCCTGTTTTGGATTATTGGCTTCACTGCTGTTGCCCCCTGGACACAAGAACCAATAGATTAAACGTCATTAAATTAAGAAGATTTTTTGAAAAGCTCCCCAGGAATGATTGGTACTGGATACCATTGGCCACATAGTAGAGATACAAAGAAGTAGTCTGCAAAACTTCACAATAAGGTCACATTAACCACCATGTAACTACATAGCAATACCCATAGTGACAACATTATACTGTTGTGACATAGGAACTGCTTGCGTAATTAACATTACACAAGTGAAACTTGGCTTGGGGGAGGTTGGGATTTCCAGGAGTAAGTGTATTTTAACGTTGATTTTGTTTTGATTGAACAATCTTGAATTCCCATACTGAGTATTGGAATGTATTTGTAATTGCTAATAAGGCTTAACACTGCACAGTTTGCATATTAATTCCTATGTACCTACAATGCTTTTTCTAAAGGTATTACAATGCAGTTAAATGGTAGTTGTATGTAACATTGATGTAAAGTGTTGCCAAGTCGTCTTATTCTGTATGTCTGAATGGAGATGGAAGAAATACATGGCTTCGTTGACTGCCTTTTAAACATCCACTGCTGGCCATTAGATCAATCAAGCACCCAGACATGCTTATTCTGAAATAAACTCTGCCAACAGTGTACTATACTGAAATGCTCAGTGACTTTCAATGTGGTACGTCAAATTGGGTGACACTTTTCCATCAAGACGGTTTCTACCCTTGTACACAAGTCACCGGTATGTTTGCTTTTGTGCAGGGGAAAAGTCTTAAGAGCAAAAAAAGCTCAGCATGTAAACACAGTCTGTCCTCAGTTGCAAACACCAAGTTCCAATATGCCTCTGAAAGCGAGGTCAGAAAAATTAAATGCTCTTTGGCAGAACGGGTTTCCATGGCCAAGCAGACGCACCCAAGCCAAGCGTCGGCTGTCGAGCATCACATTGTTAGACTTTGCAGCAGACAGAACATTTTCTTTTGGAGTGACGATCAGACTGTGAAGAAATCTGGGTTTGACTGATGTCAATGGAATCCTACCTACCTGACTGAATTGTGCAGATGCCAAAGTTTGATGGAAGAGTAATTATTTGTGCAGGTAGGGTTTACTTTTCCCAATAATATGTAATCTCAAAGGCACAGCCTCTGAAAGCAATTGTGGAAGGTTCCATGCTTCTAACTTTGAGTCAACAGTTTTGCAGACGGTTCTTTACTGTTTCCCCATGATGATTCCCCCAATAAGGTCCTTCCCTACAGACATGGTTTGTGGAGATCAATTTAGAATTATTTCGAGCTTTCAAACAACTTCAAGCCCTAATCTCATGAATTTGGACACCCACTGTGAGTCTGGCTTAATAGCTTGACATGACAAACGCTCTTGACTGAATCGAAACAAATCTCGAGTGTAACAACATCCTTCCCGGAAGAAAAGTGGAAGACAATAAAGCAGCAAAAGGGCAAAAAAATGACCTGTAAATTAAACAGTCCACATATTTTCGGCCATGTATTGAGCATGAATCCACAAATGAGCTAATAAGCTAATTAGCTCATAGTAATTAGTAGTACTTTTAAAAATTGTGATCATTTCCACTAATTAGTTGGTAGTCATGTTATGGATCATAATGAATCCTTGACGCACCTCTGTATCCACCCCCGCCTCCACCAGACATGCAGGCCCCCCCGCCACCTCCAAAACCACCCCTGGTTTGCCAGCTGAACGTCTGACACGGCTGCCCTCCCTGGCCGCCCAGCACCAGGGGCCTCCCGCCCGGGCTCCCAGGGGTGCTGTCGTTCCAGCCTCCACCTCCACCTAAGAGAGAGACACACACACACTTACTTAGGCTCTTCTCATTCCACATTGCGGGCACATGGCAGACATCCTTACGTGGGAGATTGAATATGCTTCACTATACGTGATCCATAATAAATGGAAAGTCTACTGACTGCAATAACAAAACAAGGACCAAAACAACAGATGCAGTCACACACACGTACAAATCACCAAAGAGGACAAAACGGAGTGAGACAGTGTTGCGCAACTGCTCCATGCTTCACTGTTTACACCAGTTAAAAAGAGACTCCAAGTTGTACCTTCCTTACCACTCATGCCCTTTGTTGTCTCCCAAAGCCACACACCCCAGACACACACAAACAAGTAAATCCACTCTGGTTCCAATCACACCAGACATACTTCATTTTTCATACTTGCCAGGTTCCCCTCTGAGTAAATGTAGGGCACTCTAAAGCTAGTTCATGTTCAGCAGGACTGCATCATCTCCAAACAATTGAATAATAAATGCTGTTCTCTGGCAGAAATAAATAACAACACACCCTACACATCAGACAACTCCTTGTTTAGTCAACAGAGTCAAACAGATATCCTGTATGTAGTGCAAATAGTTGTGCATCTGTTCATATTGATACACAATGATCTTCAGCTGGTAAAAGGAGGATAAACACATGCATAGCGAGCTCTGGCTCTTACTCAAAACCTCAAGGACACATGAAATGTTTACAAGTAAGAAGAGTCGTCTCCCTTGGAACACCAGCTGAATGCTAAAGAGCCTGGATTTGCATGGAACTCCATTATCGGGTTTACTTATTAAAAAAATATTATTGGAGCACCTACTTCCTCAAGATATTCATGTACCCTTCTTGACGTAGAAAGTTGATGCAATACTTACTGGGTGCAGAGTCAGCACCTTCTACCCCATATACTGTATCTTCACCAAAGCATATTTTGTCCATAGTTATCTCCATCAATGCATATCTAGTCTGTAATTACAAGATGGTTCAGGGTTGCAACCCTGAGAGGAGTCATTATTAACTTTCCTGTTGCAGTGATAGCAGAGAGTGGGAGAGCTCGCCCTTTCAGCCAGAAGGATCTTAGATTTCAACCAGAAAGCACTAGGAACACATGTATTTGTGTGTATGTAGACATGCAATGCCCAAAAGACATATACTCACTCGCACACACTAAACGAATACCCGTTAATGCCAAACATGCTGGTAAACAGTATTTATTCATTCAGTATGAAAACCAAACAAACCTGATGCACCAGACTTTCCATTCCGCCCTTGCACAGCGGGGTCAGTGTCTATGAGCTCCTCCTGGCTACCCGATTGGCTACTGTACCCGCGGCCCCCACCTCCTGCTGCAATGATCAGAGGGATATGGACTCCCTTCTCCACCTGTAATAATGGTGATGTTTTGTTTTGAGTGAGATGTGCCCTTGAATACATTGTTGGGTCTCACGCGTTGAGACTGTTTCTTCTCCTCAGAACTGCCCAGTTTTGACTGCCCACGATGACTCTCTTAGCAGGAATACAAACAACAACATTCTACTATCCTGTTAAAATTGGGATTTAACTTTGTTTCTACCTTTTGGCTAATCACTTGGCTGCATGAAGTCGTTTTAATTAGAGTCCTTTTGAGAATACCAGTGCTACGTCTGCTACCTGAGCCTATTGTTACACAGAACGAAAGACGTACATTGATGTGAACCAATCGCAATTACACAGATGATAAAGACTGGTACTGATGTCTCTTCTAAGGCACATTTTTGTGTGGCGTTGATTTTCCGGATTGTGTGATAGAAGATGAGACTGAGGCAAAGAGTCTACCAGTGCCAAATAACAAAGCTTCCTTATCTCATCATACATTTCTAATTAGCGTATGTATATATTTTTTCTTTCATTCCAACAAATGAAAACAATCCAAACACGAGCGGTTCACAATGAGAAGACCCAGCCAACCCCTCCGTTCTTTACCTTGAAGACGTAGGTGGCTCCGCCTCCTCCTCCTCCGCCCCCTTTCACTTGAGTCTTGTTGTCCGTCGGGCCACTCTGCTCCGTGCAGATCTTGTTGAGCATCCCGTTAGACTGCCAATGGAAACAATGAGAGTCACCGAGTCAAGCTGACCACACCCAAAGACCTGAACCATTCAGACTGTGCATTTCGTCCATACCTTTCGGCGGCGGGGTCATTATTGACTTTGAGATATTGAAACTAAGAGCTGAGGACACAACTCGGAGGATGACAGGTAAGCTGTCATGAGTCAAGTCCGCTCCCTCAAGTGTCTCCTCTTTTTAAATCAGTTGGCCCTGCACTACAGCAGCCAGCTGGAAGAGGGGGAGGCACTATGGTAATTTGATTGACAGATGGTGAAGAGAGGGCAGTGGACTTTAACCTTGGCATGGACCCCGGGGGGAATTTGAATTGCCCAAGCTCAATTTCACACAGAATTACGCGGCCTTCACTCCCTCCCTCTCTTTTCCCTGTCATCTCACTGGGGTGTCGCTCACGGGTACACAGTGAAGACAATATGCTACACTGTGTGTGGAAGTGCTGTGGGAGCAGGTTTGGGCCTTTGCCACTAGAACAGTGTGACTTAGTTTAAATTCTTCGATATTCTGGGTTAATAAGTATAGACAACCAGCTGATTGGAGAGAAAGAGTTTAACAAACACCTCGAAGTGAAAAGGACCAATTCAGATACACAGTGGTCTTCACAAAGTCTCTAAGGCATGGTCAGAGGATGGTGTATGCAGTGAATACACATAAACAAACATAACATACAGCCAACAGGTGTTCGTTATTATAGGCTGGCAGAGAAGGAGATAATTACAGTAAGAATACAATATGTGAAAGATTAATAGCATAGCATACATGACCAAATAATAATGCGGTAGCTGCTTGTGATTTTGACATGAGCACATAAGCGATCCTTGATTTCTCCTCTAGTCCACACACACAGTAGATATACAGGATATTGTGTAAGTGTGTGGGTGAGTGAAAGGGAGATTGAATGTCTTTGCGGGTGTGTGTGTCAGTGCGAAAGGGCATGCACTCTTGTGTTTGCCCGCACACATTTAAGAAGCTATTATTTCTCATTACAAAAGAACAGGCGAGAAACACAGCCCCCTCCAGAACAAATCACTTTCCAAGCCTTTGAAGAGTTTGTGGTCCACTATTATCCACGCTGATGTGAAATGAGGTGAGACCCTAAATGACCTCAGTTCCTCTTGAAACATGTCTCTCTCCTCTCCCTGCCATCCTTACTGTGTATTCTTGATGGCTCACACTTTCGTTTAGAACAAGACTTCTATCACAGGACATGATTTGAAATGCTGCCAAGGCCAGAAAAACCTTTTGCATTTAGTCTCCTGGATAATATACCCTCAAGGTCGAATTGTTATTCGATGCCCAAGTCAGTCTGTTCAAGACAACAAGAATAAGACATTCACACATACATCTTTTGTGCAGAAGATGTGAGCTGAGATAGCTACAATGTAATGTTTTGGTCTTCTCAGACAAAGGGCAAAAAGCTATTTATACATTCCAATGTAAAATAAAAGTTTTTAGGTGATCCGATATTTAAAACAAACGTTGTCTCCTCCGGTGCTTTGAATGAGTCAGAGATGCAACTGGAATCCGTGCATGTTCTCAGCATGAACCTGTTACTCTGAATGCCTGCATTGCCATACCATACTGAATGTTAGCTTTGATTTGTGCTAATACCAAAGGAAAAAGTAGTGAAAAAGCAACAGTGCGTCCTTTAGGCCCATAAAGTTATCCAAAAGTCAATTTTGCATAATGTTCTTGATGGTCTATTTATTAGATAAAAGGACTCGAAAAGACAAGATTTAATGAGATAAGGCAAAGTGACACATACAAAAGACTAAGTAGGCTAATTCTACATGTATTCTAGTAATTCTACACAGAACCACAAGGTAACAAAATGTTATTCAGAGAACTGGGTTAATGACACATCAATTACTTGAATGTATTGAAAAGTAATGGAGGTGTGTTTGATGAGCCAAACAGTTGGCACATTTGGTATTGATCTAGTGTTTTTGCAATGGGTGAGATAAATCAAGTGTACCTAAGTATTTGACAGTGTTGTCAAATAGTAAATGACCCAGATCTGTGCACTTTAAAGGGAAAATAACCAATAGGCATCAACTCACGTTGGGACATGCGTCTTCCCCGTGTTGGCCGACCAGGATATGAAGCAGCTCACCCTTCTGAAACAGGAAGTCCCCTATGATGTACACACCATGTGACCTGGTCACAGCCATCACACTGCGCCCGCCTGCGGCACCATAGGCTGTGATCCTATTAGTAAATGTAAAAATGCATACAAACACACACAGAAACAAATACTACACATTTAAATACAGAAGTTGACATTTACACACACACATCGTGCAGCTAAACTCATGAGAGCACTCAAGTCAAATGGATGATCCGTTCAATCTGTGTCAAAGGTTTTTATTTTCAGTAGACTAACATGACGCTAACAGTATTATTAATTTTGTATACCTTCACAATTTACATTTCCAAAAGATTACCCACCTGAAAATGTAATCATTAAATAAGGTATTATATTATTGGTTACAACATTATTACAATATAAGTGAGGCAATTGTATTACATAATTGGTCACGTTTTTACATTAGCAGTATTAGTCACATTATAGACACCTAAGAAAAATTTAAATTATATTTGAAATAAAAATAATTTGAACAAATAAATTGGATAATAAAAGATATTTCCTTGTTTAGCTTTATGAACTTATTCAACTGTGTGTCTGGTCAGGATGCATTGGCGCACCTTCCTGTCTGTTTGGGTCCATCCATTAGCCGACTGCTGGACTAGGGGTTCTGTGCTTTGAAATTACTCACTAACTCACTCACTCACCACTTTATTCACTCACTTACTCAATCGCCATTTCAATAGCTTACGACTCCACACTGTGCATGTGCATCCGTCCATGGACTATCTACTGGCAGACTCCTTGTAATTACTGTGTTGCTGTATGAGAGTGTTGTTAGCACTTTTCACTTCAGATGAAGGATTGGTAAGGGAGATGTGCATGCACACACAGGATCAAGTAATGTGTATGTACATGTGTACAATCTGAATATATAATATACAATTACCAGATGAATATGTATGACTTTCTTTCCCCATGCCAAACGAGTCTAAATAAATACAAATCAATAATCCTTGATGTGAATCTTGCTAGGCAACACTATTTCCAGCAACGAGACAGCTGGTGTTGTGCAGTTTCATATGAAGTTAATTTGCAGATGGCTTGATTAAAGATCCTATGATTGACAATCCATTTCAACAACAAAAAAGATGTCAAGGTGCATCTGCATGTGCACCATATTTCGAAGCACTGAGTTTCAGACTACAATTCAAAATGATCAAAGGATGTTGATGTTGCCACAGTCCAGTAGCAAATAGATATTTGATGATTTTACTCCGAGACAACCATCCATCAACACCTGAATTTTACAAGAGTAATATAGTTCTTGATCTTGTGGTCTTTACCTGTATGTGCTTGTTTCTGGTACCCTCCAAACCTGGATGCCTTTGAATGGCCCCCTGGTTCCCACGCTGACATTGACGTTGCTGTTTCTATATGAGCTATTGCACTGGGTTGGCGTTGGCCCCTCTGGTCCTGCTGCGCCGCAAGTGTGGAATGTCCATTTGGTGGCTGTAACAACAAAGCAAAAAACAAGACAAATTGACAAAGCAAATAACACGTGTATCCCATTCCAATTCATTTCACATACCTTGTTATAAAGTAAACTCTATCTAAACGATGAAAATATACATGTCATTTTCTGTCTCATGAACCACTAAAATACACTCCTCAAAGTATGTTCATTGTTAAGCACAGGGACTATTATCTAGAATGTGAGCTAGTAGGCTCGAAACAAGCACCTGCATCAGCAACGGATATCCAGGTGACAAACACGTCTCCTCATTTGACATGTGATCCCATGTGAGTGCTAATACGAGTTATTTGAGGTGTGATTAGCATGATTGGTTGTGTCAGAAGAACTTGGCTGGACTTACATTTAGTCATTTAGCAAACGCTCTTATCCAGAGCAACTTGCAGTAAGTATAGGGACATTCCCCCGAGGCAAGTAGGGTGAAGTGCTTTGCCCAAGGACACAACGTCATTTGGCACAGCCAGGAATCGAACCAGCAACCTTCTGATTATTAGCCCGAATCCCTTACCGCTCAGCCACCTGACTCCTGTCAACCCAAAGGGCTCTTGATTTCGAGATCCAGGGGAACCAGAGAGAAGACAAGGTGTCACATGCCTCTATCCTTCTGTCAGTTATAAAACTCTAAGCATCGTTGGAATGATTTTCTATTCCCTGGTCGTATTTCGGGTTCCAAACCTGTTTATTTTCTGTGTACCAATCTGACTTAGAGTCAAGTCATAAATGTAAACCCAACGTAACTTTAATGATATACTGTCGGGGGCAGACTTGTCGATGGCAGACCCTGTAAAGGTTGTTGGGAATATACAGTCAAATGGATCTCTATAAAGTAGAGCAGGGAAGAGAGTTCTGTATTGATCTGTTTGGACTTTTGTTGGACAATAGACAACAACCAACCCTCTCTCTTCCTCTGTCATCTAACTATAAAGGCAGGAATCAGTGTGTGTATGTGTCTGGCACTATTGTCTTGAGTGCATTGAAATGTACCATGTGTATTCCAAGACCCAGGGACATGCAGTGCTGCCTGTGAAGTTGTTTGCATGCCATTTGCAACAAATACATGAAAAAGTGTTCAACGCGTTAACCCTTCTGTTTACCACAATTAGCAAATCTGTTATTGCCTTATTATCTGTTCATGTATTCCATCTTTTTATCCATTCACATAATAGTATGCTTTCCTACTGTGACATATATTATGTTCTGATGACAGTCACAGGTCTATAATGTAGTATGACTCAATAGTCACACTGTTCCTGAAGAGACGGACACTTTTGGGCCATGTGATGCTGCACTCACGATGGAGCTCATGAGCTGCACATGGGCACTGCAATAGTTTCTCTAAAAACACACAACAGTCCGCCTTGTTTAATGGGCCTCAACTTTGTTGCTGGCACAAAACAGACCAAACAATGTTGGTCCGGCAAGGCACTAGCAATCTGTTTTCTTCTTAAAAAGTGCTTTCCGTGGGTACAGTTGTGGCGTTATTGGACGGAGCAGACACACAAATCAGCATCCTTTAGTTGAACATGCACACATAAACACACCTTGAAATATAAAATACATCCCTTTAGAAGTCAATTGAGATACCAAAAACTAATTGTGTTTCCTGACTTCCTTTTTTTTTTTATACAATTATGTTTGACAGCTAATTAAGCCCCAAAGCTTTGAGATGATACTTAAGTAGCTCTGAAATGTGTCACATTTGAATGAAAACCTATCCTATCAATGCCATTAAGAATACATTATTTAATTACGAACTGTTACTTTGTTATGGCTAAGTAGTTTGGGGATTTCAAAATTCACAACAAAAACACATTTCATTTAAATAGACAAGGTGAGTTGAGTTGATACAATTTGTTTACTGTGGGGAGTCTGCATATCTGCCAAGGGATGGCTGTCCCAATTACAATATATTGCCTATGGCAATAAATCAATGTATACATTGTTTTTTAATTATTATTTTACATATTTAATAAAAACTCCCACAGTCCAATTACTATAGTAATCAAATGCATATTTCCCTTTCAGTAGATACTGAAGATAGGTAAAATTGTCCTCACTCTGGGTTAGAGTAAAACATGCTGAGAATTGTGTGCCAAGGCAAACAAACTTCCAGCAACCATTACAAGAAGGCATGTTTGAGAAATGCTACTAGGAAGTCTAAGCCAAGGAAAGGAAAGCAAAGGAAGGAAAGGAAAGCAAAGGAAGGAAAGGAAAGCGAAGGAAGAAAATACAAATCTTGGTCCTCACTACTTCCTACAATGTCCTCTTCCTCACTTCTCCGATAAACTTGGCTCATTTTGAGGTTAGCGACGAGTCCTTTTCCCAGGAGAAGTAATGATGGCATGAAAGTGAAGATGACTTTCAACAAAGTGCCACTGATTCCCTCCTCAAAGAAAAGATGACTTAGCACCAAGCGGAAAGAATGCCCCCCCACTCCCTCCACCAACCCCATTATAGATGGGCTGTCGAATCTGGGGGAGAAACAGGGGAAAAGGATTGGGAAGTAGAGCAGAGAGAAAGAGAGTTGGAAGGACAGAAAAAGAGAGAGGTGGACAAGGTGTGACAGTATCGGGGTGAGAGAGGAAAGTGGACCAAATGGAAGGATGTGATAGAATTAAAAGGTGAGAGAGTCGAGTGTGACGGACACTATTCCAAGTGGAAGAGAAGAGAAAGGCGAAAGCTAGAATTGACGGATTCCTGGGCAGTAGAAGGGTAGATGGTGGGGGGCGGTGAGTGTGTGTGGTGGAGGTAGCTCTGTCATTGGGGGTGAAGACAAGGATGGGGAAAGGGCAAGAGAGCTGATGTTCCGAGAAGCCAACCATTGAGCATGTTGAAAAATAGGAAGACCGGCCTCAGAGTGACAAACCCACTGAACTGAAACCCTTATCCAATCAAACTCTCGGCCCGGCCCTGCAGTCAAACCATCACTTTGACACAGGAGCCAGGGGTGCAGTGGGGGTGAGGTGGTGATGAGGGTAGTGGTGAAGGTAAAGCTGGTGGTGGGGGTGAAGGTGAGAGTGAGAGTAGTGGTGGGGGTGAGGGTAATGGTGGGGGTGAGGGTAGTGTTGGGGGTGGTGGTAGTGTTGGGGGTGAGGGTAGTGTTGGGGGTGGTGGTAGTGTTGGGGTTTGGGGTCGTGGTGGGGGTGGAGGGGATGACGCAGAGCAAATGTCAACTACTGTGGACTTTCCCTCGGAGGGTTCCGTTTAATTTCACTTTGTGTGTAGTGAAGCTTTGTCTATGGAGTAACTGTGGGTTTAAAAAATGGCAGGGGGAGACAAATCGGCACAGAAAAGAGCTAGCTGGTAGAGAAATATCCATAAGGGACCCCTCGTGGGTTACACTCTGAGGTGCTTGATCTCGCTTGAGTAGTCATGGTGTTCTGGGAAATGTTGGAATTCCTGGGTTGATCTAAAAAATCTAAAACATGTATTTAAAAATCCAGTCTCTGACACAGAGACAACCCAGTGTGGGGATGAAAACAACGGTAAGATTACATCTCAGAATGAAGGAGTTGTGGCTAACCAGCCACAATTGAAAGGCACACCCCACATCTTTCTAAATGGATTTGCTCTGCCATAATAGAGGACGAGTGTCATAAATGCTGCTGGCTGGCAGGTCGGAGACTAAATAACATACTGATGGAATTACTCAGCAATTCAGAGTGCGGGAACACTGGTCGATGGTTGAAAAGATGCGTCTTGTAAATATATTATTTATCTGCACATAGCAATTGAAACATTTTCAAGTATGTTTAGTGTTTGCTTGCGCCTACCTGGTGTGTCCTTTAATGCCTTAAAATCCCTAATATCGGCACCAAAAATGATGTTTGCACAAAGTATAGTATATAATATAACCCTCTTAATGTCCTAGGGTCAAAAGCATCTTAAATCATATTCAAACCTAAGAAAAATATATAAAACATTAGTCTAAGTACATGGGTTCCTAAAATGCCCAAACCCCCAAACATTTTTGTTTGAGGATTTCACTATAGCTGTCACAAACACCTATGGTCTTATGACCCAAGATAATGTTTAGGGCTGCATCAATACATGTGAGTAGAGGTTGGACTAAGACCAGCTCCTTTTTGTCAAATTTTCTTTCGAATCAGTCTACCGGTAAGTTTGGATTGTATGGATGTTGAAAAGAGAAGACTTGACACATATTTGTATTTGTTGAATGAAATAATAGTATATATTCACACATTTCCATTGGGCAGTGTAGATGTGTTCATGGTAATATTACAGAACCACTACCTCCTTAGTACTTAGTTATCAAATAGGCTCATTGGCATTCATAGGTTTATGGCTTATCTTTGGGGGACGCTCAAGAGTAAAAAAAAAAAAACTAAACAGATGTTGTTTATGACTATTTGGTTGTTTTCTACACTTATAGCTGTAACATTGTGCCAAATTTCACATTTGTATTCAAAGATGTATTTGATTTGAGATAAATTGGACCCCGAACTAAAGGTGATGGGTGTTAGCATTTCTTAAGGCAAAAAGATAGTTACTTCACAAAGGTATGCCAATTCAGACTAGCATACACCCAACCATGAATAAGAGACACTGTGATTTTATATTTCGACAGTCCAAGCTTGTGATTTGATCACAGAGCACAGGCTCAGAGCTATCCTCCTCGGTTTCCACCTCAGCTCTAAGATTTTCAAGGTGGAAAATGTCAACTTTGTTAAACTGGCTTCAGTGACATTCTCTCGAGACAAATTCAAGTGTATAGGACTTCAAAACTGCCTGTGCTGCTTCATTTACCTCAGAATCAGATCAGCCTTCGGTGGATGGAAATCACCAGTAGGGGGCACACTGACTTTGTTAGTGGAGGCTACACAAGCACGTTTCTCAAAGCATGCGTGGACAAAGTGTGAATCATGAATGTGTCGCTGTACAGTGTGCCTTGGGGTGCATGTGTATGCCTATAAAGTATGGATGGGAGAGCAACCAGTGTGAATGTGTATTTTTGTGGGTAAGAGAGGCAGAGACCCGTGTTTGTGTCTGTGGGTATGCTTTGAGTGTACGGTATGTTTGAGAATATGGAAGAGATAGGTAAGATCATGTGTGTGTATGTGTGTGTGTGTGTGTACATACTGTGAAAGAGCAGGAAAGAGAGATATACTCAAGAAGAACACAGACAAAAGTCATTTTTTAGCAAACCAATGGCAATCAATTCATTATTGACACAGACAAGGTTGGATTCAACTTACAGTCGTCTTTTGGGAGACGTGAATTTCTATTGGATGGGGTGGTCGTCTTGATGTTCTGATTGGTTGGCTTGTGTTGTAATGTGGTGCTGCTGGTTACAGTCGGTGGAGATTCACCATTTGCTGAGGGAAGAAAAAGAGAAAACGGAGACATTCAGAGATAATCAGTTCTTACCCTCAGCCCTTTCATGCAGTTGAAGGTTATCTGGGATGAGCTTATTGAAGGTTTGCATCGACCCCTTCTGAGGACGCATTACAGTTGCCCAGTTGGGGGCACTCTTTCCTCAAGACCAATTGAGTTAGATGAAGGAAAATCCACCACCTCCACTACATCCCCATCCCTAGGTAGGTAAGCACATTGGATCTGGGGCTTTTAGGCCATAGCTCAGCCCAATCACGCCTTTGGACAAATCACCTCACCCTACCCCGAGGTCTAAGATCATAAGCTTGCAAGTCCCTTGATCTTTTCACTATCAACTTCCAAGTCCAAATTAAATCTCCCAGGTAAAAGTACGGTTGATTGGGTATTACTGAACTGAATTGTAGGAAGCTTGGCACAGATTGTGCAATATGATTTAGAAGAGTCTGTCTATGATGATAAGGAACTATTAGACAGTTGTTTAAGAGCCATTTAGAAGCATGTGCAAGCACACATTGATTTATGAAACAAAGTCTGGAAGGAACAAATAAATTAAAGAAGATGAAAAATAAGTCATTAAACACCATCCAACAGAGCATGAGTGAATTGATGGTTTTCACATGCGCTTTATAAAGTAAAATATATTCTGCATACCAAAACATTACCTTCCATCCCCAAAGTGCGTACTACTAATCCAATAATTGGTGTCAGTGTTTATTTGTTTGCATCTTATTTCTTATGCCAGTCATCACAACATCAACAACATTTGAGGACAAAGTGTAGAACATGGGTTCAACGTATTTGCTGTCCAGAATTGGTTGTCCTTCTTTTTGGTTGAAAAATAAATCACAGCCTCTGATTGGCCAGTGTTAGGCAATCAACAGTGACAAGTCTGGCCAGAGCAAAGTTGAAACTGTCATAATCACTAGAGCTGATTATGGCTTGTGGAAGAACCTGGAAAGTCACACCAGGAAACCGTGGATTGAAGAAAAATGCTGATTTGGTCTTCAAGACACTGCTTTACTGGTTCCAGGTTTACAAAAACTCAAAAGGCATCAGGGGCCGTATTCAAAAAACGTTTTAAGGCTAATAGTAGCTCCTAAGTTGCTGATTTAGGAAAAACTTTAAAATAATGAGCATGTCAGTCCTAGTGCTCTGAGTATTTCACAAAGTGTTTAAGTGCTAAAACATGTTTTCTTACCACTTAAGAGTGCTTCCAAATATCAGTTAAAGTTCTTTGCTAAGAGTTTTTTCCTAAAGTCAATTCACAAAGCTGCTGAGACCAACTTTTACTAAAGCATGGGGAGAAATCTTAAGCTAAGAGAAAGGTTGACCTTGTTGCTATGGATTATGTCAAAAAGCTTACTAACTATGCCCAGAGTGATTGGTTGTTAGGGCAGGAGTCACTGATTCCATCATAGAAATATGGTAGAACAAGGTTTTGTGTTGCCATATTCAAATAAAGCATGTTCAAATAAATATAAAAAATTGTAGGTTAAATGTCACTAATAATCAGCCTCTCCGCATCTCGTAAACGTTTAGCAGATATGCATAAAGGCAGCTGTATGATTTGTCGATGTGATCATATTCCGTCTAATGTCATCAAAACCTCCAAATGCCACATTGTCCATAATTTCAAATGTGCTTATGGAAACAATTTAGCATAGCTCAAGAGGTAGCAAAGTTTATTATTTCACAGTGAACTGTGGCTAAAGTAGCCACAGTTCTAAAGGCTAAAGTAGAGAAACCAAATGAAAAATCACAGTGCCACTAGATGCATCCAAAGTCTTTTGAAAATACAATACAGAACAATTTCTGAACGTCCATTTCTCCAGATACCTAACTATTCATTCCGAAGAGCAATGGGGCCTGTTCTCTGGAATTGCGCATCCTAAAAATCAAGTTGTGCGCTGACTACATGTTTCTTAATTATGATGACAGGCCACATGAGGACCTGCCTTGTGTCACTTGCCAGCTCGCTGAAGAGACAGATCATCCAGTCCCCCTCGTGCCTCATTCCAAAGTGATTGTGGGACGCTGACAAAAAGGCTACCTTTCATCTTCATCTATTTAATCATTTTCCTAAAAACACACACTCTCCTTCCCCTATCCCCAAGGCTGAAGTGTTGCCGTCCATTACAACAAAATGGCAGTGGATTTCTAGGACTATGAACGGTGTAAAGCTTCAAGCTCTTTTAGGCCTGAGAAATGTACGTGTGTCGAGTTGTGGCATCCATTTTGTCTGTCTAGCTGACTTACTGCCAGCTTAACAGTGCAAACATCACTTTTGAAAGTGTTCTCAATGCCTTTTGGGAAAGGTCTCGTAAAAAGCAATTGCTGGAGCATGATTTGGACCCTGAGTCAAGAAAGAATGAGTTATTGTTCTACTTAAAATGTGGGCATGCATGAGTGGGCAAGAGTAAACCTTTTGGGAGACAAAACCAAATTTTTCTTACCTGTTGTACTTAAAAAAAAAAAAAAAAGTTTTACTTTTAACTGAGGCAAAGGTCAGGCCACAGAATATATCGGCATTAGAGTTTGTTTGTCTAAACGCTGATGGAAAGGAAAATATGTAGATCATCCTCTAGCCTAAAACTCTTCCCAAAAATATGATAAACCTCCCCACATCTCGAGATCCTTGATATAGTGTGTCCCCCAAAATGAAGATTTACAGAAGGCAGTTTGTATTCATTTATATGATTTTTTGGGGGTAGTTGCTTTAATATGTATTGTATGAAAAGGGTGTCAAATGAATAATTGATTTGAAGGTACTGCATGAATCAGTACCTAAAAGTGAAGGCATGTTGAATAGCAGCGGAGCTACCGCAGGGGCAAACCGCCCCAGGCCCCACGCTAAGCAAGGGCCCGCCGAGCAACTTTTAATAATTTGTGAAAAATACTCAGACAATTGTGATGACTCCGGACCGTTGTGGTCCGGAGAGGGAGCAGAGCCGAAAGACGAAGCTTTCGATTACCAGTCGATCTACGTTACCACCCTCCCCTATGGTCAAGAGCTTCTGGGACTAACCGAAAGAGCGAGGTAGTGGATAAAAACAGCCAAAATGAGATTCCGTCGTAGGTTGGTTCGGTTCAGGCCTAGAGACAGGGTGAGGAGCTCAGACATGTGGAGGGAGCTTGGAGGAGAGTCTCTGCTCCTTTGCATCGAAAGGAGCGAGTTGAGGGGGTTCAGGCATCTGACAAGGATGCCTCTTGTATCTGTGGTAACATTGTTCATTATTATTTGGGATAACGACCTTCTGCTTTTGTTCCCAGGGGGAAAGGGGAAAGCCATGTGCTTTAGGCAAGAGGCCCCGGGGCTTACACTACCCGCAGCATAACCTTATTGTCTATATACACTAGGTAAGACCTGGGCCGACCAACCCCTGTATTTTGGGTAAATTGCCAGAATGACGGTGCTAGTTAGGGGATTACTGTGATAAGGTCGGGATAGAGATTATTGTTTAGCTTTTTTTGTTTTGGTCGTGCCCAGCCCCTTTTACCCTTCATGTTTATTTCACAGTGATAAAAAATACTGTTAAACTATTGGCCTTGTTTTCCCTTGTTTCGCACCACGACCCCATATCTCAATTTGTCCAGTCCTAGGGTTCTTGTGCGCAGCGGGGCGTTGCGTTCCCTCTTTCGGGAGGCGTGCGTAACAGGCACCTTCCTCCGGGAGGTTTTACGGGAAGTTTTACTCATCTGGCCTTGGTATGCCTTGGGATCCCCCAGGAGGAACTGGAATGCGTTGCTGGGGAGAGGGAAGGTCTGGAATACCCTGCTTAGCCTGCTGCCTCCGCAACCTGGCCCCAGATAAGCGGAAGTAGATGGATGGATGGATGAATTGTATCTACATGTTGATTAGTCAAAGCGTTTACTGACAATTCTTGTGTAGGCATATGCACAATTAAAAGTTTTGGATTTTAGGATGACCCGACCATAAGAGCCCATTGAGAATGCCCCCTCTGTGGTGAGAGTGTAGCTCTGCCCCTGATGTTGAACCATCATATTGTAGATTTGTACAGCTAGATGGTTAGATATCTTATATATTCTATAATATATAATATACTATGTACACATTATAATATAATAGTATTTGCATAATAATAACAATCATATAGTATTGTATTCACTTGGCCCAACACCAGTACATCCAGTTCTATGCAATTATTGCCAATTAGTGCAACATTCACAGAAAAAAAGTAGTGACTTTCAAAAACACAAACAAACTCACTGATGAGCTACTGAATCCCTGCACAGGGGCATTAGAAAGGTGAACTTGGACAGAGACATTGGTATTCCACAGCTGCAAGTGAGGATCTCAGTTGGCTTACTCTGGAGTAGAGGGAGCAGCAGTCTAGGACAATGGCCAGCTCTGTTGTCAGTGTTAGTTAGTGGCCGGTCGACCTGGATCAAACCCACCAGAGGCTGCTTGGGCTTAGGCTTGTTTCCCAACACTCTGAGTCCCTATCATAACCCTCTTGGCCTAACAACCTCTCACTCATCATGCAAACACGTGTGTGTACAAAACTCTGAAGAATGTTATAACATTGCATCAAGTGTTTTATTTAATATACTGATTCTTCCTTAATGTTTGACCAGTTTGGATTTTAGAGCACACACTTATCTAATAATCTGAATATTCAAACTGGCTACCATTGTTTAATACTGTTACAACACAGCCAATAACCAAATTGCAGGTGAAAGGAAAATATATATTTTTAAACATTACAGCAGACCAACGTAGAGTCCCATAACATACCGTACTTCAATGTAACGAAAGGTACCGTACTCTGTCTGCATTGAAACAGCTGTAAGTCCCAATGTAGTCCTTTTTTGTATCTGGAAGCTTGAATGTGTACAGGTTAGGTACACAAAGATTCCGTTGTGTCGAGTTAAACTCTGTTGCATGAGAAGATGCCGATCATGCTGTGAGCAAGCTAACATCCAGTCATTAATACTTTGACACAGTTATGCACCAGGGAGGGCTTAGTCTCAAGGGACTTGTTCAAGCTTAATTCATTCAGGTTGAAAATAAAGGTCGAACCAGCAAACTTTTGATGACCCACCTCCTGTCTATATAACATAGAGACACAGTGGATTTTACAGAGGTGAGAGGATGGCATGTATCAAAACAAATGCAAAGAAACACCTTTGGTTGTGCTCTTTGGAGCAATCAGCTTTTTATATTGCCTTTCAGCCTGCCAAATCCAATTATTCCCCTCCAAATGGTATCTTTGGCACTAGCTATCCTTCCGAGAGACATTGCACCGATGATCAAGTCATGTTATGCAGTGGCTACAGTGGAGCCATGATCTGAGTGTTTTATCGGGGGTCCTCTACAGAGGCCTGTGGCAGCTGGTACTGTACTGCCATAAAATGTGGCTGTTCGAGGCATCACTCGCATCGCAGTTCCCTGAATAGGCTGGACAGGAAGAGAAAACGCTCACTAAGATCCTATAAAGTCACCCACATGATTTCATGCTCTCACAACACTGGCTAAGAGTAAAAGGAGGTATAGCATATACACAGCCAGTCATCTCCAAGAACACAGCTCCAGTAGAAGGACGATGTGAGTGTCATGGACCCAGTACAAAAAGACCATCCCCTCGTTGAACAGTACAACAAGCAGAATGGAGACGCAGTTGGAAAAGGGGAAAGACATTTACGATGATAAAGCGGGGTGGGGGGGGGGCATGATACGCTATGTAATGTGCTTGGGGTAGGCTATGTTGCCCCGCTTAAACATCTTATGGGTCGCATCATAATTTTGAGGGACCCATCATGCTAATCACACATGCTGATCACTCTTGAAAGTGTTACCAAGTGCTCACATTAGCATTCCCCTGCTAACCCTCTGCCTGATTGATATCCAGTCACATGTGAATGCATCAAGTGTAGGTTTTGTAATGAATAGCTAGACAGATTAAAAAGACATGCTATCTGGAGGGAATGTCCAGGATAGACTGCACCACACTGCTATATTGATGCAGTACTCCGGGGGACATGAAATACAGATTTGAGGACAAATATTTCCTCGAAAATCACATAAATTGAAAAAAAAGATAGCTGTGTTGCCACAGGATAATTGCAACGGTGTCAGAGCCTGTATGCACAGCTTTTATTAATTTTGCAGTTGGCTAGAACCATTTTTAAGTGATTTACGGTGAGAGAAAATTGTGAATGGAGTCATTTATACCACTGACATTATAGAAGGTGCATTATTTGAAGCATCCCAGCTTGTAAAATATGTTTAAATTGGTAGAGAACATGCATCTTGAGCTGTGAGTGTACATTTGAATGAAGGCATGTTAACATACTCTATTGTGAGTGGGAAATGAATTATAGGTCCATGTCTGCATTAAAACTAAAGTAATAATCCAACACCATCGAATGATCATCCAAGTCTGATTTCTGCTGCATCAGAGACCAGTTTAATATTTCACCCACCGCTAATCTCACAGAGTGCTGAATCAAATGAGGGAAGTAAATGGGGAAAGAAAATCAGTCGTACTTAAGGACGAGATTTGGCTTTCAAAGAGCATTTTGGTTCCACCAGTAAAAGGTTTGAATCTGTTCAATCCCAGCAATTTGCTTTAATGACTAAAACTCCTGTCCATCCTTGAGAAACAATGGCTACAGGCCTCTCGAGGCATCGCTATTCCAATCACACAGCTGCTACATCAGAGAGGGAGCAATAGCACCTCTGCCATTATCATGTCTTTGTCAACAACAGATGTTAGACCACCATTTATCATTTACCATGACGGAAAACTCATTTAATGTCAAAGGTCATGTTTTACAACAAGAAACTGTACAGTAAAGTATGGAAGCGTAATCTAACAATTTGACCAAATCACATGCTGTATATGGAGAGATTCTTCTCAGTGCTGACAAGGAGATATTAAGTATTTACTTTGAATCAGAGCCGTGTTTGTGGTGAAGACACACATATATATAATTATAACAGAAAACTCCAATAATGATATAGTCTTTCCAAACCATTTTGTTTGGTTTGATATTCAATACCATTGCAACAAATCCATGTTGAACTGAAAAATAAACACAAAGCCTACAGAGAAAAATAAAGCCCCTAGAAATGATACATTATCAAAAAGGTTTTACAATAATTTATAGCAACCTCAAGTGAAGTCAAGTGCATTGTTGGTGGGAGTGTTGATGCAATACTTACAGGCTAGAAAACAGTCCATACTGAAAGAGATGTTGTCCACCGAGATAGATGATCCTTGACCTGGCCCATCAATGCTGAACTGGAGCCAGAACCTGTGGATGGACAGAACATAATGTCCATGACCAGTCTCCATCTAACTATGGACCAGTATTGTTATCACACAAACTGTCAATGAGGAGATATTCTGTACATGATATATAATAGTAGTTGCAGTAAGGCCGTCTGTGTCGGCCTTACTACAACTACTACGTATCTAAAATGACTTACAGTACTTAAATAGAAGAGACAGCGTGTACAGTATATCTATACAATCGCTGTTATTAGTCTAACTAGCACGCATGGCTCCTCCTAGTTCAAATCTCAACAATTCAGGACAGTGAATGACGACAAGTGAGAAGAAGCAACATCATTTAACTGAATGCACCTCTGGGTTCCCTCTTTATCCACGAAGCTCACTTCCCCTCTGACTTGGCCTACATTTCCGAGGCCTGAAGAAGGTTAGACTTTGAGGTTAGACTTTTCATTACAAGTCAATCATAGGCATAAAGGAAGTGGCTTTTTAATTAGCGTGAGGAGAAGGACCGACTCCATAAACCTGGGAATAAAAATGGAATCGCTCTCAGGGGAGCCTGATTATCAAGGCTTCAACAATAAAGCAGGCAGATCAGGCAAACAGAGATCAAACAAGATATCCTTTTACATTTTTTCTTAACTTTTTGAGCTTCATCTGGCAACACAGAAAAATCAACTGCCATAACTAATTGCTAGGAAAAAGAGGAGTGGATTGATTTTCTACCCTTCCTCAAGAAACAAGAAAAGGCCATTTTATATATTTTTTCAGTATAGAACATGGCCTAAACCCCTACGGGATTCATTAAGAGTGCAGCGTAGAATGCTCTGAGTTAGTTTGCAATGGAATATGCAGCATACTAGAATGGTTTATATCTGGACGAGTTGGGAACAGAAACGTTGTATGTCCATAACCTGTGGACCTGACTATTCTAGTGTTTTTCTGAAGGAGCACATTTAAATTCAAATGAGCTCGCTCAATTTTATTTTGCTGTGAAGCAGCCTACAAAAAAAGAAAAGTGGCCTTAAGCATCAGCCTGCCCTTGTTGCAGGATCTTATCAGAACAAGGTCAAAATTGGGTGTAATTGACAGCCTGTCAGTTGGTAAACATGGGATTTGGCGTGTCATTTACCAGTCTGCAAGTCCATAGAGAGGGACAGTGACGAGTCTCCAGCCTCTTTCCATTTTGGGCTCGCTGAACAATGGCCACAGCCTGCACTGCTCCTCTGGACCTGTGCTGTTCTTTACAAGCCAAAGAGACAGCGCCCCTTTTGGGGGCCCTCCGAAACACACTGAGAACTGCACCTGTTGGGGATATCACACAGTTTTACAAGTATTTTTGAAATGATAAAACTTGATTTCAACTTGATTTGAATTGATCAAGCAAATCGATTATTACCATAAGTATAGTTTGGTAAGCAATACACACCCAATGGCAGATGCGTCTTGTTATTACTGACATAAACAAAACCGTGAAATTATCATTAACAGTACTTTAACACCGACTTTAAATATGTTCACATTATGGCATTTTGCAGAGCTACAATGTTCCACTGTGAATGCTAAGAATAACATCCAAAAGAGCAGGACCTGCTGCTAACACCCAAGCCGAATCTGTCCTGAGGCAGATTAGCTTGATTGGACAACTCAGGGTTGCTGTTAGGAGAAGTGCTAATCTGGAATCATGGTTAATCTTTGGACCCATGCCAGAACACCGCCAGGTCTAGACTTCTGGACTACAGCGATGCCCAGAGCAATGCTTTTCAAGTTCCATTTTAAACCTAGAAGGGGTCTCTGCTCAGACTATTTCAGCTTGTCAGTCAGTGACAGCGGTCCTCACCTTTCCCCCCTCTCCTTGTCTCTCTGTTTTTCTCCAACACTCTTTCTCTCATTCCCCACCTTTGGCTAAGACCTGCTTTTTTTATTTCAGAAGTGCCAGTTGAACAGCTTGGTCGGAGGGCACAATGTCAAGTGATATGTAGAGGCCACATTGTCAAACTTGCCCTTTGGCCATAGCTTACAAATCAAGTGATTGCTGTTAACATCCTAGTTTTTATTCAATTCACACGAACCCCACAAACATAGATCCTCAACTAGAGAACCGTGAATAATTAATATGTCAGTCATATTGTCAATATTGGTTTGACAGATGCCAGCCTCTTGCTTCAGGAGATATAATCTGTGAGAGCAGGAGTTGAACACTTTGTTTTGTAAGCTTTGCTCCAGTTGGAGTTAAACCAGACTGAGACCTTAACCAGTTCTTGCAAGGTTAAAGGCAGTTTTTGAAATAATTTGGTTTTCAAAGATTACTTTTTTTAAAGACACTGAAACTGTAAACCTAATCTCTTTAGTACCCCCTTTCATGTTACAATACTCGTTCTTCCAATGCAGTGTGTCTAGACCATCATTATTTCCCTTTACTGAAAAGATGGTGTTCCATTTGTGTGATAGGGCTTTATTATCCTCCAAGCTTTGCTCCAAACAAACCCCTGGATCTTGAACATAACAGTCAGAGCTTATATGAGCATTTATGTCCACATCTACTTCTATGCATGCTTTTGAAAGTGTGTTATCTTTGTGCAGGCATCACTTGGATATGTGTGTTTGTGTGTGTATGTGTGTGTCCGTGTTTGTGAGTGGA
This sequence comes from Hypomesus transpacificus, assembly GCF_021917145.1. Lineage (NCBI taxonomy): Eukaryota > Metazoa > Chordata > Actinopteri > Osmeriformes > Osmeridae > Hypomesus > Hypomesus transpacificus. The sequence goes on from NC_061062.1 coordinate 8,981,533, forward strand.
TGCACACATTTGTGGTACATACATACGTTTATGCTTGCGTGTGTTTTAAATGCTCTCACCTTACATGGGGAGTTCCTGAGGGGAGGGGGGAAAAGGGGGCTTCGCAGCAACGCCACCCCCTGCTGCCCTCCATCAACACTAAACGTAGCACCTGTTTCAAGGTTAAGCCCATATACCACTGTTCAGTTACAGACTCATATTCTATGATGTCAATTCTTAGATTTACACAAAATATTGTTTCAATATGTCTGAAAATGCTCTCCATGGCCATGCTAGTTTGTCCAGATGGAGTCTCATCAATCCTTAATAGAGCAATTAGTCAAGGGGTACTACCCTTTTTGCCCTTGGCTTGCACAATCACACTTTGGGAAGCTAACTCTACTGTATATCGATTACATCATATGATGGTAAAATGGATTTATCACAAAAAATCCTCCAATATCCAAATCCAATATCCTCCGAAAAGTCTCAATCTACTGAGCACTGAATGGGCCACCTGATGATGTACAGCTGGGCCTGGCTGCCTTGGGAAGGTTATGGAGCCGTCTCCAGTAGGGACCTTTGGCCGTCACCGCCTGCCAGCCACACTCGCCGTCTTTGAAAGAGCAGTGGGTGCCATTGAGAAATTGACCTGAGAATTGGCCAAGAAAAAAAGACAAGTTAGAGACAAAGATGTATGCCAACGTACAAGCATGCAAGCATGCATGCATTTGGTGTAGGAGAAGAGGTGAAAACCAGACAGAACCTTAACAGGTGACAGCCTGAGGGGAACAGTGAGGAAGGGAGGGAGGGAGGGAGGCATTGAGAGATGAGGGTAGTGGTCGGGGGACCTGAACATAGAGGGGGACCACAAAAGAAGATGACATGATGAGCAGAGAGCCATAGCAAAAGAACGGTCAGATGACGGGAGGAATAAGCAAACTATTTAATGGACAGCGGAAAATGGAGAGAAATTCTGTATCGGACACAGGTGAATGAAGAAAGGAATGACTGGGAGAATGAGGCAGAGAGGGCAAGATGGAAGCAGCTGTGTTTTTGTCTGGCTTCATTCTTCAGAGAGATGAAGAAAAAGGGAAAACCTTTGGCCTGAAATGACAGAGAAAAAGACAAGAGACTGAGGAGCAAAAAAGAGGGAACATGAGACGAGAAATGGAGAAAAGAGGGAGGTACAGCTGTGGATCGGGGCTCTAACTAAGTTAAAGCTGCATCATACCTATACATCTTGACCAAGACATCTTTCTGTGTCCACTGCAACCCAAACAGGGCACTAAGAAAGCTCACAACAACACTAGGGGCACATTATTGTGGCCTTGTGCTGCTGCATGACTGTGTGCAGCTCTGAGAAGGATGCATATTTTCGTGTTCTCTTTCCCTGACAATTAGTGGTCAATGGTCTCAAATGGTATTGGATGTTTAACTTGGCTTTCTATTGATCCATGTGGCCTTTCCAGACTCTAAATTGGTACCATGGAGCACAGTACTGTGTGTGATTGCATGTGGCTGCATGTGTGTACTATATGTTTGTGTGTGGTAGAGATTAAAAGGGGGGGGGGGCAATCCTGACAATCATTAGCCCTGCTGTAAGGAGTATAAAAGGAATGTCATGAGGAATCTCAGAGGCTCTACACTAATACACTCAATTTGGGGGTATTGAGGGTGATGGAAAATGAGGAATCGAGGGATGTGGGAAAACCCATCGCCCCACTTACTGTCAGACTTTTGATTGACACACGCTGAACTAGATTCTTGATTTTTCAGCTGTTTAGTTCACAGTGATCCTTTATGCTTAACAAGGCTCACATGGTACCTGAATAGATTTGAGAGACAGATGAATCGTGTCGGGATCATACAGCATGGGGTAGTACCGAGAGTAAGCAATGTGTTTTGGGAGGAAGGGAGTCTGAACACGCCCCAGGGTAGGGGTGGCTGGGACACTATTGAACGAACAGAACAAGCATGGGTTGTAGCGACTTGAAAAGTAACAGTGGGATGAGGTGAAGAAGGAGAGAGAGAGGGAGAGAGGTAGGAAAAGAGAGTCTGGAGGAATGTTAAGAACATGGATTAATGGTACGTGTGATTGAAAGGGATAACAGTAATCCATTTGTGCTAAAACTAAGATTACAGATTGAGGAGGAGCCCCTCATCATCATCATCCAATCGATGATGAAATGAATGTTCAGTAGAAGAACGGGACATCGCATGTTTTAATGTACCCTCAGATGCGTATAAAAATTGTATAAAAATACAAGTAATGTGACAGAGAGTTAATAATCCAACATTTTTCAATGTTTATGAAGTGGATGGAATTTTTTTAAATGTTATACAAACCTCAAATATATTGATATGATACTATGTAACAGTAATATATTGATCTGTTACTATGTAACAGAGGCAATTCAGATGGAGTCTATCTTTATCGGGGGAAAAAAGCTTTACAGGGATTTATTTTTGGAATTCCAACAGGATTACTTTCTTATCCTATGCTTTAGATCAACTTTAGAACTTTAATCAAAGTTACAGTTTGCACAGTATGTGCAACAAAAGACAAAGCAACCCCAGGTGATTCTGTATATACCTGTGTTCTATCATGTTATAAATCCTGATCCAGAATTACTGCCATGACATTGTTTCTCTCTTAGGTACCTGCGCATTTACATCTAGCATTCCACTGGCGGATATTCTCCTGGGTTACAGGGGGGGGGGCAATTAGCATTTCCCGCAAAAAGTAATTATGCTGGGATTTTCACCCTCTTGTTAGCTACTCGCTTGGACTCTGTGGTTAACAAACCAAAAGTAGAAACACAATAGAGAAGCCATCATTTTAGTAAGTGGCCTACAGTAGGAAAAACTGAATAACAGGTATAACATTGTCCTCTTTTGTTGTCATTGTTCTCTGCTTTACATGCACACATGGATGAATGTCACAATCGTGTCTGGAATTAATTTAAATAGCAATTTGAGCTGGCAGACAGAAATCTCAGAAGGACAGACAGTCAGGCACACAGACAGACGCACAGTCAGGCACACAGACAGACACACAGACAGGCACAGAGACAGGCACACAGACAGGCACACAGACAGGAACACAGACAGGCACACAGACAGGCACACAGACAGGCACAGAGACAGGAACACAGACAGGCACACAGACAGGCACACAGACCTAAGGGTTGCAAAATAAGATGTGTAATACACTTCATCTTTTGTTTCCTGCAGCCTCTACAAAATATATGTGCACTGACACAGAGAGAGAGATAAACACAGAAAGCAGTGCAATAGGGAGAAAAATAACAACCACAGGAGTTTGTCAAGGGTGAGAAATGTTAGCCGAGCATTGTGGCGTGGGATGTGGGATGTGCTCCGTGGTGCTTCCAGAGTGGCTCTGTAAAGAAAGTTCAGGCGGGATGATGTCACGCACGACTGGGCGACGGTACGACTGCTTCATTAAGGAAGAACTACGGTTGACCTATTTGATGTTTGCCTGCTGTCTGAGGCCCTACACTCTGTCTGTCTCAGGCCCTACACTCTGTCTGTCTGTCTGTCTGTCTGAGGCCCTACACTGTGTCTGTCTGAGGCCCTACACTCTGTCTGTCTGAGGCCCTACACTCTGTCTGTCTGTCTGTCTGTCTGTCTGTCTGTCTGTCTGTCTGTCTGTCTGTCTGTCTGTCTGTCTGTCTGTCTGTCTGTCTGTCTGTCTGTCTGTCTGTCTGAGGTCCTACACTCTGTCTGTCTGAGGCCCTACACTCTGTCTGTCTGTCTGAGGCCCTACACTCTGTCTGTCTGTCTGTCTGTCTGTCTGAGGCCCTACACTCAGTGCTCCAGCCCCAAGCTTGAGTTTGGAATCCAGTGGGAAGGTGTACTCACGACACACGTCCCCCTCATCATCGCCATGTGGGCAGTCCGTCCTGAAGTCGCACAGTCGGCCCAGGGGGATCTCCTGTCCCTGGTGGCATTGGTACTGGCCCTGCAGTGCGATAGTTGCATTTGGGGAGGAATCTGCAGAGGGAAAGGGTGAGAGAGATGGAGAAAGAAAGAGAAAGAGAGAAAAAGAAAGAGAGATCGACACTTAGAGGACTGCGGTGACTGAAATCACAAATCCCATGGTGATCCGTTCACCTAAAGAAAACAATGAATTTTGATCATGAGCCTATAACCTAATCCAAAACTATGGCCCGTCATCACAAATTAGAGACATGACTATTGATATTAATCAGAGCCACCAAATCATCCCATTTCGTTATACATATGGATAACTAAATGCTCACCACAAGAGAGCACCAAATATGATGTCCAAGCAGAGTATTTAAATAGACAGTAGCACATTGGTATCTTAATATAAATGGTAGGAGTTGTCCACATTTTTCAAAACAGCCTGTGACAAAGGATAACACAAGAATAATCTCTAATCGTGTCTACTCCAACTCATCATAAATCAACTGAGCCACAACTACATAATTGGCCTAGTTTTGCATATGGCACATAACACAATAGTTGTACAAGGAACATGAGGTGGCAAACAATGGCCTAGATTCAGGTGGCACAGTGGGATCAGATTGGTGATAAAACTCATGATGTCACCCGATATCATCGCCTCGGAGGAACATTGAGATGTACCAAGGGAAATGTGAATATCTATGCAAATAACAAAAGACAGGGGATGTTATAAAAAATATATGAATTACACTTGCTGCAACTTTGTCATTAAAGCTGATTGTGAGAAAGAGAAAAAAATCCAGTCCAACAGATGGAGATCATATTCTTCCAATTTCCTAAAACAAGAGGAGCGAAAAAGTTGATACTATCTCTGAGAAGTACGTGTCCTGTTGTTTGCACTTGATTTGTATAAGGCGGCTTGTCTGTTGAGTTATTGGTTTTGGGAGTTTGATTCTGTAGTGTTTTGAGCTTTTTAGATAGAACAGTTTCTATGTACACAATGTCCCCTTGTGGAAACCAAATACCCTCCCATCCGATTCCTTCTGGAGTCTAGCCTGAGTAGAATCACTGTCTAAACAAAATATGTATCGCATTGCTCTATAAAAAATTATGTCATGAAGAACTACCTTCGGCCTGACTGAATTAATGTTGAGCAACAACAGCATCTATAATGGTAGAGATGGTAGAGAAGATATATTATTTTGGCCTTCATTTATTTGACAAAGATAGTGAGACAGTGACAAGAATGGCAGAGAGAATCGGTAAAAGGCCCAGGCCAGAATTGAATCCGGTCACTCCCACCCACAATGTTTCATGAAGCCTGTAATGTATCAATCATGTTATCCTTGTATCTAGTATAGCTTATACAACAAAGTATACATACATGTACAGTACACTCCAAGGGTTTAAACATGTAGCTTGTTTTTGCACATCGTGGGAGTGTAGGATGCAAATAATTATTGGACTTTAGCTTGGATTGCTAAGCATTAGCTGATTTGCTAGAGGAAAGTATGGGAGATTATAGCCATTGCATTCAAAACTACCCAGCTGATTAGCTTTGTAGTGTGAATGGAAATATATAGCAAATTTACTGCTATATACTTTGCACTGCAAAGTTCTATCTGCAGATTAAATAGGCCCCATACTTCCCATTAGAAATGCTAATGCTAAAAGGAGTTTAAGTTTCACATCAACAAGTAGGCCATGGCCTATTGTATACCATTTGTCAGCACAATGCAACTCCATATGAGTGACTTGTGCCAAAAGCATTTATTATGTAATTGTTTTATATTTGTATATTCACAGTTGGCCTGCACATTTTGCCACCACACTTGTCATAATATAGTGAAACATTTTAACAAGGGACTCTTTGCATGTTGAGGACTAACATCATTGTTTCATCAATCTTTTTTAGATGCATTCATTTTTCATACATTCACAGTCACCAGACCCATGCAATGACTGACAGGATTAGAACACGCTTTTATAGAGTAAAACGCATTAGATCAAGACACCATCACCATGGTGATCAATGCTCCCCATTTCCCAGCCTTGTTTGATAGAATAGAGTCAAAATACATCTCTAACAATTTGTTAGAGTCATTCAAAGTGCTTTTTCTTTGTACAGATTTGCAGAGATTAAGACTGGTTATTGTGTACAAAACAAAAGTGTTAATGGATGGAGTCAGAGTTTGTTATCCACGGTGGCCAGGCAAAGTTTAGTTTAACAGGGATTGATGTATGTTACGTCCACAGTGCTGTGGCCCCCTGGCCAGTAATACTTGTTACTAATTCTGCCTAAATTAATGTAATACCTACAATGGCCTCCAGGACAGGCCAACATAATTGTAAAGGATTGTTGTGATGGATGATGGAGGGGATGGTAAGAGGCTGCTGTAGCATTGATTTAACCTCATGGTGCATTTCTTGAGTGTGTGTAAATGTATTGGTTAAGCAGTATTTATTTATTACTGTTATACGAAACACTTTAAATTAAGGATTAATGCTCAACAAAGTTTCCATTATCATAAAGTAATGGACGATGCAGAGGTGTGAACCGTCCGACACGCAGCGGAGGCAGTTAGTATTGTGTTAGTGTGAGCACACAGCAGTTATTGTTCTTTGGGATGAGTCAAAATACAACAAAGTGGTAATTCAAGCCAATTGTGATTCCTGTTTCCACTCAGATATTTTTTCCCTTTCAGACTAAACACAAATCCCTTTTCCCCAAAAACATAAGCCTAAAAGCTTGCTATTGGAATCATTATAGTACGCTTACCAATGCATCAAACAAAATATGGTTTTATACAAATACAGCGCTAGAACAACAATGAGTGTGTTCAGTTTGACAGAGATGCTCAGATTACTTGATGTACTTGTTGTGGGAACACAATGTGCTTTGACCCCAATGATCTGGAACCTTTTCCTCTTGTCTTATGTATTCTTATTTCCGGAGATTCCATTATCGCTTCTCCACACTGCACAATAATACCAAAAAACAATGTTTACAACAGAACTAGCAACCCATTGATTAAACATCATGAGATCAATTTACATACAACTGTACTTCCTACTTGTTGATTTGAATACAGAGCAACAGATCGCTCTTTGTTGCAGTTCAGGTTGACACTTCAAACTGTCTGAGGCCATAGAAATCATGTCGGAACCTCATGAGTAATGTTTTTTGTCGTCTAGCACAACATTCACCTGAGTGTCATGAGATTGTAACAGTTGAAGTCTAAGGCAATCAATGGATTTGTGTTTATTGTACATAAATAATATTCCAAAACTGTGCATAAATGTATCAACTTCCGTCAACCTTGTTCCAGATGAACTGAGTCTGAATCCTCTGTAAATTTAATTGATGAAGTATTCCCCAATCACTCTAATTCTCATTTATTTTTTCAGAATTGACCTAAGAATAAGTGAACCGCCAGTGAGATATCTATCACCTATATCAACAAAATATATTTTCTGAAATAACGATCATTCTTTATTGTGACTGTAATAATATTAAAGGATCACATAAATAGAGGTGTATGTAGATTATATATTGTACATTTAATGTAGATCTTTTTACACTGAACCATTCATCCATCCATCCGTCTTATTGCAGATGCAGAATCTTTGTGTTACCCACAGCATGTGTCTCCATTCTTGTTGCTTGCACCTGGTTTGTCTTCAGCTTCCATCATACGGGACAGGACTATTCCACATAGAGAATTTGGGGGTGGTGGAAAGGGGTCATCTCACAGTCACAAGGGTGTGAGGCGCTATCTGGCAAGCAAGGCTGCGGCTGAATGGCGAGATTTACTGACAGCAAAATCCCTGAAATGGATGCTGCCTTGGTTCCCTCAGGACACTCAACAGGACAGGAGGCGTTCACTCAAGAATTCAATTAACTGTGCTGAGCCACGCTCGATTGGTCAGAGTGGCACCCAATCACTATCATTCTCTGTCAGGCTCTTCCGTTGGAGAGGGCGGTGCAGGCGCGAGATTGGTGTGTTATGGAAAAAAATAATTCTCTTTTGCAAAACAGTTATACATTGCATGAAATGAGGCGTTGCTGATTGTTATAACAATTAATTGTGTGAAAAAAAATAAAAAGTAAAGAAGGCTAATTTACACCATTGAATAACTTGTGGTTTAAAAGTGCAAAGTGATGACGTAGTATGCTCAAAAGATTTCTGTTATCTCAGTTTTGCCCAGACTTTTTCATTCTCATCGTGTCCACCATATGTCCTGTTCATAAAATAAACAAAATGCTCACATGCATAATGCATGTCTGGATTCATACACTGGACAGTGTACACGTTGAGAGAAATATAAAGCACATCTAACGATATGGGACCATACCAAGGGCAGTGGCTCTGTGAACAACCAGACTTTTCTCACCTTGGAAAGTGTTATTGCCCAAAACATCCTGCTGTAGCTGACGACTGCCTATTGGGCAGCAAATATTTCAAACTTCATAATGTGTGTGTGTGTCTGTGCATACAGACTTGAGAGGCTGAACACAATCCTTGTTCTGTAATGTTGAGTGTGGATGACAGTAGTAAGAGGATGAAGTTGGGAGATGGTAGCTACCAAATTGTTCGGAATGGCTCAACATCAAAGTGGTCCCAGAGTGGTGGAAGTGTGAAGGGCGGGCTGTGTGTCTTTGTAAAATCCTTTGCGCTACAAAGAGTTGCTTTGATTCCTCCGCCCAACCCACTTCCTTGATGTAGCTTCTTCTTTGGTTGGGTTGCGGAGGAGCTCTGTTTCAAATGAAATCATCAGACTGCAAGATTCTGCAAGATTTCCCACAAAAAAATGGGTTGTTATAAAAAATGAATACAAATCATGTGCTGGAGGTGATGAAAGCACATATCAAATTATTGTAATGATTGTATTTGGAAAGTAATGGATTTCTATATTAATTTAAGATAAATTAGATAACATTGACATGATGTGCTCGTATCCTTGTGTGACAGGGGCCCCCAAAAATAGAAAATAGTTTTTTTTTTTTTATGGGGCACAAAATTCCTGGTGTTGCCCCTGTTATAAACTAAACATGCAAGACTTAAGTCAAAATTTGCTATTATCCAATTAGTCTAAAAAGTGGTGATAAATATAAGAAAAGCCTAAAATATTATCACGTAGATGCAAAGAAACAGTTTCAGATGTAGTACTTCAGTACCTGTAGTACTTCATTGAAAAAACACTGAGCCCAAGGTTAAGGCTTCTATCGACGCTCCATTTAGTTCATAAATCACACCTCTCCCCAACACTGTGTTAAACTACACATCTGCTCTATTTGGCTTTGCCGTCTGGTATGAATGCTCACTCTCCCCATCTCTGCCCAAGGCCATTTAAGATTTCCTCAGTATCATAAAATAAAACGACTGCTTGCATCCCTTCAAATGGGGAACTTGTTTGTACTGGTAAAAGAAGGCAACTGTTTTATTGGGCTGTTTGGATGAACCCCTAAGAGCCAAAATCTAAGAGATATTAGAAAACGAAGCTAAGGGAAGTTGAATATACTGCATGAGGGGGGAGTGTTTTATACGGTTACAATTGTAGTGCTTACTTTAGCCAGGGCTGATTCATGCTTCCAGTTTTTCTCTCTCAAACTTGTCCTTGGACTAAACAGAGAGAACGTAACACTTTAGACGTGAGACGTACTGATTTGTGTTATGTGATTCATTTATTGATGTATGTTTTAAGTGTCGGGGTATAGCCAATTGATCTACAGTAGCATTCAGAGGGCCCATGACAGAGAATAGTGATACATTCCTGACCATAAATCCTAGTTAGATCTTTCATTGGTCATTAGATTCTACAAATACCATGCCTGTCACCCCTAGTTACAATTTTATACTTCACTTTATCTCAGTGTCGCAATCCATTATTTGGCGGATGAACACACTTCGACAGTCAATATCTGCTTGTGAAATAATAAACAAAGACAAATTGTGTGTGTACTCACTGTTCATGGCAGTATAGTAAATAATGATTTTTACCATCAACATAACATGACAAAATCAACATTAACATGTGTAGGCAGGGGTCTGTGAGTGTAGAAGGAGGTCTGTGAGTGTCCATTCTAATCCAGTGGCTGATGTATTGTACCTCCTACAATTTCAGCCAATGCAGACTAACATACAGTTGGCAACAAAGTTTGGCAAATCACACCTTCATGGCCAAACATATGCCTGTACCTGTATTAACAATGCACTGTATGTCAGGATTTCTTAACCGCAGTCGCTTCCATCCATCCCCATATAACTGCTTCCCTGTCCACTCCACCAACCCTCTCTCCAAACTCATTTCACATCCAGGCACTCTGGAGTGTGGAATGATTGATGGGCCCAGCGACACCCTCACGCCACTGTGTACCTAATCACTGACTATAGACTTGCAGTAACGCCCCATTAGGGACTCATGCTAGCATGGCGTAATGGTTAGGGAAATGGGCCAGGGAACCGAAAGTCATGGAATGAATTCCCACCAGAGGCCTCTCCTGCTTCCTCGTCAGTATTGAGTCCTGCTGCTAAAAGTACAGAGCAACATGAGGAAAACTCGAAGGACTCACAATACAACTCCAAGAAAGTTAGAAATTAGAGCATGCTAACAGTGGAAAAGCTGTCTCTATTCTCTATTCCTACTGTCTTAAAGGCGTAGGAATACTCTGCTCCTACCCATTGTAGTCTAAATATTTTATATACAATTAATTTCCCCTTGAGATTGTGACTGATTTGTCAACAAGCTCATTCGAGTTAGGTACTATGCAACAGGGTGGTAATAAAGTGGGAAAATGTTTGATGATATTAAGCGATACTGTGTCTTGGTCTGCACATTCCAGGGATGTTTTTCTACTGTAGAGTTTGAGTTGGATAATTGAGATTTGAGTCTCTTGTTACAGTGGTATGTGAACACTTTTTGGGGAACATTTTGGCAAAAGGACCTGGTTTTGGTTATTAGAAAGATGACAACCACAACATTCAGAGTTGTCAAAGACACATTGATTTGAAGGCAGATACACTTCACTGCAACTTTTCCGGGAATAAATAAGATTGCTTGTTGGCCCCTTGACAGATAAGTAAATTAGTGGAAGAGTATAGTCAAAAATATAAAGGGCATTCTCCTCAATTTGTTCCAACAGCCTGTCACTGAGTTGGGCCATATGCCTCTCCATTGTATCTTGTACATTAGTATTTTTTGTAATATTTTTATTTTTTGTATTTTTATATTGTATGTGGTAACTTATATTTTATTTTATGACAACTTATATTTTATTTTATTGTACATTTGATTTAATTCTAATTCTACTTAGTACTGCTAGTTTATGTACCCTATGTACCCTTAGTATAGATAGTCCACATATTTAAATTGTAGGTTCTTATATGTTTATTGTATGCACCTTCCTGCCAAAGTAAATTCCTTGTCCGTGCAAACTTTTTAGGCGAATGAATCCCATTCTGATTCTGATTCAACTCACTGGCTTAAGTAATAAGTGTTCTGGAAAGCAAGGAAGCACCACAAAAACAGAAAAGACCGTTGCATGCAAAGTATGGACTGAGTCAAACTCACACAGGCCCAGCAGATTGCTAGCGGGGAACATTTTTTTTTTCATTTTGAGTATAGTTGATCAGGAATGAATTTTGCCAGAGGCCCTCAAAATGTTTGGATCGAATAAAAATAAAATATGATCACTTTCTTATTGGCGTGTTAACATGCCGGAAGAGCTTCAAAAATCATTAAGTTATACTCAACACAGCAGTTTATTTGGCTAAAACCTAAAAGACTATTGGGTGGATAAGATCAGATGAGAAATGTTCTTCCTCTTGTTTTCTCTCGTTATAGTGGATTTGTTCTGCGCTCAAAATAATTCCCTACGATACACGCAATAGGCAAAATACTTACAACAAATGTCACATGCATACAACGTTGAAGTTCTCAGGGCATAGGTTCATTTTCAAATGTGGGTGGGGCAGATTTCTTAAAATAACTGAGGATCTGGCCTTTAAATATTATTTTCTTCATAAAATTGTGTGTGTCTGTGAGACGGGGGGACGGGGTAGATTTGCCGTTTTCAAAAAGTGGATGGGACATGTCCCACCCATGTATAATGAAACCTACGTCCCTGCCAAAAACATCAATATTTCATCAAGTCAATAAACGTAATGTGAGGGGTATCTTTGTGATGTAACCAATGAAATAAAAAAGACATTGGACCCAAATCAAACACAAATACAACGATGAGCTGAAACCTCTCTTGGTTTGGAAATAAGGATAATTAATGCCACTAATTAACTCATTACCAGAGCAGAGACTGGAACAAATAAGGCAAACAAACAATCTCTCGGAGTGATTGAGTTTGAGAGTCCCTGCCTTATCGAACAACACAGCTCTGCTGCAGGTAATGTGAGCCCCTCCTTGTGACAGGTGCTCTAGGGACAGAAGTGTGCGTGTGTTTGTGTGTATCTTTATATGCATGTGCGAAGGAAAGACACTGTGAACCATTGCCTTTTCTGAAAATCTGCATGTACAACGAGGAGGTTTGTAGAGACAGGTTGGCATTAAATCTGTGTGTTTGTCTGAGGGTGGGTACTCAGTGTACTAGGTGGTGCTTCAGAATAGAACAGTACATGTGTGTCCGTTTCCTCAACCAACAAGTGATTGGTTGGCCTTGGGGGCAAAAACATCTAGTCAGATGACATTAGAACAATTCAAGTCTGTCTCATCCTGTATTTGCATGAGCAACAGCAGTCAGGTCTGTTCTTAGCCTTATAATAGGTACTGTTATATAAAGTCGTTGGGGTGTGTATTTGTGTGTGCGTGTGTTTATAAAGTGCAGGGGGTGAGTGTGAGTGGTATAACTTTAGTCTCAATTTGTAGACACATCAGTATTAGAGTGTGTTTGTATTCGTGAGTGTATATTGTATGCATGTGAGAGAGTGAGAGAAATAGAGAGATAGGGACCAAGAGGTGGTTTATATTTCTGGTGTATGCAGTTGTGTCTGTGATTGAAGTTGCATGTCTGTACTGTTAGGTTGAAGGCACTGTACCATTGCAGTTAGAATTCTGTGACCCAAAATAAAGAAATGAAACAGAAGATACCGCTCTGACTTTCCCTCACATCAGTGAGTGTGTTTACATGTTTGCATGCCTGGTCATTCAATTATGCTAACCCAATGGATTAAGTTAGGTGTAGCTGATTGCAAGGCACTTTGACCATTCTCTGATCTGAACCCAAACCAACACAAGAAACACCTCTGCTATCCAATTGAATAATTAGAGCCTCAACATTTTAGTTTTCAGAGGCAAAGGGTGTTCCTTGTTAACCTGAACTGAACGTTGTACTTGAACATTCGGCTGCTGTAAAAGCAGTGTATGTGTGTGTGTGTGTGTGGTGGGGGGGAGGGGTTCTCAATAATGTACTTTACTGTGCTATCTTTCTTTCTTTTGCTTCAAAAAGAAACCTTCAGGAGCAATTACATTCTTTGGAAAGAGAGACATTTCATATTGAGCATCAAAACAACAAAGTGAAACTAGATAAAAGGTGATGGTATTCATCTATGACTTACAAAAGCAAAGAGTCTCCATGGCAACGTTGTCTCAGTCTAACATCTGTATGACACTCAAACTACTTTTTTGTCCTCATTTTGTAGTTTCTTTGGGGATTTTGATGGTACTTGGTTCAGTGTATAGAAAAAATAATTGTTCTTACAATAACATCTCAATACATATCTCAATGTTTCACCATGTTAGGATGATATACAAAGGCTAAAGTACTGAGCTACTCTTTTGGATGCGGAAGCTTGATAATCATACAAATAAATTATTTCGTACTGCTCCATTCAATCGAAAATGCTGTGTAACACTGTATTAACATTATATTGATTATTTATGGGGTGAATATTAAATAACAACTACTCTTGCTTTTTAAAATATTGTTTGTTTATTAGGTTGCTTGTAACAAACCTTTTGACATAGACTGAACTGAAGTCTAGTCATGGCTCCAAATTTAGACATTGGATTAATGTAGGATTTTTGGTTTCATTGTTCTTAAAGTTAGAAACTTATTATGGAAACTAATGTATAACGAATACATGAATGTACATTTTCCAATCAGTGGTACAACAATATTCTCAAGTTAACTATAATGGATCTCATGCTTCTGCACAAAATATTATTCTGATCTGACTATCGAGTAATGATCAAACCTCTGGGTCTATCACTTCATGAAATAAGTTTGATCTACATTCTTTTTTCTATACATGTCCTCAACATGTCTTGGAAATGATTCCCTACGTTTCTACCACAAACTCAGAGGAAATTGAATCAGAGGTATTAATTCAATTTCTGCTCGGATCTTGAGCTTCAGACGGATACTATCTTGGTGGCACGCAATCCAAGTATTTCATTTCAACAGACGGTTATCAAGTTTAAATCGTAAAATGCTGCTGTACATTTTTCAGTTTAGTAACATTTCTGCATACAAAATCCTCTAACCTTTTAATAAAGTGTTTCCACAGCTGCTACCAACTTTCCTCAGATTTTTCATGTGTGAAGTTAGAAGAACAACATACTTGACCCAATGATACTGTTAGACATTCAAAAACGTACAATTTGTTCCACTATCAAATCTTGGACAAATATATAAAGTTATTTCTCCAAAATCAGCCTTTTAGATGTGACTCAACTGAAAACATGTGTACAAAAATGAAATACATTATTTTCCATGAAATCAACACAGTTGGCCAAGTCACATGAAATTCACAACAATCCCAACTTCAAACCCTCACTCTCTTTCTCTCACACACGCCCACACACACAGACAAACAACACAAGAGTCACCATCAGATTGAGTGCTCACTTACCCACAGTGCAGTTCGTGGTGAAGCTTGGTTCAATGGTAGCGGTCCTAGTGGCATCTGCATTCTGGTCATTGTGCTGGTCATAGCTGGCCGAGATTCGGAACGGCGTTCCGCCGTGGATCCCCAGGGTCAGGTGGACCACTGCCCAGCTGCCAAGGAGACACAGGAGCAGCATGATCAGAGCTAGAATGAGACGCCCAGAGTGGCACAGTCCCTCACTGTACGGATAGGGGGTCCGAGCTGGAAGGCCTTCTTCCTCCTCCTGGTGCTCCATGCTTTGTGAAGCAGAGGCAAGCGGAGGTCCCTCAGTGCTCTCATGGGGACCTCTGTCCAACTCCTCTTCCTGCATTTTACATTGGTTCCCTACATCTTGCTTTGTCTCGTGCTGCATTCCCGCTCCTTGTATTTGCTCTTCCCCTTGAACGTGATAGGGTCTCGCAGGCCGTGTCTCTCTAGAATTAGCCGACAGGTGGTGTGGACTGTACTCTAAGCTTAGCGTGAGAGGTGCAAATTGAGCCAGCAGTGTACGTGTGTGTGGTCAAGGAAGGTGTGAGCACCTCCTCTACACATCAGGCCCAGCTCCTATGTGGAAGTGACTGACTAAGGACTGGCTGGCTAGTCCGTAGACGAATGCCTTCCCCTAAACCACCTCCTGCCTTTGTGGACCATAATCCCTAATTTTATTAAGCAAATCATGCTGATTTCAGTTTGGCTCCTGGCAACCGACCAATGGATTCTCTATCTCTCTCTCTCCCTCTCTCTCCCTCTCGCTCTCTCGCTCTCTCTCGCTCTCTCTCTCGCTCTCTCACTCTCTTTCACTTCCTCCTCCTCTCTTGCCCTCCAGGCCCCGCCCATTCATCCCATCCACTCATGTAAGTCTTAATGTTGTTTACTTCATTATATATTACATGTGTGGTCTTTTCTCAACCTAGTATATCAGATAGGAACAACAAGCTACTTTAATGTTTGCCCAATATTCTACGAGATGCATCCCATTAAGCCAGCACAGCTATTTCTCAGTATAACCATCTGCTGTTGCGCAACAAAAACTTGTTTTAAAAGACCAGACTGTCGTTAGCATAAAACGTGATCACTCTTATTCAACAAATTAACTTCTTGGAATTCAAACACATTTGAACCCTTCTTATGGATAATCATACCAAATTATTCAAATGTTAATCAAACCAAGCTTAACAGCAGTGTTTTTGCTTATTTTTACCACCTGTATAATCAAATTAATTATATGGATATACTAATACTGATTTTAAAGTGCATCTCTCAAGTGACTTGTATTTAATCCCAGTTTTTTTTTTTACAAAATAAGTTGTTTACAACAAATGTACTTTTGAAGTTGAACCAACCTAAGTCTAGCCTTACGCGGTAGCGCCATTGTAACTTAGGCAGAGAGTTTTAGTTGGTCTAACAATTTTACTGAACCACTCCACATACAGCATTTCATGTCTTTGTAATATTGCAGGTGACTTGATTTGCAGTTGTGTAAGAACAGCCAGTGTCACAAACGCTAGTGATGATAGTCTTGTTACTTTGCTATTTGTTGGCAAAGCCTGTTTGATGGGGAACATATTCATTGGGTGTTGGTTGGAGTTGAGAACAATTGAATATGCATTGATTTGAACCTTAATACATGTAGCCAAGCTGTTTCCATAGCAATACAATTTGAAGAAAAAATCCCAACATCCCCAGCTCTATATTATATCCATTATATACATGGCAAAATTATGATTCCTTGAAATACCATGAAAAGAAGATTTGAAAAAAAACTTAAACAAGGCCAATCTTCCTCTCACATAAAGCACAGTTTCAAGACTAGAGAAGATTTGAACATGAGTAGAGTTCAGTATAGTAATCCATAGCATATCACCAGATCTATTTGCAGCTACTTGCTATTTGTATATGTAACAGACGTGGTCTTGCAAATTCCGTCAGAGGCACTGCCCGCTCCGACCAGGAGTCGAACTTACCACCTCTGACTTTCAAAGCGCCACCACTACCAACTACGCCAACAAAAAGCTAGCAAATCATTGACGCCGGTGGCCTATTACATACTTGAGGAGTTAGTTTCACCACACACCGGCTACATATATATTCTAAGAACATCCTATGGACAATGTTTTTAGTTCTCACAAATGCTATAAATGCATATTTCTTTGTCTTGTGTGTGTGCGTGCGCTGTCATGCATGCGTGTGTGCACGCGGGTGGAAACACGGCCGACATGATCCATTTAAGTTTCACGTGCTGATTTGTATCGAGTTTAAAAGAACATCTGATGTAAATCAGATAGGGGGAAAAGGTGAGTGGGGTCTTTTGAAGAGGCCGTCACGGATATTATTGCAACCTTTGCAGTGCTGATGAACCATTAAAAGATCAGGAAGAGGAAAAACAAAGGAGCTGTGGCTTCTAGATGGTTATCTGGGATGTGGCCCCAAGATAACTGTCAAAAGTAACTCCTTGGTAAAAAAAAGAAAAAAAAAGAGAAACAAATGCACACATGCTAATATCTGCTGCATCCACGTTGGGACTACAACGTACCGTGTGGATGAAGTCCTGGTGCGCTCCCTATACATACACCACATCTCCCCCTCTATACCTGCGAAGGACACGCCCCTTTTCCTTCTCACAGGCACACACAACCAGAAAAGTCAGGTGGTTATATTTTTGATTCATTCCACTGTTCCCAGTATCTCCACTGTCCTTTTCTCTAACCAGCGCTACTGCAGCTTAGGAAGGCTTATTTGTACAGACCACCCTAGTTCTTTCAACAAACTTTCAAGAGCACATTTTTACACGGTACTTGTATTGAGGCATACACAAATATATTTCTGTCATTCATTGGTATTCCTAACCAATACAGTGAGTGACCGAAGTTGAGAGCATATTTTTCTTCTCCTTGTTGTTCTTCTCTTATCACTGATTCACCCTCCAAACTCATTCATTTGATTTGTTTTTGAAGTAACAGACAACCAAATGGCACATTGTAATGAATGTAGTGTGTGACAGTGAGTAATGTACAGTACCATACAATTGCATATATCTTGCACAATATCTCATTGGATATGAGGAAAGTCTGACAAGGTCAAAATACATTTGTAAAATGTTCACTATCAAAAGTATTGTGTGGCCTTGCACAGGCACAAGTTCATTGAATAGTACATAAATGTAATCCTTTGCAATTAACACAATCAATATACAATTGCTTTTAAGCACATTGTCCATTCACAAGCCACATCTTCATCTAGCAACATAGGAATTATTTAATGATTTGAATGTCCTCTTTAAACTAACGCCAACAGAACAGAAGGAGTAGATGAATCAAACTAAATCTTATTATCATTGTGTCATGCAAGGCCCTTGTTATAAATTAATAAACCACAAGAAAATACAAATGAGCAAGTTAAATTAGCTTTTTTATACACTTAAAATCAGATCACGGATGATAATATTTCTCATTGAAACCGTCCTATAAGCTCTATAATTGTCAATGGGTTGTTGGTTGGCTGTAAAGGTATAATCAATTGGGCCACAATGTAGTATTTTTCTTAACCATCGCATTATTTGACAAACAAAACAACAACAGTAAGCAATAAGAAGAGAGCACTGGATCTAGTTAAAATATCTCAGTATATTCAGATAATGAAATAATAAATAATAAAAGACATCACAGATTATCAATGTCAAAAAAACTATATGATTGTACCTTTCAAACACTGACCAGCACAAAAACATTGTACTGTGTACTGTACACTCACCGCTACAAAACAAAAACTGACAGCACGCCTGAAACTAATGTCACTGTCAATTAATCATGAGTTTTTCATTATTCTATTAATTGATGCTTATGTGTGCTCTGTCTTGGCAAATGCAGGCCCATTCCTGGTCATTATTTGGTTGTTGTGGTCATAACCATATTGGGCTTATTTGTTTTGCAGGCTCTGGTTTCCATTATCCAATGACCCATCCATTGGATGGTTAAAGGCTTAAATAACTCGATTATGCTGTTTTTGTGTAATTAAAATGTTTCCAAATAGGTTTGTACACCACTTACATCTAAGGTCTATCTATTAATGGTATTAATAATTCATATTATTAATCCTTATTATTGTAATTTAGGAGCCTCCATTAATGTTCAACTTAAATGCACGTAGCTCTAGATACTGGGGGCATGACCATGCAAGAGAACGTGTGCAAACAGAATGGTTGCACAGACATATACATGTATTCACAGATAAACATCTACACAGTCACACAAACACACAATTACACAGCATGAGGGTGTAGCATGACAGACTGAGCCTGTGAAGCCCTCTTGGCGACTACTAAGATAGTCATGTTTCATTCAGTCAACAAACCATAATGATGGACCTGTCATCGAGCTGTTTCCACTAAGTTTGTATGCTTGTGTGCTTGTGCTTATGGTGTGTGTGTGTTTACTTGTGTGGGAGTGAATGACACTTTTCCCTGGTTTGTCCCCTTGCAGTTATACGCCACTGTTAATAAGTGAACTTTGTCCTCTGTGAGAAACATATTCCCTTGGCCAAATTAAGTGACAGCATGATTCATTATTTACAAACAATTGCTCCCCATCCAAATCGTATCAGCATTTGCAAGAAAATAATGTACAGTTCCACAAACATTTTCTTATTGTGTCTTGTCAGGGTTATCTGAACCAAATATGAACGACTAATGTCTAATTTTAGTTGCAACTGTACTGGCTAAGACGATACAGATGAACTGTCATATGTAGGTATTGTTGGTGACGTTACTTTTAATCACATATCAGGAGAATAGAATACATACAAACTTATTTGTTTATCTTCAGGCATACTTAACTTTTCCAAGTCAATAAGCTTTTCTATCACTTAATACCATTCCCTTCTGAATGGACTGCAGGTAGCTTTATAAATGTCACAGTATTCGTATTTGAGTCCAGATCATGTTTAAAATCCCATGGCTGTAACAAAACCACAGCAAACCTCTCACTCAACAACATCAACTTAAGGGTAGGCTTTACAAGCAAACCAGGAGTTCACCACATGAGTAGAATTGAATACCAATAAAGCAGAAGATAGGGAAGGGAACCAACGGGTCTAGAAAAACAGTTTTACATGGTAATGGCATTTTTGCCCTTAGAGAAGGCAAGCGGGCTTCGATCATAAGAACTTGGTAGGTGGTTAACATCGAAGGGACTTTTTTTATACGGGGGGAGATGAAATCGATTGAAAATGAGGCTGTGGGGATGATAGTGGTATGTGTGTTTGGTGAGAGAGAGATTGTGGCTTTGGAGATTACAGGATCAGGGTATCTATTTAAGCCACATTGATTTTGACAGTCAAATTGCGCACTGCACAACAAGTGGGGCCCGATATGCGAAGAAATCGGTTGATAAGATCGACTGATGTGACATGAACAGCCGAATGAAAACTACTTCCTCAAAATGAAGTGGGGCACATTTGAATGTTATCTGTTGGAGGTGGGGGGAGGTATGTTGTTCTACACCTCATCTCAGTTTTTTAAACACACTCAGGGATATGTGTTTGTTGGGATTATGTTAGGTTCAAAGAAAGGGCACAAGTTGTACATCTTAGATCTCGATGAGACAACTACATTTAACATTGTCATAACTGTATACCCACACAATCTGGATTTTGGCAAATACATAAAGGTTACAAAATACTGTTTGGTTGAAACAAAATTTTGTATGTTAAAACTGACCAATTGATAGTTATTTTGTACAATGGTTTGGGATTGTTTTCCTTTTGGTCTATTAGGATATCGACATTGGCTGATTTCAAACACACAGTGAACCTTCATTTTCTAAAGAAAAATTGTGAATAGTGAAGGGTGTGTTGACCAAAAGTTTAGGATAATTATGTTTTCAGTCACAAAAAGAGTGTTCCTCCTTTATGTGCTATGCAAATTGCTGTACGAGGGAGGAAACCAAACTAAACATAACCCCACAGATATTTCATTGTGTAATTTAGCAGAAGATGAAAGGGAGCCACAAAGAACCATCAAACTAACTGAAAGAAAGAGTGGAAATGAGGGAAAGAAAGAAGAAATCGACTGAGAGAAAAGAAAGAGCAAAGCAGGACATGTGTGCAACTTTAATTTTCATCACAAGTCTATGCTACCAGTAAATCCCAGTTGGTGAGACAATTTTACATGTCCTTAAAACATTCAAAGCTACCCCTACAACTTCACTTCCACTGCAGTGTTAGACAGAAACACTCTCCCATGTGCTGGTCCCTCTCAAACCTTGAGCACCTGCTTTTCAATTTCAATCACGGGGGTGAAGCTTTGTCACAAAACTGTGGCTCAAAATGAAAGCGAGAGATAAGTCCTGGTGAGATAAGGGGTCTCAACTTCCTGTGAGCTAGCTTCTTGTGAGCTACCTCCTTGCCCTAACAAGTCAACCCTTTTACAAACTTAACACATCATGCGCAGAAACAACATCAATTGAACATCAATGCATGGCTAAGTTCCTTCTGAGTTATGCATTAACTTATGATTATTCATAGCCTGGCTGCCAGCCCAACTTATCCCCGCCCACAAAAAAATTTGGTCGGGAAGTTGGGTCTGGAGGGGCTCGATTGCGGAAAAACTATATCCGAACAGGAGCTGTTCGGACCAATTAAATTGTCAGGGCGGGCTTTATACGATGATGGACAGATGATCAACAGTAACGTTATCAACAATGTCACCAAAGAGCGCTTGGGTTGAATTTGTTTTCAACAAACAACATATTACGTTGCTCTGATTGGTTGTAGGTCTATCCAATTGAGCGAAGAGGCATCTGTTTTACGAGCTCGGTTGACACACGCCACATTGTCACAGCCCAACGGAGGGTTTTCAGACTCATATTCTGACTAGAATTATGAGTATGACAATGTCAGGCTAGATTATTCATGCATTAGTTAAAACATTAATGAACGTTTATTTATGCACCATTACTGTGTTACCAACTATTTTGACACAGGTCACCTGTCTGTGTATGTTAATACAACGGTGGTGATTGTGCTATTTGTGTACAATTATCTTTCGAACCAACAGTTCTCAATGCGTCTGCCCAGAATTCCAAATTGAGCGATGTCTAAGTTGATAAATATAAGATGCAAAAAGTTTTCGCAAATTGAATCTATGACTGCATACATTGACAACGGAGCCGTTGGATGTGAAAAACTAAAACACTGGTGACACTAATAAACCGTCAGCTGTCATGAACTGAGTGTGTCTCCCTGCAGATGAGGAGAGATGTCTCACTGCAGAGGAAGATAAGTAAAGGCTGGGCTCTAGAGTGCGGGCGTCGTCATTCCGCCTTTATCTGTGTGTCCTTGTATGTGTGCCTGTCTTATTCAGTTGGGCTTCCTAAGTGAATAAAATTCATCAGCTCCTTGTGCAGGCGATCTGCGGCCACCTGCCAAATGTTAAGGAAAGTGAAAGCTGACAGGGTACAGTGGTGACGCGGCGGGCCACCTTGCTGGCAACAACGGTGGTGATATTTTGAGTCTGCGACTCTGGGCTAATCTGGCCAGCATTACAGTGGCAAGTGCTAATAACGTTAGAGCTGTAATTACTTTGCAGTTTGACAGTTCAGTAACCCTATTGTCAAACAGCCAGTCTGCAATGGGATGTGGGGTGAAGAGGGAACCCTGGTTGTTTATAGGGTCTCGGGATTTCCATGGACATCCTTCTGATATGCATGTCCACAAGGTGTAGAACACAATAGGTCACACCATTAAAAATACACCATGAACACATACTGACACTTGATATGCGAAGGATTACAAACACACACCATTTGTTTGAATCAGGTACACAATTTGTCTACAACGCTTCCCAGATTGACTTGATTTTATACTGTACACACAAAAGAACTAGCCAGCAGATCAATCATCCTAACAGTTCATGTCATTGGGTGTATAAACCTGGTCACTGTCAGTGCACTGACTCAGTGCATGGAAGTAACAATGACAAAGGTCCACCAGATCTTAAGCATCAGAATAGAACAGTGTAACCTGGCAGTACTGGCTACATGCCTTTCGGCAACCTGGGTTTTGATCTGGAGTGATTAGACCAGTTGAACAGCATCCAATCAACTAAACATCAACTAAATCACATGCATTATAATCCTAATGTGTAAATAAACATATTAAATACGAGTGTATGAGCGTGTTGTTGAAACATATAGGAGGACTGAAAGGGAAAGCTGTAACCGGTCCAACAATTTTTACTGCCATCCAGGGTCTTAAGAGAGGGCACAGATAGACAGGAACGATTGTCAATTTGTTACCGGATGTCTATTTCCTCTCCTCGATCATTTGCCATCCTATTCCACTATAAGTGTTGTGATCAGAGCCAAAATGGAACCAATTTTTTTGCAATTTTTCTGGTAGTGTTACGGTTTGACATTTCACGTGTGTGGTTGAGGCAAGTTTTAGTATTATGTGTAGAACAACAAAAAGGGTTGCACTTTGCTAAGCTCTCATCAACGTAGGATATTTACACTACAAGCACATCACTTTTACACCCTTCCCCTATCCCCCAAATTGTCTCTTTTGTAGCACAAGCACATTCCCAATTGAAATGTCAGCAAACAGTTGTGTAACAAAACACATTACATAATGATGTGCTAAGTTGAAGCCTAACAGCATTGCGCAGCCTTTTCTTAACCCAAAAACCTAGGGACATTGAAAAGCAGAATTGACAGGGAGGACACGCCTGGCTCCACAAAAAAATCAATAGTCTTAAAAGATATATCATTTTCAGATGGCTGAGTGGTTAGGAAGTCGGCCTATTAATCGGAAGGTTGCCGGTTCGATTCTTGGCCGTGACAAATTACGTTTTTCCTTGGGCAAGGCACTTCACCCTATTTGCCTCAGGGAGAATGTCCCTGTACCTACTTACTGTCAGACGCTCTGGATGAGAGCTAAATGACTAAAATGTAGCTTAAAAAAATATTTTGGGACATAACTCAGACCAGACACAGCAGTGCTTTGACAAATAAAGGGTTGTATGATTGATGTTAGTGAAACTGTGGTGATGTAAAGGCTGAATTGAAAGGCAGTGCTTACTTCAGATAATCACTATGCTAATGGTCCCTGTAATTTACATTGTTTGTCCATGGCTATGACTCAATTCCTCCCTTAATACATCACTCCCTCTCCACACTCATTTCTGTGTTACTCTCTCATCCACCCTGTTTGGTCAGTCATCCCCCCCAACCCTGTTATCTCTGTCTACCCTTTCATTTTTTCACTCCCTCCTCCCTCTCACCATGGTAGTCTTTATATCTCCCACTATTTCAGTCTGGATCTCTTCTTTTCTCGTGAGTTCTCCACAGGTTCTCTCCATTTCTCACTCACTGTTTTCTCCATCACTGTTCCCCTTCATGTTATCCCTTGACGGGGTTTGATCTAATTCCCCCCCCTCCATGCTTACGTGCGGCCCTTTGTATTATTCAGTGATTAGCATTCTGCAATCAGACTCTTTTAATCCCATAATGGTTTTGTGATGATGAAAAACCACTGTAATCACAATGGGAAATGGCATAAACCATGCATGTGATGTGGCCTGTAGAAATCTGAATATGTGTGTGTGTGTCTGCAAGGAGGAAATCAAATAGGCAGTCTATTCTTTTGATGACAAACAGTGACTTGGGTCAATGCGTTAACAGTTTTTCGTAATAGCTGCTTTGCTTCCCAAATTGTATTTTTGTGGGTGAAATTTGACAAAACAACCAACAGGGGGATGTTGGAGCAGATACTGTTCCTCACAATTACAGTGAGTCTGATTCACTGAGTCAGAACAGGGAGTACTGATGCTATTGTCTACAATTATACCGTGGTTTTCACAAAACCGCTGAACCTGTGTATTAATGTGGAATCTCCAGTCTCCTTCAGTCAATATTCCCATGGCACAGTACTGATAACTTTAATATGAGATAGAGTGAGATAGATCATCAATTTATAGTTTTGAGCCCTGACTTTATCCAAGATTCCTAAATATGTTTTCTTTCATAAATTTGTAAAATGATTCACCGAGCTCCAAAAAAGAGGATTGGACTATGATAGACACGGTCAGTTTATTCTTCTATTTCCCTGCTGATATTGTGTCTTGTGTTGTAGCAACAATTCCATTATGTTTTTTTGAATTATCTTTACGGAAACCCAGAAAAAATTATACTTACAATTTAATATGTCTGAACAAGATTCTCGTCCAAAGTACTTAATTAATTTACTGAAGATCACCAGGGACATTCACCACTGCCAGCTAGCTTTGTAATTGCCTTGCTGAAATATATATTTTTGATAAATAATACTTATAAAATATGTGAAGATGCAAAATTCTAATCTAAAGATTCAAATATGTAGGCCCAGGTGGTAGAGTGGTAGAGTCTATACAGTTATTTATGAAATCCAAAAAGGCATGTTTCCTTAACAATCATTGACACTTGAACATTAATTTCTTGTGGCATCCATATCCATCCACAGTTAATTAGACGAGCCCACTTCTGGTAGCTTAACCATAATGGTGCCCAGCAGTAACTACACCTTGTAAATGTTATTAAATGTACTTTTTGAATTGTCCTTCTCACACACCATTTTGCTCTATTTGATTATTTGACGCTAACATTTGAAAGTAAGCTTGGATGTCTGAATTTGAATTAGGTTGTTCGCTCAACTTCCCAATCTGGGCAGGAGGGAGGGTTTATATAGAGGGTTAGGGTTTCAATATCATGCAGTCATTATACAATTGAGATGACACCAATAAACCTTTTAATTTCCTTTCCAAAAACTTTGAGAAAGAACATTTTGAGTGAGGAGCAGAAAGGTTCAATGAGGCCACTGTAAGTTGAACCCTCACTCAAAACATTACTTATTTAATTATTTGGAAAGGAAAGAAAAACGTGCAGTGGGCTCTTATTTTTTTTCCAGAGCTGAAATATATGTGAAAACATTTTACAAACACAAAATGGCACAACTAGCTGGTGGAGGGACAGATGAAGCCCTCCCGTAACATTTATGTGATTTTTTTTTATTCATGTTAAGCCTATTTTCGCAAAATAAATCATTAGTCTGGTTTGCGTTCCATCTCATTAACTGTGTGCGGTTCACCCTGGTACACTCAGTGCTTATCACAACACACACAGAGTTATGCATCCAGAGTTCAAATGCCTTCCGACCACGAACCATCCTTCATTGTGTTCTCCTCTCACAACGGCAAATTTTATTGCAAAGACAAATTAATCAAGGCTTTTGATTTATTTTACATGGCATATGATGAAAATGTGATACTTAGAACCTCTGATGTCTCATTTCAGTGATGAAAACCTTGTTACTGTGTCCTAGAGTGCAATGAAATTACAAAGATGAAAGGCAAAGGGGATGGGGTGGAAGTTGTGGGGGGGGGGGCTGTTCACATGACAACTGCTTGCACTTTGTAAAACTTGAATTACCCTTCAAATTCAATTACTTTGCAACCTCATGCTTGAGACCGCCAAAAGGAAATTGTTCAGCCAAATGACAGCTTTAGTGATTAGTGGGAGTTGAGGTTGACTTTTGCAATAACACTCCATGCTCTCCAAGATATGCTTTATTTTTTCATCTGAAGCCAGAAATATGTTTCCAGAAATTTATTTCCCAATTATTAAGGAAATAGTTATAAAGTATTTATTTGGAGAGCTCATGAAAGCAATTATTTTTGCATGTGTAAATAGTAACACTTAAACACAAGGGAGCTGGATGTCTGGTAGAAAAGCTTGAATTTAATCATACATAATGGCACAGAATGGTGATACCTGAATGTGATGCTGTGAAGCTCAATAGGGTTTACGGCTAAGATGTACAACATTGCTATCTGATGATATATTCACACAGTGGTTGATGTTGGTTGAGGTACTGGAAGCTACCTGGACTAATGCACAAGGTATGAATGCCGTAGCTAGTACTGTGTTACAGTATGTGCCACTTACAATTTGCATTTCTTTTGACCATATATTTGTATTGTGCATTATGTCATTAGGTCAAAGGCAAACTTTGACTTTTCTGAACTTTCCAGGGGCATATTGAAGTTCCCTGTGTGTACTATATTCACAGATTTCTAAAAAAGCAAAAATAATGCCTTGGGTTTTATCATATTATCATCCTCCACATGGATTTTAATCTCTTCTTTTCCTCACACAAGCGTGGCTGTAATGTCCCCAGAAGACACATTTGGTATTTACAAAAAACCTTGCCCAAAAGCAATTCTTAATTGGTTCCACTCAGATTTACCATATTTGCCTATGAGAAGGAATTGATAGATTCAATGTTTTTAGGCATACATTTTTTTATATTACCAACTTGCCCTTCATACACAAAACCTAGTAGGCTGTGTGTGTGTGTGTGTGTTTTCTTGGATTGAACTAGAGTACGTTTATATTTTGGTAGCACTTGAGAGTCATCTTCATAAGCAGTTAAGACCTTTATGAAACCAGCCCTGGCCCCCCCTGTGGCCCCCCTGAGCTGACTGGGGGAAAAAAAAAAGTGTTTTTCTTCTTCTAGTAGTCATCATGAAATGAGGAAGGGACATTGCAGCCTTTTTTGCCCCAGTAAATACAAAAGTTAGAGAAACATATCAAGGTATTGAGAGAGCTGAAAGAGGGAGAGCCAGAGCCGTTTGTATGATTTTAATGTAAAGCAAAATTAAAGTATTTAATGTTTAAATACAATTTGTTTGTTTTTAATGTGCCCCCCTGATTAAACAATGGCACCCCCTTGGCCCCCCCAGTAAAATCTGTCTAGAACCGCCACTGAATTGGCCGGGTTTCCCAGATTCGTTAAGAAGCTCTTAACGCTCAGAGCTTCTTAGGAGCGTTTTAAGAACGCTCTAGAACGCTCTTAGAATGCTCCTAAACCCAGCCAATAACAATTCATTGTGCGTTGGAGGCGATTTAGGAATCTCCCTCATGGTACCAACGGCAGGATAGGTAATGTTGTTGAGACACATTTTTGACATATTTTCTAACATAAACTTCACATCCTGATAATAAAACAATAAATATAATTGTTTGACATTAAAATTAAATAAAGTGTCACAGGACCATAATAAATACAATCAATCATTACATTCAGACCAACCTTAACGATCAGACGGCATTCAAACCAAATGAAATGATTGGACGGGCTGCTTGTCTGGGCTAAATAGTTAAAGGCATATGTTTAAGTACAGAATGTTTTTTGCATTAATAATCGACAGAAGATTATAAAACAAGCTAATCATAACTCCAAGATTCTGAGTGTGGGGGCGGGGTACAAACAAAAAGTACACAAGCCTAGGCTAGATTAAGGAGCACAGTTCCAGCCATGTATGACATGAAATGCGTCTAAAATAGCCAAACATGTATAACTCCTCAACTGGATACATCAAGCAGTGTGCCTCTCTGCCTTTATCGCTCTTTGAAATGTAATGACAGCAGTTTCATTCTAACTCAATAAAACTGGGCCAGAGTGACTGACACGTCTGACAAAGTGTAGCATTGCAGAGGAACGTGTCCTCAATCTGAGTGTTAACAAGTAGTAGGAATATTTTGCAGACCAAAACCTGTTGTTCCACAACCAGAAGAAGATAAGTCAATTGATTCAATGCTTCCTTATGTTTTGTAGAAAAGGTTCTTGTATAAGAGATAAAAAAAATGTGTAGCAGAAAGTCACTTTACGGTTGACATCAACTTAATGTAAAGTGTTTTTTCTCCTTTTTTCATTTAATTCATTCAGCAGACTCTTTTATCGAAAGCAACATACAAATAGTGCATGTAGAAAGTACAGCAACAACAACAAAAATTGAGCAGAAATACATAGTTCTTACAGTGTTTTGGTCTTCAGAATCAAGGAATTGTCTGTATTACCATACCATACATACCATACTGCAAAATAACCATATCATACGGCACAGTGCACACAGCCATTAACATTCACACGGCTGTGAGTCTTTTGACTGCCAGAAACTCGTGTGCAGGTCACATGTCACGATTATTACGACGAAATTATGAAGTTAGGGGATGCACAAAAAAGCCTCCATGTATTATCCTTAGAGATAATGTCCGTGCATCTTAAGTACCATGCTTTCATTGTATCTGGTTTTACTATTCAACCAGACTAGTAGAAGCAGAGCAGGAGCCGCCCAGGCATAGCTTTGGTGTCCAACTGAAACCTATAAAACACTCTCGGCCCCAGAGAAGATTTATAATGGGCTCTTTCTACTCTGCTGTAGGCTCTAGATTACATGTCAAAAGTGGACCAGTGAGCAGATATTTCAGCCAGTAAGACTGGGTGTTAGTGTGGTGGGAACCAGCATGCACCTGTCTGTGTGAATGCATGTATGTGCCTACCTTTGTGTGTGCACGCATAGTTCTGTAAACACAGTGTGTGCACTTCCATGCGCACGTGTGTCTACACTATTAGATATTGGCCCAGCCAATAAGAAAGGCTCTTGTCACATTTGACCCTACTGTTCAAGTGAATGATGGATCCCCCTCAACAGCATAAACCAGATTATCTCCAGTTATTTAGAAGCGAGTCTATACTAGTTGCTAAATGTATTCATTGGCATACGGCATATACTTGAGGTCAATGTTTTTCAAGTATTAAATACATTATTTCTGACACTAATTTGTTTAAAAGAAGACAATAATGTTGTTTTTTTCCTTTTTGAAGAAAATAATCAAATTGTACATTGTTATTATCCTAATCGGATTAACATTAGGTCTGGCTCACTAATGTATGGCTTAAATGAATGATAAAAAACTACACTGACATACATTTTTCCACAATTATAAGATATCAATCAACCCAGCCTAAATGTACACGGAACACACAAAACGCATCCAACCATGTTCAAAAATAAATTCAATCTTCATTTTGGACAGGAACTTGATGAAAATAACCCTCAGTCTAGTCATTTTACAATCAAAACATATCCTTTTCTTTCTCTTTTGGTGTGTGAAATTTAGCTCAGCTATAATTCTGTACTGTGTGGTAACACAAAGCTTAGTCCAGCCACATGTTCAAGTAAATGAACAGGCTTTTGGGAAAGATATTTTTCTATGAAAGAATTTTCATGTAACATCACATCCATGATGCGTGAAATTACCTACAGCACACCCTCCTTTTTTAATTACTAGCCAATAGCTAGTGAAAGGTTAGCACCCAAAGCTAAATCATCAATTCTACTTAATGGTATAAGACATAGCGTAAGATGCCAGGAACATTGCTTGAAGGTCCAAACACTCTTCCAATCATGCCTGTAAACATCAACCAACAATCTTCAAGTATGGATTACTATTGAGTAAAAATAATCTGTACAAAACTTAATCTTTTTGGGGTCTAAATCCATTCCCTGGCAATGGACCAAATTGTCCCACTCAATAGTAGCTGTGTCTTTGCTGTGTGTCATACATATCTGAGTCACTACAAATATAAAGCCTTGGTGAGATTCATTTAATTGGATTAATATCATGAAATTTGTAGACATGTGTACTCATCTCAATATTTATTTACAGCATTCTGAATTTTAGGAGTAAGAATGATGATAAAGCCTTAACCAGAAATTAACATTTATGATGTCATGACTGTCATGAAATGTAACACCTAACAACAACTACCTCATCGAAGTTAAATGTGAAAGTTAGCACTTTTGTCCAAATGGGACTAGGGACATTCCTTACCTCCCAAATTCTCCTCATACTTATGGTTTTGTATAAATCTACATTTACTCTTCCACTAAACAGTGCTGTAAGCCACACCAATCATGCCTATCACGTTCTCCACTCAGTGTAAAACAGTCCACCTCTCCCCTTAGTTTCTTCTGTGAACCCCACACACCCTTTCTACGTCCTCTATCTTATGCTCGCATCACCCCTCTTACTCCCCTCTCCCCTCCCTCTACATCTCTCTATGGATGTTATTACGTTCCCCAGGATTCAATGCGGTGGCAGCAGGAGTTGTAATCCAGTCGCCAGCTACATCAGCCTTGCAATCAATCAACACCCACCACTTCCACTCCCCTTCCTCATTCCCCCTATCCCCCATGACAATCCTTCCTCTCTAGGGCCAAGATTGGCAAGAGAGCCTGTCACCCCGCTGGCAGCCCCTTCTTGCCACGCGTCACTCGGTGTCTTGAGAGGTGCACAGGCTAGGGTTGGTGAGTCAACGAAGGAGTTGATCTCACCAAACGTTACTCGTCCACACAGAGGACATTTGAGCTTGAAAGGTGATGTGGCAGGTATTACCCGCCTGCACTTCACCTGGCATATCAGAAAGAGGCTTTAGGCAGAGGGTACCTGGAACATCAAGATGAGCTTAAATGTTATGAATGGCAATTGGTGTAATCTCAGCAAATGGCAGGCAGGTCTCACTACAGACGGAGGTAGGTAAACCGACATGAATCGATGTTTAAGTTCCAAAATGGCAGCCTGACATTTACTGCATCTCGAATAACTCCAGGTTTGCCTAATTACTATGGAAAGTAAGCCCCTGTGCAGAGAAGCCATACAATATAGGGTCTGACAGGTTAATGAACAATTGTCAGATTGCTGAATAAACCAAAGTTCTTATTTCTGAATTTCGTTACAGCATTATCGATCGGTCGCACACCGTGATCCCATACTCAGACATATACAAAGACAGTTGCCTCCATCAAAGTCAAACCACGGCATCCTCCAATCCACATTTTATAGGGCAACAAAGGATGTCTGGATTTTCCATTTCTAATAAATGCCAACTTCATCTTTGTGAATTTGAAAAGACTTCAGATGTGTCGCTGATCATTCATTAGACAATTGTATACTACATTGGTTAAATTGAGGCCCAGCATTTCACAAATTAGTTTTTCCCCAAAAAATCTAAATTTGGGTGCAAGTACAATATGATAGCTTCAGTACATTTTGTCTCTTAATCCTTTTCAGATGATGATGTTCCTGGTATTTTCTCAATTTACACACATTTCACGTTGACAAAAGCAGTAAATTAAATCCCTCAGATGACACCACACTTTACAAAAAGCTCATAACTGTTGTGTAATCATTTTGGGACCACTGACCTGCCTTTTAGTGTGTATCATAGAGGGCATGGACATGTTAAAGCTTATCTTGGCAACTATTAAATGGACTGGAAATGGTGGGAAAACAAGCAAATGTGATAAAAGTATCTAAAAAGATCTCAAAGGGAACCAGACAAAACACTCAACTAAGGTTTAATGGAATTTAGTAACAGGTTAAATATAAAAATGGCATCTTCATTTGGGGTGAGAATCCTTTCCATTGATTGGGTCACTCGTTTCAAACAAGGTCAGACAATGTTTGAAATCCCTTACTGTTGTTGGATGAGGGCCAGACCTAAGTTATCAAAGGGAGGACAGTGTCATCTGAATTTTGCAATGCCTAAGCACTTAACTTCCTAATTGTGTTAATTGCTTTCTCAAGAGTTGCGTTCTAGCCTCCCTTTGAGCCTTTTAATGGGCCAGTCATTTCGATAGAGATGGGCTGCAGCATGTTAAATCACAAAGAAAAACATCATCAAGGAAGAACAAAAGTATATTTTAAGAATCCCTGTCAGATCCACCTGATATTGGTTTCCTGCGATAATAGGGGCAGTAATCTATCTTTTTACCTCAGTCTGCCACAGGTGTTTTCATTAATAAGTAAGCAACTCCATGAATAAGTAAATACATAAGTAAACAGTAATGATTTAGATTAGTACAGAATGGACAGAGAATTAAATCTATACTCTAGGAATGATAATAATAAAATAATGTATGAAATGTTTTGAAACACTATTCTTCTTCCCTATTGTGAAATAACTAATATAACCTTGTGAAATAACTAATATAACCAATGTGCGTGTGCTGAAGTAATTGGATTTAAATATTACATGTACACAGCCATTACATACTGCAATGAATCCATTACTGATGGTGGAGATGTTTGTGGAGAGTTGTACTGTTCATGAACAAAGCAGATTTGCAACAAACCAGGTTTGATTTAGGTTTTGTATTTACAGAGTAGCGACCGGCTCAGGAAGCTGCACAGCATGACCAAAGTCAAGAACTAAAAAGTAAATTCAGGAAGATTTTGAACCAACTCTGGGATAAGCTAATTAGTGTGTCCATGACAACGAGCTAGAATTTGACGGTCGGAAGTTAATTGTGTTTTATGGACGGTGGCCAAATATTGTTTTTTCATCGTCCTTTACATTACTAAACCTCCAACTGTGATGGGGGACTGGATATTTACCTAATTAGTGGTATAATTAAAGTATGCTTCTAAGACAGCTTAGAACCCAGATGGTAGGGAGTGAGGAGAGAGCAGATCCTCACCTCAACCCCGTAGTGGCTTGGATTACATGGACCCAATACCGCCTTAATGTGCAGAAAATTAAAGGTAATCCCTGGAACTTCAATTCCACATCGTTCACACTGTCTGCCATAATATTTTACGGTCAAAACACGTCTACAAGCGTAGAGCCCAATCTGGCTGGTACGTGTAGGAAAACATGACCAGCATAGAAATGACCAGAAAGAGGATTGAGGACAAGAAAGTCAATAAGTCAACAGATCAAAGTCTCCCTTAAAAGTAAAATTTCCATGCGTACTTGTTCTTGCTCCTGCCCACATGTTTAAAGGAGGCAAACTCCTTCAAAAAGACTAAGCTGCTCTGGAAACCACGCCAGACTATCCAAACTCGGACAGCACTTCAGTTGCATCTAGCTTCAGATTGCATTCTCCTTTCACCTGAAAACAATAGTTCAATGGTACAGAACATGAAGCGTGTGCTCAGAACTTGGAAAGCTACAGTATATACTACAGTCGTGGCCATAAGTCTTGGCAATGACAAATGTTGTGTAAGTTTGCTGGTTCAGTATTTGAGGAAAATGTTTTCATATGTTTCTATAGAATACTGGAATATAATAAGGCACATTTAATATTTTGTATAGCTTTTTGGTGGCCACATTTTTCAATTATGCAAATAGTCCCCTATTATAGCGAGTCAGATAGCTGAGCGGTGAGGGAGTTGGGCTAGTAATCAGAAGGTTGGTGGATCAATTCCCTGCCATGCCAAATGACGTTGTGTCCTTGGGCAGGGCACTTCACCCTTCTTGCCTCGGGGGTAATGTCCCTGTACTTACTGTAAGTCGCTCTGGATAAGAGCGTCTGCTAAATGACAGAATGTTAATGTATTTTACAGCAGTCAATCTGCTCTTAAAATCCAATCAGAATGATAGTGATTTCACCTGGCTAGTTCACACTTTCCCCTGTGCTGATGATATGACTTACTGAAATTATGTTAGCAGTCATTTTATGGCAAGGCCCAGCAAGCTTTGCAAACACAAAATGTATGTCGCTCCCAATACTTTTGGCCACGGCTGTACTGAAGTGGAAGAATGTGTACTAAGTTTTTTGGTCAAATTCTCAAAGATTGAAACAGCTCTGGAACTTCAGCAGAGTTTGATGCAAAGTATTTTTTAGAATCCAAGGCAACAGAATGATTCCAACAAACCTTATCACTTCTGTAATTTCTATTGGTACAATATTGTTCGTGACAGATGCATTATGCATTTCCCACACTATTGGTCTCTCACCCTAGTGGCTTCAGATTACAGATGCATAGAAGATTCTTCAAAAAAAATTTAGGCCTGCTCCGACCTTGACTGCCGACCGCAATAGGTTCCTGGGTATAGGGCTGTAAATTTGCCTCATTACAGCTGGACCTTGTAGTTTTCTATGGAGGAGGCCTACACACATAGCCTTCTCTCGCACCCAGCCCCTAATTACCCAGATTTGCACTTTGGGTTTAATATCTTCTACACATTAGTGGAAATGCTAATCAGTTAACAGCTTTGCATCTTGTTTTCAGTAGTATAACACATTAAAGTAAAAAAGGAGATTAAAAGGTTCATTTTCAATCATTAAATCCATAATCATTACCCATCCTCATAATTACAACAGTGTGTTTTTCCACAACAGTACATATGTACATGCGTGTTTGAAGGTGGAAAACATCAAAGTCAATTTCATGTAAATTCATTAAAATACATATTTTTGTCAGGCTTTTTCTTAACTTCATGTTAATACTGCATGGATTTGTGTTTTCAAAGATTTTAATACATGCTTTACATATTGACATACCAATTATGGGTTCTTTTTTGTAGGAACTGGCATGAATAAGGCCAGAAACTCTGCAATTCTGCAATTCAAATTCTGCGACAGAGATCAGATGAAGAGATATGGTACAAAAACGTTGAAGCAACAGCTAAATGGCAACTGAGGATGAGTCCTTGCTTTGGTATATGGACTACATTATGACCTAGTTTATGAAATATCTTGTCTAGACGCATGTCTTGTTTTTCTAAAACAGGAGCCAAAGATAAAATGCAACCCCTATGACAAAAAAAAACAGTAAAACAACATGACAAATTTGAAGCAGGGCACACATTTTTGTTCCTTAACTAAGTTGTGAGGTAATTACGAAAACATTTATGGACAAGAAGAGGAGTGCTCTGATCACTTATGAATATGCAAATTGGATATTCGGAAGGCTCAATTGAATCAGACTTAGTACTGATTCACAGCTGACAGATTGGGGATCTTAAGTCCGATTTGCACTAGGCTTTATGCTTATAACCTGTATGTTTACATGACAGTTAGGGATGAGTGCCAGTGGGCACATACACACACGTTCCAACCTGCTGCGGAATGTGTAAAACGCAATCAATGTGAGGATCTGGGGGATTGGGGCATAATATGGGCAAACAGACAGCTCTTTTTAGGTCTGCACCGGGGGACTGGAGCCCCAAAGCTTTGGATTGCCTCCATGAGGAAGGGCAGCAGGCACTTCCTGATCATCACTCTCAAATAGCTGTGTCGAAAGTCATAGGAGTTTAGTCATTTATCAACTTGGTCCTGGAATGTGTCTTGGAGGTTTCTACTGAAAGCGTCCTCCTTTTTGTACCCCATGAACAGATAATGCTTGACTGAACCGTTATCTGATAAGGGAAGCCACGCGGGAAGTAAGGGTTAGTTTGAAGGTATTTAGTAAGTGTAGCAGTTTCTGGCAGAGTGACCTTTTTGATTTTAACCAAGTCTTGAACTGCCTTCACCTCGGGGGAACCCGTCAAGGCTGTGTTGCCTAAATGCTGAGCAAGCTTCACAAAAGTGTTTGACGAGTGCCCCATACCAGTCGCCAAGGGAACCCTCCAGATGCTCGGTGTCATGCTGAGGACAGGCGCAGCTGGTTGGTGGTACCACTGAATAAACACACAAGGCAAAGACAAAGAGAGGGGGCGGGGAAGAAAACACATGAAGCCCTCCGGGGGACCTCTGGGTAGCGAGGGAGGATAGAAGGCAACAACTCCTGTAAACACAGCCTGTACCTCCTAAGACTAGAGAACGACAGAGAGGAAAGGAGAGGTCAGAGTTGATTTCAGGATGGACAGAACGTGTGGGCCTGGATGGTCCTCGCAGGCAGGCAGGTTGGGGAACGGCCGTTAGGATTTCACCCATTAATGGCTTCCAATGAGGTCATTTCATCAGGCCTGACATTTAAGGGTCTCGGTAGCGTAGACATGCGAGCGTTGCTGGATGAGGAGGAAGCGTGCACAGACGCAGGATGAGTCAAGACAGCAGAGTCCCGGGATGCTGGAGGAGCTTGTGATTGGATTACAAGAGGTAAGGGAATGATTCACCCACAAGGGATCCCAGGGCTCTAGCTGATGAGGGGAAACAGACACGACATCTGGACCTTAACAAGTGGCAAAAGGTAACTCAGTTCATCAGGTTGGTGCTAAAAAGGGATGTTGGAGGACAAGAGGAGGGGGTTAGTCCTTGTGCCAGAAGCTCTGGTTGAGGCGTTTGCGTATTGGCTTCTGCCAACTCCTAATGAGGAGAAAGGTGCCAGGTGTGTTGGTAGATTGCTGATGATGGGGCCCCTTCTCTAGAAAAAGGTCTCAGTCAGAGGAATTACACAAGCCAGCTAATCTAATCTGGCCTGCCAAAAAAGATAGGCTTGACAAAAAACAGCATTTACGGCAATAGTCATCTCACGTCAGAAGCTTTCGAAAGGTTAATTTATCTTATGTGAGAGCCGGCACCTTTCTGTGATTTGTAAACTCCTGCTGCTTTCAATCAACATAATCCTGTCCAGACCCCATGGTCGAAACAAAGCCGTATTTTCAGATCTGTTTATTCCAGTGCGACAGACAGAAAGCGAAAGGAGCCCGCCATGAACGGCCCAGACAGACTATGTTGATTTATACCCAGATGGTGTTAACAGAACAGGGGTTATGTACTTGTTTTGAAACTCTCTCTGTTGAAGAATATATGCAGTTTGCCAAAGGAGCTGGCTCAGCACTAAACACCAAACCCACACAGCGCTCTGTTGAACAAAATTTGCTGAAACACAATGAGTGGAGTTGTGATAAATAATTGTCACATTATTTTTTACCATTACAACAGTGAAAAAGTAGAAAGCGCTTGAAATTAAGTTGGAATTTTAAATGAGACCTACACATTGTTTCATTATTTGCATGGCCTAGCCTACTTTATTAGCAATCAATCCATTTTACACTTACAAAACAACATATTCTGAATATTTGTTTTTTTTGTTTCTCCAGTTTGACCAATTTAGCATTTAAAGTCAGGCATAGTTGGCTACAGAATCACATTATGACACCAAAGCATTGCTGGAGTGTATCTTATTTCATTTTTGAGGTTCTGAATCAGAAAGATTACAAACTCCTTGTGGTCTCACTTCAACTTGTGTCCAGTATTATCTTTCAACAGTAGGCCTATATAAAACCTTTCAAACTCTCTCTTACTAATTTATTCACTTTCACTGTTATTCTATTAAGAAAAACTGTTACTGGTAAAATAAACTTCAATATTGTCATCTATAATTGTTTAAATAAACCTAACTTTCTGAGTTTCAGAAATAAATAATCTTCTGTATTTCTCTTATCACCGTCAACGTAACAGTGCCCACACAAACCAAGCACACGCACACACAGAACACATTCAGGAGCTATAATTATTCTCACCTTCTAGCATCTTCTTAGGTTCTACTGTAGGGGGTGACTCATTATATAGGATCGTTACATTTACAAAATGTACGTCTTACACGCAAGCGTGTATCATTATTCTGCACCTTCCTTTTCATACGTATGAAGGCTTAATTTACTTTCATCAAAATTTCCCTCCACTTTTTTTCTTTTTTTACTGCAGCCCCTTTCTTTTATTCATAAATTCCTTATGTTTCATCTCCCCTTACATAATGCGATTCATCTAATTTGGCAGAGCTGGTAAAAGCAGCTGTTTCCCAGAAAGAAAAAAAAAAGATTAAGCGAGAATGACAAAGTAATGTAAACATCAAAAAGAGCTGAACTGTGTTGCACAGGATGTAATGAGAGTGGGTTGGGTAAAGCAGAAGGAATATAGAATAAAAAATAGAAATGAGACGAAAGACGCAGAGAAATATAGATGTGGTGGAGGGGCGGCAGGGTGTTTCGAGAGGAGATGTTAGTAGGATTTGGAAGAGAACAGAGAACCAAAGGAATAAGGGACACATGATTCCACCTCACTACCCATATTATCATGGGGGGGAACAATTTTGCAGAGAAGGAACGCATGCAGAGAATATAAAAAGGTACAAATGCAAATCTGAATGTCCTTTTAGTTGCTCTGTTCCCTTTGTGAAAGGAAAAAAGGCACTCCACTATTTTCAAAAGCAGAACAAGAAATAAGAAGTCAATGATGATGTTCGCCATTCACCGTGTTACTTACGGGACAGCGTTTGTTTGTGGTAATTACAAAATGAAGTTGGACCTATTGGTTGAGGACAGCAGTCAG
Organism: Hypomesus transpacificus; assembly: GCF_021917145.1. Taxonomy (NCBI): domain Eukaryota; kingdom Metazoa; phylum Chordata; class Actinopteri; order Osmeriformes; family Osmeridae; genus Hypomesus; species Hypomesus transpacificus. Next base: position 9,020,221 of record NC_061062.1, read on the forward strand.
AATATAAACTCAAATTCAGCTGAAGATCAACAATTGAAACATTTTAGATTACAAGGGATAGGTAAAATTGCTCCTCCCAAGGTTTCTAAAAAATGTTCTCCTCTAGTGAATTTTTCTGGGAGTCTTTCCTTGTCTTCCTTGAGGGTTTAGGTTGGTTGAGGGCCAGTTCTAGGGGCATATGTGAAGCCCACTGTGAAATTGCTTGTAAAAAGGGCTATACAAATACATTTTGATTTGATTTAAAGACGATGACATTAACTGCCCCCAAGTCAGAAAAACAACACTTTTTTGGCTTTGTTGTTATGCAAGTATAATTATAGTACAAATTATGGTTATACCTATGTCAACATTGCGGACTTCCGGAAAGTACTGCAGTCAAGGGAATTGAATAATTGGAAATAAAAACAAAATGTATGCGGGGATAGAAGCATGAAATGTGATACATATATGTCCCTTGGGTGATTCTAAAACATCCTACAAGAGTTGTCCCAAAAAATATCAGCCTGGAATTGAAGAAATGTAGCCGCCAAAACATTTGGCTGTTGACTCAGGCACCAAAAGATCTTCATAAAAGCATGGCAAAAGGCACACATGTCCCTTCGGTAACCCCAAAACATCCTGGAAAAGGTTCACAAAAAACCTTAAACAGGAATTGCAGAAAACCAAAATGGCCACCTAAACAGTTGGCAATTGACTCTAAGTTACCTAAAGGACTTCACAAAAGCATGCAATTTGGCACATATGTCCACTGGTGATCACACTACTGGTGAAACATCCTACAAGGGGAGCCTACATTTCTTTCTTTTTTTCATCTAAATGGCCACCTAAACAGCTGGCAGTTCAGTACCCGTTTCAATGCGATGGGCCCTTCCACATGCCTGTGAGTTTTCCCAGTGTCAACACTTCCTGCACGTGAGTGTATCCCATTTCTGCATGATTCTTCTATGATGCACCCCAGTGGACTCTGTCTTTGAATCTCAAAGTTTATAATAATTGTCACCAGGTAATAACATTGAAAACTTCTAACATGCAGTATGAGATCACATTTGAGGGACATAATCTTGTACTGACATAATGGCATAATGGTGTGCAAGGTAACACAGCCTCCTGGCATTAACACTTTTGGAGAAAGAAAATCAAACTTTTGTCGAAGGACAATCTATTAAAAGATCGCTGTGGACATGGAAGATTCCATGTTAAGATTTGCTACTGGACAAGAGCAACAAATAAAGATTTTGCCATCTGTACGTATCATTGAGAGGTTGTACACTTTGATGTCCCAGTATTTCCAACTTCTGATTTTGCACGCTTACTTTTTCTACAAGAGTTGGTACAAAGTATAAGGTTATTTTTCTAAAATATACGATGGCATTGTACTGTATAATGCCATAAGCAGATTTGACTAATTCAACCTTAATCAAACCACTGTTCTTTCTTTGTGCCGGGCTTTGTAAGACGGCCCAATGCTGCAGAGGGAAGTGCCAAAGTCAGTACATAGAGCTGGATGATGTCCTGGAAGCATGAGGGGCCGTCCTGTTGGCGGCAGGAAAAAAACAAGTGACAGAGCTTTGTGTCTGGTCCTTGTGGCACCCAGCACCCAGTGAAGCGATCTCAGCAGGGTAGTTGTGTGTGAGTCCTTGGGTAGCGTGTAGATTAGATGAGCGGCTGCATTCCAGACAATCTGCACTGGGCGTATGTGCCAGTGGGCCAGCAAAGAGGGAGTTGCAGTGATAAATATGGGAGAGTACTGTGACCTGGACGAGCAGCGGGGTGGAGCACTCTGTCACAAATGGACAGATCCTCTATGTTACGTACAGAACACCAGTTCTGCAACACATGAGCAATATGTTTCTCGAAATCCAGGTTGTCATCAAGGAACCGCGTGAGAGGCCCCCCAAACATGCCGTCAACACCAATGGGCAGACCCTCCCTGTTGTTTTAAATGATTAAATGTATGTTTCCATTACAGAAGAGCTTGATCTTCAGGTTCACCCTGTGGTCCTTCTGATGCAATTCAACACATGTGTACACAGCTATCACCTTGATAGCAGACATTCGCTAAAACGAACAATCATACGAGCACCATATTATTTGTTATATTGAAGCAGTGGAGTCATCAAAGCCCATATGATGTGATGGTATGGCACTAGGTTGCATCACGTCCTTTGGTACTTCCTTTGAACGGCTTCACCCGCCAAACAGACTTGTGTCTCCTCACAACCCCTTTAGTCCATTATCAGCACTGACACCCACACTGGGGCTGGGGGACAGCAGGGTTGTACTGAATGTGTGTGTGACTCGAAAGTGAAATGTTGAATACAGCTTCTCAAGGAATTTCGCTGACAGGTGACAGTTCTGGCATGTAGCGACTGGTATAATGTGATGTCATATATGTCAGGGCTGCACTGAAGTATTTAAAAGTGGAGGCAATGGCATACCTTCAGCTTGCACTGCTTGTACTGCAGCAAGTGGTCATGAATTTAGCAATGAGTATAACATATAAAATATCTATGAAATATATAAGATGTATGTATGTAACGGTACATTAATGTAGGTACTGCTCTGTGTGTAGAGTGTGTACTGCACTGTTTGAACACAAAGTGTACATATTCCTGAACATATACAGGTGAGGATGTGTTCATGTGCAACTAAGTATATATTGTAGTTGATACTTGTGTTAGATGAAGGAGGGCTGGAGAAAACTGTGCCATATTTGCTTATGAAACTGCAGATTCAACACAAAATCCTGCTAATTCAAAGACCACAATGCCAGTGTGACAGCATTTGTAATACTGCATTCCTCTTTCCCCATGCCATCCAATATTATTTAACTAGAAACATCCTGATTTGCCCGGGGGGGTTCATTGCAAAACAGAATCCACTTGCTGTAATAAGTAACAAACAGAAAAATACGTATCTTTTCGTAGTAATTTCAACCTGTTTCATTTACGGTAATAAAATATTCAAGCATCACATTCTAGCCTACGGTTCTTATAAAAGCATAACATACTTCCTGGAAAGCTTTCAAAACAAGGAGTTCCTATCAATAACCATTTCTAATTAAACACATGTAGTATATCGAGAGAGAATAATTCATTTAAATTGGACTCCTCGAGTAATTTGTGTCCTATTGCATCCTTCCGGTGATGGCAAACAGTAAAACAAATTAAAGTAAGCATGCACCACATTAACCAAAGAGCGACCTTATTCGCCTGCTAAGGTGGCATGGCTGATAGAAACCAGAGAAAAAAGAAAGAGAGGTGGAGAGGGAGAAAGAGAGGTGGAGAGAGAGAGAGACAGAGAGACATAGAGAGAGAGGTAGAGAGAGGTAGAGAGAGAGAGGTAGAGAGAGAAAGGTAAAGAGAGAAAGAGAGAGAGAGAAAGAGAGAGAGAGAGAGAGAGAGAGAGAGAGAGAGAGAGAGAGAGAGAGAGAGAGAGAGAGAGAGAGAGAGAGAGAGAGAGAGAGAGTGAGAGACAGAGACAGAGACAGAGAAGAAGAAAGAAGAAAAGTAGGGAGCCCAGGGGTTGTGACACTTGATCAGAGAGAGAGAGAAAAAAAAGAAAGTGTTATTATTATGTAAAATTATTTCAAGAGTGAAGCAAAATGCTGTATCAAGAATTCAAAAATGTATGCACAAATGCCTGGATGATGACAAGAGGTGGAGAGATAAAAACAAGTGAAGGAAGAAATTTTAGATAATGGCTGTCAGAAAAAGAGACTGAGGAAAATACATGTGGAGCGATAGGTTTCTTTTGGCCTAGTTTTTGAAGGATAGCTTCAATGCTGATACTGTACAGCCATGCAAAGAAGGTCTGCCAGCACTGCAGCATACAGGTTGGAATGCAATCAATATTCCAAGTGTGACTCATAGTCAGAGGCAGGACAAAAGATGGTGAGAGGGAAGCAACTCAAAATACTACAGTATTGAGTGTGTTTTACAAACCAGTTGGTGCAATAAATCGATGGTAACAAGACAACAATTAGTCTACAACAAAAACTTTTTGTTAACTGTGTGAAAAAAAATCTAGTTAAGATTTTGTCAAATAAAGATTAACAAATCACAGTGTGTTACTAATAAGGGCTAAACACAAGCTCCATAGCAATGCCATGTTACTTTAGAGCATCTTGTTTCCCCATTTCATGAAAGTTAAAATACAGCAAAAAAGGGATTGTACACGAGCAGGGCATTGTCCACAATTCTTTTTTCTTCCTTTGATTTTTTTTATCCCATCATTTCTACTGCAGTGTTTTATGATTATAATTCCCTTTGACTTTTCAGCGTGAAACATAAAAGAGGAATGTTTCTATAAGTACGACTCAGTAATCTGTTTTCTAAGAAGCACAGGAAAAGGTCCAAGAGAGCGACAGTGTGCATGTGTGTAACAATCAGTGTGCGTATGCATCAGTGAAGGTTTGTGTGCATTTGGGAGCATTTGTGAGTGCGTATGTATGTGTGCATTGTGTGTGTTCCCGAAGCATCAAGAAAGCAATTGTCAAGACATGTTCAAATAAGAAACCGAAACGGTGCAGAAGACTGCTAAACTACTCAAGGAAGACATGAAATATTCGGTCTAAGCCATCAGAAACAAGATGCTGAACTTTGAAGGTTCTTTTTAAAGCAGTTCTTAATCAAATAGAATTATTTACTCCAAAAAAGGGGAATGGGGAACAGACTTCTTTTCGTCCTCTGATCTCCCACATAATTTGCATCATTTCCATGAGTTCATCTGTCAGCGGCTGTGGGGTTCAAATATATTTAATAATATTCGCTCACATTCATCTGCACACTCACAGCAGACTGATAGGCCGCCCAGTGCAGTTACATTTAATAAATAAATAAATAAACACTGTGGTCAAATTGTCTTACTGAATAACTCACATAACTTCCTTGAAGGATACATAACTATGTAAACGTATAGTAAAAAGCTTGAGAAACAGTCTCACAAGGTTGTATTTATGTTTCTATAGCGTTTAACGGGTAAACTGGTCACAGCAAAGCTTTAATGTCAAGGAATCATGGGTCGATTATGGGTTGGGTCAAAACCAGTCCAAAAACAAATGTATCAGATGGTATCTTTAACAAAAGAGACCTAAACTGTAAGGATGTGCCAAACTACTGAAATTGAGCCATGCACATCATTCCAAGAGGGGTATTCTACAGTGTGATTAATCAATATACATATATCTCAAATCAGGTTTGAGGAAAAAAGTGTCTTTGAAAGCAACGCAAATATACAAATATATATTCTTAAGACAATAACAACTCAGTGGGCTGCTGCATCTTTAGTATTATGTGTAGGTATTAATCTTTAGGAGAAAACAAACTTTGAATGTATAGAGGCCTTATAGATTTAATCAATAACTCCCCGAAAATAGTCCCTCGATAACTTGATCAGTTGAGACAAACAATGAAGGGCAGAGAAGGATCTTCCATGTTATTACCGACTATTACAAAACTGGCATATACATTTTTTTACTCTAAAATACAAAATTGTCAGGCTGAGATGATAATCATTGTCATCATATAGATGTTTCCTGGTGGTGGAAGGTTGCTAAAAGTATCTTAATTGATCCATGTTCACTGCTAATACTTGGAAAGACATTTGGTTTCAATAAAATAACCCAATCTGAATGGAGTATGGGCCGTTCAGTACTATTGGCAAGACCATGATGTTTAGTCAGATGTGACTGAGGAGAAACCAGCTGTAGCTGTAATAGTGAATTAGCATTTTTCATGCACAGCAACATATCAGTTTACGAGTCTGAGGTTTAGTCCTCTCCTTCAAAAAGACCTATTTTTACGCAACCAAGCCACGCACCACGTGAGCCAGGCACGTCCGATAAAGACGGTCGCTCCCAAAAGGACATGAACCTGTCGCTTTTGATCAGGACTGCAGCTGCCTACAGACCGGCATGGTTCCATTGTCTCGATGCATCTTCTCGATCGGAGATGATGTGGGATCTGATGTAATTTGCCCGGCAAGCCTCTTGAGATGACGGAGCAGTAAAAAACAATGCTTCGTTAAGAAGGAAGCCTGGTGAAAGGGTGGGAGCAAAAGCTCCACTGAAGATAACGACATTTGACAGTTCTCGGCAGCTTTCCAACTCCTATCTGAGGCAGAAGACACTGTAACCAAATTAGTTTTAATGCAATCTGCCCCTATTTTTCCTCTCTCTCGCTCAAGTCTTTTCCTCTCTCCTCCTCCTTCTTCTTGCTCAGACAGATAGCGGACCATAATAACCTCAGAGGGATTCCCACACTTCAAGGCTTTGGTTACTGGGGCCTTTTCATTAGTGAGAGTTTTTAGCCTCGTGACATACTTGAGGGAGTTCTGTCAGGCCCATATGTGCTCTCTTTGTGTGCCTGCGAAGACACTGGCGCAGAAGGGGAGCAGCTAATACAGAGTTGGCTGTCACACCATCCAACAAAAGCAGCTCATCATCTCTGCACCAAACAGTAACATCTGAAGCATCATGGTACAAGGGGTGGAGATACACCGATTTAATGTGTTTAACTTTCATCTAACCAGATAAAATCCCACTGTTATCGCCTATTTTTGAAGGGAGACTTGGGCAAGAAAGGCATTTAAAAGTTACATTGACAAACACTGTTTACGACCATACAGACTTTAAAAACATCAGGATCAGTTTGTCCATGAAGCATTTTCCGAGCCACCTACATATACACCAAAACATCTACAGTACACTCTTGCTGAAAGATGACCATCAGTGCCAGTTCTTTTTTGTGAGTTTGAAATGCTTATTGAGTTCAGCCACATTGCTCACAAGTCCATAACATCCAGCACAAAGCCATGAAATCACCATGGACAAATATTGTCAGTACCGTAGGTCGCACTGGAGAGCTCAGTGACTTTAAATGTGGAACCGTCATAGGATGCCACCTTTGCCACGAGTCCGTTTGGAAAATGTCTAAACAACTTTGCACTCAAAGAAAAGCACATTATTAAGTCAATTGTCACTGAAATGTCAGTGATGTAGAGGAAGACACTACCTGAGGCCTGGGGAACATGTGTGAGTGCATCGAGTAGCAGAAACGTATGGAAAAGTAAGCCTTGAAGGAAAAAGTCCAACCCGCCATCTGTTTCCCTTCCAGCAAAAAAGTAGACCTAGAGAATAACAATGAAAATGTTGCCAATTCTCATTCTTTCATTTTTTTTTTTCTTTTTTTTTTTTTACACGAACACAGTTGGCAAACAAGACAGAGCACATTGTATCAATTGATCTCCGCAGGGAATCATTAAGGACGCTGTTGGAAGACTGAGGATATGAAGACAAACTACAAATGGGCTATTTTTCTAGACTGTATCAAACAAACTTCTGGCATGTATTTATAAAATGACTTTGCTGTCTTGGCAGTAAATCTGTAAAACTCAGATAAAGAAAAACATTGGACAATATTGCTTGCAAGAAGAGACTTACTCAATCGTCTTCTGGTAATATTTGAACACTAATTAACACATTAATTTGTGAAAGTTTAAGTGCAGTTAAAGTCAGGGTCAGTATTGTTGAGATGTACTTTTTGTAAAGTTTTCTGAAAAACATCACATCCTGATAGCAACCAATAAATCTAAGGTTTGACAGAAGAATTCCGATATCTGTCGGCGTCGCAGGAGTGTAATAAACAAGACCTACTTGCCTGTTTACCTACCTAATAGTCAGACAGCGCATTCATGTGTTTTGAGGGAGTGGCTTTGAAGGGAGGGGTGGGATATTTTGGTTTGAATTCTTTCAAACTCAAAATTCCAAAGTTCACAAATTCTGCCTTTATTGCAAGGCTCACTTATTAAGGAATATACATTACTTGAGATTAACTATAATTAAGAATTACATAGCCAAAAAAACAAAACAAACTGATTTTGTGATGAAAGGTCATCAGTAGTATTAAAACTGTCTTTTCCCCCCTATTATTAGGCTAGTAATAGTAGAAGTATTGGTTGTAGTAGTAGCAGTAATAGTAGTATTACTGAAGTGCAAACACACACAATAGGACATTAGCAATAAACACACCAACATGGATTAACTATTTTCTTAATCTGCTAAATAAGACTCAACCGTAAGCTTCCAAGAACCAACAGCGTGACAGAACGTTTCATGAGCACAACTATATTTGCCTGGGCAGACGTCACCAACCGTACATAATGAACAGTGTGATGACAGGGATGTCCAAAGGATGGGGATTTGCCTATAGATAACTCATGATTTGAAGAGTGGCCTCTTGCCTCAGGAAGACCCAGAAGTACGACCCGTAACGACAGCCCTCGGTGGGCCCCAAGTGATCCAGGTGCCATTCCACCAGATGGTAACGTCGATTAGAGAGCAGCTGAGAGAAGTTAATTACAGATCTGGAGTACGCCAACAAACATGGGACGAGTAGTCCACCTAAACAGCTGCAAGAAGGAGGTGTTTGCCAAGCAGCAGTGGAGGGAAAGGGGGGGGGGTCTGGTCAGTCAAACATCCCCTGGAGCCTCTCTCCTCCTTTCCTCTTAACCGAGGAGAACTCTAGGATTGGAGCACCAGACTTGCTTGAAGTGGATTAATGTAATTTGAAAAGTCAAGAGGTATGGGGAATTGGGGCGTGGGGGGGTGGGGAGGGAGAGAAAACAGCAGAAATGTCCCCATCCTCGTCACAGGTTGTAGTGTGCAATATGTTTGATCAGGCTGAGGGGCTTACATATTCGCAGGATGGTGCTTGGGACATCTGTGCAGTGGCAACCCGCCAGAAGTGACTATGTGTGTGTGCGTGTGTGTGCGTGCGTGTGCACTTGCATGTGTGTGCACTTGAAGACAGTGTGTGAATGGTAGCCTAAATGATCGTGATATTAGGCCAATTGATTCATTGACAATACATCTCAGATGTGTACTTCATGGTGGAGAGTAAAAGTGGAGGGAAACCAACAACTCCAACAATTGAGGAGTGGATGCACATTAATGTTTGCACATTATCTGATATGTGAACAAACATCATTTTCCTTTGGCATATTGGCAACTCCTTTACTCAACACTAAGAAGTACTGCTTCTGACTAACCCAGTGTTGTGACAATAAAGCACAACAGAAAACCTCTGAAAAGAAAACTGAATGTAACACTAGAGAGGTTAAAGGCGTTCTGTGTCTTGATTGCTTGCCGCTTGATGCTGTCACACACAAACAAGACATTTGCCAAACATAGCTGACCATGGAAATCTCATCTTAACATCAGATAAAAAAGGGGGAACGATTGAAAAACTAACATAAAGATGGTAAGATGAGAGAGATAAAACTGACAAATATATAAGGAAGGGAGGGGGGTGGTTTCATAACAGTGTGAGAACAAGAAGGAAGTCCATCTAGCAGACCTTCTTTATTATTCAGTCTGGCTTAGAGGAAAAAGGCAGACTGTTGTATGCTATGCTGTGAAGTTGCCGAGAGATATGCAGTCAACGAGTTTTTTTTTCATGTTTGTGTGTGTAGGTGTGTACGTGTGTTTGTGTTTTTGAGGCATGGGTCGTGTCTGTTCCTCTCTCTCGCTTGGTTCCCGGCTCCCCAAACACACCTGCTCCTTGTCTCCAACCAGCTCACCTGCCTTCCGTCATCTACCCAACAGCAGAAGAATACAAGCCAGATTGTTGCTTCTACTTTAGCAGAAGTTATCAACCATAACCAACAATATTGTGTAGATTGCGTAAGTGTCTAGTGTTCCATGTACTTTCCAGAATTTCCCTCATGTCTGTTTATTCTTATTGTTGTTTCCTTTGTCTCAGGATTACTATGCCTATCTGCTGGATCATCTTTCATTGCTCCAGTGTTTCTGCCACACCTTAACCATGTCCTGCCACACCGTAACCATGGCCCACCTACTCCGTAACCATAGCCCTGCCACACCGTAACCATGGACCTGCCACACCGTAACCATGGCCCTGCCACACCGTCACCATAGTCCTGCCACACCGTAACCATAGTCCTGCCACACCATAACCATGGACCTGCCACACCGCAACCATGGCCCTGCCGCACCGTAACCATGGCTCTGGCTAAGATAATAATAATAATGAGACTTTATTTCGCAAATTTCACACAAGAAATGCAGCTCAAATTGTTTTACATAACATCTATAAAAACAATATTATAAGTAATAAAACTCTTCTTAACACAGGCCGCAGTCTTTGAGGCCTTTCCAGAACAATCTCAGACCTTTTGCAGAGCAGTCCAGAACCTATGTTGCTCAAGCCTTTTGAATTCAAGCCACAGTCTTTGCGGTATCTCGAGCCACAGTCTTTGTGGTTGCCCAATATAAATAAAATGTAACAAAAGATACAGCTCCACACCCGTTAAACTCGCCTATCCTGGCTACTGCCATTTGCCAATGCCACCCTGAATTTCCTTGCCTACCTCTCAACGCTTGCAACCATAATAATCTCCACTACCGCTCAGAAAATCCCCTGTATTCATCTTCCAATCTGCTGTGCCCTGAGATTAGGTCCACCAGTGTATAAATTGTAACACTTCTACATTTTACAAATTACCCAGCAAAATACATAAACTGCTACTGAAAACCCAATAGCTGGTATTGTTGCTTTGATTATTATATATTTGTAATATATAATTTATTGTGTACACAATCACAACATTTCTGCTTCATGGCAAACACACATGTATGATAGAGGCAGATGAGCAGAGAAGAAAGGTATGTCCATGCTGCATTGTGTAATGTAGCCTACCCCCGAAAGCAAATGATGGCTGCAGCGTTCGCTATGGGGGATGGTATGGAAATCCAATTTCCATATGAAACAACTAAACAAAATAGGGAGCCAGTCTTGGCAGCCGGGGGTAGAGTTGTCATGGCGGTTGGCGATGTAAAACTTCAAACACATTTCACATAATAAATGCAAGAGGCCTGACAAAACACCCAAAATGCAATATTTCTTTGTTTGACGGGGCTGACTCTCTCCCCCCCCCCCTGCAGTTTGAACGTAAACTGCATACACAGCTTATTGTTGATGAGTTCATCAAATATGGGAATTAAACTTCAAGACTTTTCCAGCTTCCTTGACTCCTTGCATTCTCCGTTTGCTGGATCAGCAGGTCTGATGGGATGCTATCAGAATTTTGGGATGGACATGACAACTGACTTAAACCTTAGTTTTTTATAGGCAAAAACAACTTGGCATTAATTCAGTTGTGCACTGGCACACTGAGACCATTTAAATTGTGGCAAACAAGCACTGTCCTCTGAGTAGAATGTGTGGCCAAAGGCAAAGCAAAATGGATATTTCTGAAAGTCTCCTTCCTTCCTCCCTTCCAAATATGCCAGGCAAAGAGAGCTGATGGTTCCTGGCCGACATCCCAGATCCTGCCGTCCAGGGCTCCGGACACCGCATCAGTCTCACTTCGTTGGTCCTGGAGGTCAGCTCTGGCACCAACTAAATGGGGAAATGGAGGATACTTGTGGGCAGGCCAAGGATGAATGACCTGCTCTGACACTCCTTTGGAGCCGCTAGCTTTCATACAAAGAAAGGGGGACCAGGCTAAGAGGAGTAGCCTTCTGTAGCTTAATGTAGAGGCTATGATTGCACACAAAAAGTCAAATATAATACCTACTGTAAACCACAGCACACGTAACTAGAACCAAATTGAAGGAAATGCAAACTTCCATAAATTGTATCCAACAGTGACATTTTCATTCAGGAGCTGAACTGAAAGGAAAGCTCTGAAAGTGGGACGAAGTACAAGATGCCTCATGAATAACTAGCCAATGTATTCTGTTTGTCTCTCTGTCTAACTTTTCCACATGGGCGTCATGATATCATGACACTAGCATAATAGTGAAACATCGGGAAATCCACAATTGCATAGTGGATTTGATCCTATAGTACAACCTTGCTACAAATGCAGTTACATGAATTTATGTACTCCCAGATGACATAAAACATTATTATTTGAGTACAAAAGAGATAATGGTTAAATATGATCTGTTTAATGTTTATTAATATTTAGGTAACACTTTCTATGAAGGTACACATATTCACCCTTTACTAATTGCTTATTAGCATGCATATTAGTATCAACTTGACACTTTATTAGTCAATAGTTACCACTTATTAATGACATTATGCATGACCATAGCGGTTAGGGAATCGGGCTATTACTCTGAAAGTTGCCAGTTCGATTCCCAGCCGTCCCAAATTATGTTGTGTCCTTGGGAAAGGCACTTCACCTTACTTGCCTCAGGAAGAATGTCCCTGTACTTACTGTAAGTCCCTCTGGATAAGAGCGTCTGCTAAATGACTAAATGTAAACGTACTAACTACAGGTTTTTCCACACTAACCTCATTATTACTGGTTATTGATAATAAGTAAAGACATTGTTAAACATGAATTAATATGATATATAATGAATATGCATTTCACGGTATGGGCTTTATAAGGACAACAAGACAACAAGAATAGTTATTAGACCTTGATAAGGCCTGATAACTAATGCATATCTTACTTTAGAATGGGGAACACATTCTTGGTTGGAAATACTTAATTTAGAGCTATTAGGACATTATTAACACTTGTAGTTTTGTGTTTATTATATTTGAGTATACAAATATACAAAACCAAATGTACAAATCTGTCATTCTTCTGATCCCGTCCGAGGCTGAGTGGCCACAGCGTGCTATAATGTACTGATCTACTGCAACACTATGCTGTTGATTTCATGTTGAGGCAGCATCAAGCATTCATCAGCATTTTATGACACTACAATGTTTTGCACTACTGCAAACCTTCCTTGAAGGTTTATGACCATCTTTAATGAAATAAATGAAGCTATTTGGTTTCCTTCAGAGCACTTTTTTTCTCTCTTTTACTGTGAAATGCATTTATTTTGTATGCTATGGAAAATTGCAATACGGCAATGTATGTGATGTTAACTGACTCCCATTGCTTTTCCACTAGTTTGACAGATTGAACTTGTGTATGTTGTGTGTGCTTGTGTTTGTGTGGGTGTGTGTCAGAGAGTTTAGGCCCTTGGCCTTCAACAAGGCCAAGGGCTCACACAGTCTTTAAAACCACAGACTTTAAGACTTTAAATATTTGCCATATATTGCACTCATGCCATCTTTGCACCCATGTCATTTTTGCACTAAGTACCCTATTTGTATTAGTATTTTTGTATTTACAGTGTACATTATAGCTATTTTATACTTTATATTTAGTTTATTTTACATACCTGTCCCCTTAGTGTTAGTTAGTATTAGTTAAGTAATTGGACTCTGCACCTTGCATAATAGAGTTAGACTTGTTTATTTATTTAAGATTTACTCCTATATGTTGAATGTATGCACCTTTCCGCTAACTTTCATGGTGATTAAAACCCATTCTGATTCTGATTCAAAAATTATCTGAGAACAATTGAGATAGTATGAGAGAGAGAAAGAATCCTGTGTCCCTGCTTTACTGAAGGTGTCCACTGATTAAGAATCTGTGTGGGCGTAGGCCATGTCAAGACAAGATGCGAGAGAAAGAAATTGAGACAAAGAAAGACAGAGTAAGAGAGTGAAATATAGAGAGAAATACATTTGACTTGAGCTGAAAAAGTTAGTTGTTTTGGTTTGATCTTGGCTCCAGATCTAAAAGAGTTTAAACGCTTCTTCAAATCTTTAAAAGCCCTATTGCCCGAGACATGTTAGGATATAATAAATTGCGGTCCTACCTTTGACCCTTAAATTGGGTAATTTAGTCCCTTTTGAGATACATAAAATAGGTGGAAAAAAGGGAAAGAACAATTGAGAAAAGAGTCCTTTTATTAAGCAAGGATGCATTACCTGGGTCATGTCTGGGATTTTTGCTTCCACCATTACAAGGCATAACTCATTCCGTTCAGTCCTGTTGACACACCCTGTGGTGTACTGTGAGATTCCCATTGCACACATATGCAAAGAATGGTGTACTGTAGTTGGATAACACACATCCTGGGCACACACACACACTTTCCCATCTATTTAAAACCACTACAATGGTACAATTTCCTCCAGCAGTTAGGTATTGTAAAATCACACACACACACACACACACACACACACACAATCACACACAGACCTTTTTATTACCATTACAGAACCACTGCAGTGCCATCTCCCAGAAGACTTGGTATCCTTGTTTCTCTATGTCTCTTTCAATGTCTTCTCCCTGCTCTTTCCTCCTTTCCCTCTACCTTTCTCAACCCTGACTGTGACTCTTATCATGCCGACATGCACAGTATGACCTGGAAGTGCTTTGAAAGACAGGACTACCCTATGTCGTGGTAGTTTTTGCAGACAATCAATTGTTCAAGCTGAAGTTGGGTGAAGTATAGAGTTAATGTTTATTTGACGTCCGTTTAAGCATAATAACGTTACCAACATAACATCATCAGCACACAAACATAAGACAATAACACAAAGACAATTCCATACAGCTCCATCTAGCATTCTAGAATGGAACCGGGAGAATCCAGCCCACCAGCACTACTCAGCTGATGGCCCTGAACCCCCCCAGAACATTCTTCAACAGACCATTTTATAGATACAACAGTTCTCAAAAGCCATTGGTCCATCCTACAGACCTGAAGCTATACCAATTCTCTTCTGTCATTGGTTAAATCCTTAGAACAATACAGTTGAATCCACATTTTCTTCAGACCAACTGTCTCTTCCCCCCAGGTGACAAGAACCCCATCAGGTCACCCAGACTTCATGTCTCTTAGACTTCATGTCTCCTAGTTAGGTGTTATAAAACTACAGGTGGTATCTCTACCAAATGGAGTTGAAATAACATACATTGTATCAAGCTTCTTCCTGAAACACATTCATTGTACATATAGGCCCAAAACTTCTTTCACACCTAGCTCCTCAATGCCAGCTATCAGCTTGGCACCAAAAACTACCGCCAGAGCATTAGGGTGCTGGAAAAAGATGGTTTTGAAAGAAATCTCTCCATATTCCCTAATGTGATGAATGGATTTCCAATAACAGGACTAGAGATTTGATCTCAAGCAGAGTGCGAATTATACAATGACAATCGGGGGGTCACCTTCTTCTCCAGGGCGCAAAGTAATATTTACGATTACAGATAAGCACGATACATTTATATATCGTGCTTACCTGTAATCATAAATATTACTTTGACCCCCCGGCCTGTTGTTTTTACTTCTTTTGGGGGGTCCAAGTCTTTATTAGGGGGGTCAAACCCCCATTAACTTGCACACTGATCTCAAGGGCTGATTTATGGGGTGTTTGATTCAAAATATCAAGGAAAGAGTCAACTAAATTCAGGCTGTGGAGCTTATATGAAAGTAATTTAATATCAGCTCAACCCCATATCAATCAATCTACAAAGAAGTAATCCATCAATCTAATGGATGGATTACTTCTAAAATATTTATATACAAGCATACACATACACGTGGCATGATTGCCTATGAAGTGTTCAAGACACTAGTATATCAATAACCAGTTCTAAAAGATTTTCAGAATTTCAGTGTTTGGTTTCGGTATCCCAACAAAAGAGGACACAGGAAAAATAATCAGTTGCCCGTCTGGTTTTGACTGTCTGATGTCCATAGGTAGATTACTTTTATTTCTCCAATATTTTCATGATCAGTTTTACCCAGAGAGAAGAAGACTGGAAATGGCTGGGTTGGTGCTGGCTCGGAGGAGTGATATTGTGTGGGCGGATGGCTACCACGGACTAGAAATGAGAGTGTGAATGTGCACTCTAATCCGTCACACATGTTACAGCCTTGTCTCTGGGGTGCATCTGGACACACAAAACAGTGAGTAGTGAATCTTACACAGCGGCACACACACACAGACCTGCATGCCTGCGCACACGCCTGCACGCGCACACAAAGACAGAAAAAATAAGCTGCACAAAGCTTGACATTCACAGGTTGCCAGGGTCTTAGGAGACTATGCATAAAAGCAAGATGAAACATGTCTGCATTGTACACAAAGGAACGCTTCTCCCTTTATTTATGACCTTGAACACAAGTCTGCGACCTACAGCAAAGATAATGAGTACATATAATACAGTATACCATAATACAGTTCAAAATTGATGCAGACACAGCAGTGAAACGCATAACATACTCCTAAACAATTAAATAGTCCACATATTGTATGTCTCTGTCATTCACACAATTATGATGGGATCTGCGTTCAGAGTTTGGAGAAACTCACAATGATCATCACAACATTTGTCTTTTATCCAGTGATTTCTCGTTATGATAGATTTGGAGTGCTATGAGACCTGCTATGAGAAGTTCTCCTAGTTTAATCCTAGCCTTAATTGGGTCGTGCAGCTAGACAAGCCTGACCCAACATTTGCCTTAGTTGTCAACAATGCACAGGAAAGTGAAATATATTCAGTTTGTTCAGTCAATGTTATGATGTGCCTTCCTGGCCTGCCAGCATACAAGGCTGAACACACACACAGACACACACACACACTGCTTCACCTCAACAATCTGTAGTGATGCATAAAGAAGTAAAGAAGTCAGAAATGTAGCATTCAAGAAAGGTTTGAGTAGCACTGTGTAGCATATGACTGTCTCTATTGACCTTGTTATTTGTCTCGCTGTGCTTTCCCATGTTTATTCCACCTTTCGGGACATCTTGGATTGCATGAGGTCATCTTGGTAGCTGTTGCAAAACGCATTCAACTTGACAGGATTTTGTCAACAAGTAGTCACACCATTGCCACACGCAGCCAATGCAGCATCACTTGAAAGCCCAGTAACAGTTCAGAACAGGAAGATTACTCACCCGGTGATACGTGGAAGGGTATCAGTGGAGAGGAGGGCCAGTGGGGGTTTGTCCCTCTCAATGAGCCACACAGTATAGCGGCCACTCTGACGAGGGTGGAGGAACACAGCCATGTCCAGGCCACAGGGGCCCCGGCCATCCCCCCACAGCCAGGGACTCAGCACCCAGGGGCCCCCGAACGCAGAGCCATTCACCCACAGGAATTGACCTGTGAGAGAGAGAAAAAAGCGAGGAAGTCAATGTTATCCGCTTTCTCGTTTTTTCAATTGTCACTTGCTTAAAACCGAGGTGCATCATGCATCCGTTTTGGGTGTTTCACTGTGATTAGGCATTGTTCCTGCTCATTGTGCACACTACATTGTGGGTTTGAATCCTGGTTAGCCCAAGGAGGTGGAGTTTCATTCGACCTACACCTAACTCCTACATAAGTACTACACCCCCGCATATATTCCTGTCACATAACATAATCTTTAAGTTTTAAGATGTGTCCTCATATCTTACACAGACTCATTGGGATTTGTAAAATCTACAAAGACTGTGTTCAATGAGAAAACTTATTTCAATGCACTGAAACAGGCTAAAGAAAGAAAACTGTGAGAAAAAAAAGAAGAGAACAAGCTCCAGGGAAGATATAATCCTGTTGTGGTGTTTTTCATTATTGTGTGAGGATATCCAACAAGGATTTAATATGACATTATTGTTTGTTTATGTGCCGCTGAGGTGATGATGAAGCAAGGAACTTCCTCTGCTCCTGGTTTCATAGATCTGATAAAGCTGTCATGATATTTGACTTTTGTTTTTACAATAAGAGTTGCCTATTCTTTTTCTTTTTTTCTTTCCTAGGGAACATTTAAACTTCTTACAGCTTCTTTGTTCTCATAATGTATCAAACTACTTCTCTAACAAGCAAAACGTCACTCCAAAACTATGGTACTGTACTTCACAACCAGCTACCAGACTAGGTTAATGCTAACCTAAAAAAGAGTGGAACAGGGGGTAAAACAAGCTTCCAGAGCACCTGTGGGAAAAATCTATGAATGTAGATATAACAGGCTTGATCTTCAGACCCACAGACAGACACAAGATATTCCTGGATTATAGTTAGATGCAATTAATTTGCCTGAATAAGTAATATACTTTAGATCAAATGAGATGTATTTAATAATAGATAGTAATGTCCCATAGGCTCTACGGTCTCGGCTGGAGTAGTTCAGCCAGCTGGGTTTGACCCATGCCATATGTGCCATATACACAGCCTCTGGCCAGCACTAATATCTCCTGTGATGCATCCGGGGAGGAATGAATCTTAAAATCCATTTTACGATTGACTTTTTATGCTAAGATTTTTTTTCACGTCATTTGCATAACAGCTATTCTGCAAATGACTTCTATTAGCATTCATTTAACACATTGGAAACAGCATTTTGGCCAAAATGGTTCTCATTTTCCTGTGTTGTGGGTGAAATGACACAGTCATTTGCCACCACCTCATCTAACTGTCCATCACATTGCATACAGTTCTGCAATGTCTCTTTTGTACTCCTTTGTACAAGCCAAGTGGCATTCACTGCTCATGGCAATACAATGCATTCCACAAAAGAAGCACAGGATTATTGATAACTGTATTGTAGTTCTCTGTCCCACCACCCGTCCGTCCAAAGACAGAAAGCTGAGAATTCTATCAAATAAAAGTATCATGTGCTGAGCCCGAGTACATTAGTACAGCAGACATGAGCGACATTTACATTTATGCATTTAGCAGACGCTTTTATCCAAAGCGACTTCCAAGAGAGAGTTGGCGACACTGCCAACAATCTGAGCATTTGCACAATTCTGACCCTTACAATATACATTGTAATTGTGCTCTATATATGAATATACTACATATTTGAATACTCAATTGACGATTCAAACTACTTGATTGATGATCTTTATTCGAATTGTGGTTTAAGGAAAAAAATAGTTGATGAAAAGGCCATTTGGGAAGAAGAGCAGCACTATTCTAATGCACCGCTCTCCCATAACCTGTGCGTTCTACTCTGTGGCAGACTGCGGAATCCACCTAAACACACCAGAGGGGGCTCCAAAAAATGTGAAATGCCCGGCGTGTTACCCATTAGACGGCTACGTAACCCAACAGTGGCAGCTTGGTCACAAACCAAGGGTGACAAGCATTTTGACAAGTGCTTTTGACAAATACAATTAGATCAAGCACACAAAATTGTATTTCTCCAGTCTCTCCGACTTCTCGCCTGACTACTTACTATGAACAGTCTAACTGAGAACAATATATGATGTTCCTTCTTAGCTATTAGCATCAGAGGCAGTTGATGAAAAAAGTGTTTTTTCCATCTCTTCATAAATGGAGTGACTAAGTTTAGTTGAGTTCTGGATTTTAATAAATATTTATCAATCTGCAGATTGGGAGAGAAAACCAGACCTCTGACAATAAAATGACAACACAACACCAGGCTTAGGTCTCAATCATGTCTCTCTCCGCTCTGAAGGCCGGAGGACCATCTTTTATAGGGCACAAGAATGTAAACACAGATAGTGACAGTCAGGCAGTAATGACGTTGCAACAGTCTCAGAGAAAGAGATTCACAGCTCCCAACACATGACCACTCAGACTAGAGAGATCATAGTTGGAGCTCTCCTTGTAGTCATGACAAGGACGTTTAGCCAGTACTTCCTGATCATGAACATCCATTAACCCTGACACACAGACACAATCTACTCTTATTAATAGCAAGCTTACATGAGAACATACTAACTAGTATCCAATGACTAGTTCTATTGATTAGTGAATAATGAAAGCACACAGGAAATCGCAATTTCTTCCACACATTCAATTATAATCCTCTGCAAATGGAACACACAAGCCCTTTCCTGCAACTTTTTAAGAAAACTTCCATTAATCTTTCCCCGAGGTGTGTCTAGCTCGCAGAAGGCCACGAGATGACACTGAATTTGGAGGTCTTCTTTGTAGGAAGCGCAACATTCCAGTTAAGCCTCATTTAGGTACTCCTTCCCATCTCGTGTGGTCCATAATGCACTGAAACTCCAGACAATTTGGCAAAGAGAGCCTCAAAAGGCTTCTAAAAGGTTTCAAGGCTTTGCTTGCCCACCCCCTTTCTCTACAAGCAGAAGGGATTTGATACAAAGCTTTCAAACGCAACCCCCAAAAAAGATCTAAAACCAAAGAGAAAACTTATTGTTCTGTATTCTCCTTTGTGCAGAGCTGCAGAAATACCTGCACTCTACAATTATCGGCAGGTCACAGATTTGACAGTAGAACAACAAAGTCTACACCAGAATTCCATTTGTGAATTTCTCCCTTGATCCTCGTGGCAAAGAACTTGACATTGGCATACAATCAGCTATTTTGGATAATAGTATTCCACCCCTAAGCCTTACATCAGAAAATATGTTTCCGTTCATTTCAAACTAACTGCATTGGTTGAACAGATTTGATTGTGCACAGGGTATAAGGACAACTTATCTTTTTCATGAAAGTATTTTTTTATTAAGTAGTTGGAAAGTATTTCTGTGGCTCAAAAAAAAGCTTTCACTCGCATGCTTTTGTGTTACTCTAATGCAGCTTTGTTCCGTAACACACCGTGTACAGATTTGCTTCTAACAGATGTCAGATTCAATCATAGGCAGGGCAAATTATCTTTAAAAACATAGTTTTTACACCATGTTGAAACGTTTCTTTTCTAGCTGCTATATTTTTCTCAGATAAAAAATGACAGATTTAGTCACACAACACTTACCGTCAAACATGTACCTGTTGGCTTTAGACCGTATTACTGAATCTAATACTTGTTTAACATACAAACACTTGTAAGTCTATGTGTTGACACATTTAATACAACAAACTTTGTTGAGAGCAATTTCCCAGTTAGCTCGGAAGCGTAATCAGAGGTAGTTAGCGTAATAGTGATAGGGAATCAGCCCCTCCAAAAAAGTGCATTTGTGTTGTCACATTCCCAAACTATCACAACAAGATACTGTGTAAACATTTCCACAGTTTTATCAACACAGATTCAACAGATTCAAATCGACTAAAGCTCTCATTGACAGCATACCAAATCAGTCCAACTGTTGGAGTCTATGGCATTATAGCAATGCATAATCCCACTTCAAGGCTCCTGGGGAAGAAGAAACAATCTTGGCCTAAATGTATTCTCCCCAATCCTCTTACAAGAGACAATGCTTTTTCCCAAAGAATGAGCAGGGTTTTATTCATGACTTCAGACATTTCTGAAGTTGCAGATTATTGTATATCATCAGCGTGCAGTAAATCTATGTACGAGACCTCCAAAAGCTTTATGAACCCTGAAAGCAAAGATGATGACTCCAAATCTCGGTGACATTTTATGGACTCGAGGCTGTGACATACAGTAGTTTGCTGGTTTTCTGTTGTGTTAATCGTGTCCTTGCATTGTACATAAGACAATGACAATCCATCTGTAGTATCGAAAAGCTTCAATTTGTTTGTGAGACTGCAGGGCCAGCACCAGAGACAGAGGCCCTGGATCACTTATTTTAGTCTGGGAAGCATTATAGAACCTTACAAAACCATCTTTTAAAGAACTGCCATGCCTGCTGGAAGCTGCTAAGGAATAAACCATCAGTTTACACCAAATGTGGAGGCAATGTATCGGAAGAGCCACAAGTGAATGTCCCAGGGAGTTTACCTATATAACGCCATATTAATTTGTCTATCTTTCCTCCTGTTGCTCTCCTCATTTGGCAACGATATTACATTAACTGAAAAGCCCCCTGCCAGTCATGCTAATTTGGCAATGGTGTAGCACATCCTGTTATTCAGAGTCACTCAGCCGAATGAGGAGCACCTGTTTGTTTGATTTGGTCTGTATTTGAGTTTCTATGACTGACAGCTGGGTGCTTTGATCAGCCTCAATCCTTGTGGAGCTGAGACAAAAGCCACGTCTACAACAACAAAGTACTACAGAGCTGGAGTGAGGGCATCGGGGCTGCGTCGAGGCGAGGGCCCAGCCAAAACAGAAGAGTCATCCCGTCTGACTCTCCATCTGTTGGGTCAGATATCTGTGATCATCCCAAGAAGAGGATGGGAAATCTATCTCTGCAGATCATATTTAATCTGAGCTGGAGTTTGGACTACATTTGCTTTGCACAGCTGATATGTCTCAGATTTTTACACTTTCTTTTAAGGCATTTACTCCATGGTAGATTTGAAAGTTCCTTTTTTGGAGTGCAAAATAGGGTTTGGATTTCATAACCCTGTAAATTGCTAGGTGGGGCCTCCATTGATCGGACTTGCTTGTCCAGCACATTCCACAGATGCTCGACTGGATTGAGATCTGGGGAATTTGGAGAAGAAGTCAACACCTTGAACTTGTTGTGTTCCTCAAACCATTCCTGAAACAGGCAGGGCGCATTATCCTGCTTACTGGCTGCTGCCCTGGGGACCACCAAATGATAGTCTCTTGTCTGTTTTAATTTTCAAACCATTTTCAACCCATTTCCACTGGCGGGCCAGTAGAACATGTGTACGTGAGATTATACTTGTGTTAGTATGCAAAAGAGTGATAAGAGAAGTAAGTGTATTGATAAAAAGTGCAGTGCTTGTCATCCAGTAACTGAGCCCCAAACAACTGGTGAGCTTATTTCCAAGAGGAAATCCTATTTTAAAGATATCCAAATGTTTAATGCCTTTCTTGGAAATGTATGTTTTGGAACAGCTAATTTGTGAATATCAGTGCAATGCTTTCGGGTATCTCTCTTTTGTATTTCAAGCTCCCTTTGTTTATTCATTAAGTGGAATGATCTACATTGCCTTGCTAAAGGTTATGTCACCCTATTTTAGATTCCTGAGGGAAAAAGTAGGTAATAGAACTTATTCATATACAAATTACAGTCCATGTTTAGCAAAGGTAATACTCTGACCTTACATAGGTCAAATATTTAGTTTTTATCTAGACCCCAGGAGTTCAGAACATTTCAACATGTCACAGTACACTGTTTCATAAGCTATGAAAGAAAAAACGAATTCAACAGGAACACACATTTTTGTCAGTCAGTGTCACATTCCTCTTAATGACAGCGACTCATCACAACAACAAAAGAATGTAAACTTCCAAAGATTCCAATTTGCAAGCCATCATTTTGAAGATGACCTACAAAATGATAAGGTTTCCAAGGATTTTGTTGTTATTGCAAATGGCCTTGCATCTTGCATTCTTACTGCTCCTCAGTAGTTTTCTAGCATCTCCATCCACAGTAGGAACTTCAGACAGAGAGAGACTGGCATGGCTGTGTATGAGTAGTAGGGGTGTGAAAGAAGAGGTCTGTAGGAGGTGAGAGGGACTATTAGCACGTGTACAGCTGCCAAGAAAAGTCAACAGCAAGTCAACCGAGAGAGTCTTTAGCATAGATTTTAAAAAGGTAGGGCGGCAGCAGGGGCATTAGCCTGAGGGCTGGCCAATGTGATTTAGAGACTTACTCTATCGCTCCTGCTGATTGAGATGCTGTTAATGTCTTATAAGATGCCACAGGCCATCGACTGGTTTCCGGCTGCCTCCAACAGGTCAACAAAGTGTGAGTTGGCGGTAGTCAACAAAGATGGTGTAAAGAGCCCATTTTCTTTGAACTCAGCTGATATTTTCTTTGGCACAGTTGGATTGCCGCAAACAAATTGAGATATTGGAACTACTTGGAAGTGCTTTGGAAGTGGTGGGGATCAAAAGTATGGGGTCCCAAAAGCAGTTGCTGTTTCATTTGTGCATTTATGCCACAAAATAATAGAATAGGTCATTCTAAAGGGGGGGGGGGGGGGGGGGGGGGGTTGAGATGAAGTGAGAATGCACACTTTAAAGCAGTATGGATTCATGTATCGTAGAATACAGTAATAGCATAAGACATGTACAACATCACATAGCAATCATGGGTGAGGGAATTGTGGATGTGTGTGTTAGAGTGGCACCAACCAGTGGGCTTGAGATTCCACACCACCGAGGCAGGGTAGAGATACACCAGCACCTTTGCAGTTGAGACAAATAAGGGACAAATGTATAAATGACTAGAGCCCAAGGAAGTGTTTTGGCTGTATGCATTTCTATGAATGTTTGTCTTGTGTCACGTGTGTGTATGTGTACATTTATGTGGGTGTGTGTGTGTGTGTGTCAGGACAGGGAGCCATGAGGGATTGTGCAGAGGAAGCCAGCCGTTCTGTTAGGTAAGGGGTTGATGGATCACTCTCCACTATGGATGTCAGCACAGGTCTCTCCCTGCCAACAGACAGCCAGAAGGGAGGGCTCACATTGCTGCTTTAAAACCTGTGCCCACAGGCAAGGTACCAGGGATGGAAGTGTGTGTGTGTGTGTATGCGCGTGTGTGTGCGTGCGTGTGTGCGTGTGTGTGCGTGTGTGTGGCCTTCATACAAGAATAACCCTCCTGTTGCTAACCGACACCTTTAACCCAATTCCAAATGTTTATAAGTACATTGTTTTGACCAACAGTAGCAACTGCTGGTGTATGCTTTTCAAGAGCTTCTTGAGTTTAAGGTAGCCTAATTATGCTGATGCTGTGCTTTATTATTTAAATAGAAAGAATGTGCGTTCTCTTGTACATTTTCCTATTTCTAATCAAATAACAATTTGCTGAATTTAACTTTGTATTTCACCCTGTAAGTTAACCATAATAAGCTAGCTACATAACACGTTAGTCATGTGGGTCGCTGTGGTGATGAATATAAATCTAACCAATGGTTTTACCTCTCTTGACGGCCTCCTCATTTGACAGTATACCTATCCTTTGGCCCCCATGTTGTCCTCATTTCATGAAAAGAAAGTGTGAAGTGACAACGCGTAGCCTGTTTGCCCTGATACAATCTGCTGTCACTGCAAGTCATTGATTAACACGTTTCCTTGTCTTTATAATTCTGCCATTTAGAGCTGGCAAAACAAGCTAACTGATCAATTTGCCCACTGCATACCCCTCATCCTCAGTCCTCAGATCACACGTACACACTAGCAGGCAGAAAGACAGTGGGAGACTTTGTAATCTCGAGGTGCGTTCCACCACTGATTAGAAATGATTCCCTGCCACTCAGCCATGCTCAACAAGTGTCTCTGTCCATTATCAGATGGCAGACTTCACTTTCTTCATTGGTTGATAACACCTTGCAAACAATGTCTTCCGCACTGACACAGCTGCGAGCACACTCATGCAAACAGAGGCACACACACACACTCTCTTTCTTATGCTCACATGCATGCGTAAGCGCGTGCCCTCACCTGGGCGTAAACAAAGGCTGTGTAAACACTCATCGTTGGCAGGACATGCTGTCACACAGCTGACAGAAAGTTGCATTTTTCTCCAATGTTCAATTCCTAGGAGGCTCCGAGGATGACACTGCATGGTTAGATTGTTCGATGTTTCCATCAAAGCAAACAATGGGATTCGTTAAGGGATGGAGCTTTGTTGTAAATTTACAAAAGGAAAAAACTAAACACTTCCACGGAATTATGAAATCCAAAATGAATTCTAAACTGAAATTACATACAGTATAAATACACACACAGACAGCCATGCACACATACACACAAGCGTGTGTGTGGACACCGCTTAAAGATTTGCAGAGTACATAACAGCACACCAGGCAATAGTTTTTAATTATTTACTCCTTTGGCTGGCAAAATATCTTATGGTTCAGAGAATGGGAAACTCATCAGGCATCCTCCACTTAATGCGGGAATTTATGCACCGTAGATTGTAGTCAAGAATCATTGATTCTCACCATAAGGTTCTGAATCCAATCACATACAGTAATTACCATTGCAGAGACTCGAAACAACAATAATAAAAACTGTCTACCCCAAAAATTATGATTATGGGAAGAGAGCTGCTTTCAATAGGAAATAGCAGCAGTTTGACAGCTTGCACATCCGGTAAAATACAGTCACCTGTTTGGATAGGACGTGCATCTGAGAGATGAGAAAACGTTGTAAAATAGAAAGCTGAAGGAAAGCTTCATCCATCTTATGCTACCAGCATTCTTGTCAGCTTTGGCCCTTTTCCACTACAAAACCTACCGACAACTCGATTCCTTCTGCCTATTTTAGTTTTCTATCAGCAAATAGGTACCTACCCAGTACTGTTTTTAGGACTGATGGAATCAGGACTGTAGGGGTTCCCAACATTTTTAAAGAGCTAAGCTAATTTACAGCAGCAGCTGTCTATAGCGTCCCCAATTTTTGTATTCACTGCCGACAAAAGGGTTCAGTGCGAGTGGTTTGTGTCACGTTGAAGACGTCATGGCAAACAAAACACAGCGCGTGGAGTTTAGCCAGTACCGCATATTGGAAACGCAGCTTTTTCAATCCCACAGTAGAAATCCCTTCCCCCTCTGCTTCCCCCCTCCCATGTGATCTATCAAGGTAGAGGACAATTACCCCATCTACTGTTCCCTGTGATGGTTGTGCTCATGTAGAGCTCCAATCGATTGTTTTCCTCAGTCTGAAGTGTCAACCACTGAGCTTAGTATTGTCAAACTGCAGGGGCTGTCCTACCTACACATATAAAGAGTGCTTGGGTGTACAGTTTGAACATAGTCATTCTTCATACATTGGTCTGACAATTTTCACAATCAATGTGTCTGAACAACCAAAGGCATTGGTCACTTTACTGGAGGGTTTCTAAAAGTATTTGACCAACATTTCTGTGAGATGTCAGCTTTCGAGAAAACTGACATGAAGGTAATGAGGACGATACAAATACTAATCAATGTCGCTTTGTTTTCCATGTCGGACATTGACCAAAAAAAGATTATATGGGTACTATTCCCACTTCAAACTTAAACATTTCAGCCTCATACTGTGTCGTGTAACTATTGAATAACTCACAAATGCAAATCAATCACACAGTAGGCCTAGTTTGAACAGTACACAATTGTGTATAGTGTGAAGAATCGTATACAAAAGCAAGTTCTTCAGCACAGTTTTCTTATAGTGAGTTGTTTTCTGAGCCAGTAGGAAAACCAAAATCCTCCAGTAGCCATCTATATATATAGATATATTTATATTATTTATGAATATATCTTTTCCCGTATTGCTCCTCACTCTCTCCCTCTATATTCCCCTTCATCTCAAAATGCCTAGTTTGTAAAGAATGCCATTGTCATGGTTACAATGTCCAACTCCCTGACACAAAGGCACAGGGGGCAGAGCCTGCGTGAGGTGAATCAGACACGCGGCGCAGTGGAGCACCTAGGTCATGTTGTTTGGGGTCAAAGGTTTGCCAGCAGAAGTGAACTGGCAGACCATCCGTCCATGTTAGTGAGATTCAGCTTTGACCACAGGGCATTTTATTGCAGTGCAAACCATGTCCTTTCATTTCAACCATCAATGATGTATAACAACATAAAAGTCATGGTCTATGCACGGAGCGCAGGAGGTAATGTGCGTCGCAGGGAGATTTATTTTTCTATTTTTTTTGTTGGTAAAATGCCAGGTGGAAAGAGCAGTTATGAAAAATCCAGACGATAAATATCAGGATATGCAAAAAAAAGTATTTTCTCATATCGGTGTGAATATCTGGCAGCGTTTGATCAGTGGACTACTCTCGCTGGGTGAGCATCTGTAGACCGCGTGGAGAAATTCATCACCCAAGTAATTTCAGAGCAAAAGGGTGAAGATGTTCACTTGTTTTTTTTTATCACCATCAAAGCAGTAAGTAGGAGTCAGTTACGGTTGACGGTCTGAGCAGAAACAACACTGGTCCACAGCAGAAGGCAATGTTTCCAGGTATGCAGCACTGAGAGACATCAATTCAGATGAACTCTCACTGGGCCAGATATTGACAATAAACAATAAACAAAACATACCACACGAGCGATAGGAGTTTTTTTTGGGGGGGTGGGGGGAGAAAGGGCAGAAAATGTGTTTACTGTAGCAGGAACAGCTCAATACAAGGATGCTATTTTTCCACTTCACACCATTTGTTGACCTACTCACCAAGCATGTCCTCAAGTGTAAACACACCTCTGAAGATGACTTCAGCACTAACCAAACAAACCAATTCTAGGCATTGCGAACAGTTTGCCATGTATACCAAAGTCAAACTTTAGAGAGTGTAAAATTGTACAGAATGCCATTACCCACTGATCAGGAGGGCAATACTTAACGTAAAAACACAAGTTTTTTTGTGAAGTAAGCATAACCTTATGCTTAACCCAAACCCATACCCTAAACGCACCTGCATTGAGCTGTGCAAATTGGGTTTTGGGGCGTAACCGTGTTAACGGTTAATGCCATAGGTCACCTTTGAGAAACTGAAGTGACAAGAGAAGGCAATGAAGCACCAACTGAGAAGATCTAAAGATGTTGCCTAGATCCTATGGCCACCCCTCATCTCCCCTGCCTGCTCCCTCTCTTTAGTAATGTCACTCACGTTTGTGAGGAGCAATTACAGCATACCTTGGGCCGATGGCTGCAGTGGAGGTCCCGCTCGGAAGCCGCAAAGATGGTGGCGGCGGGGTGGGGGCACTGAGGCAAAGGAGCAAATCTTCCTCCTCTGCTCCCTTCACCCCCAAGCCCTTGATATTCCCAAGCAGTCAGTCCTGCCCGCTGGCATTTAGCACAGAGGCTGATAGACACTAATAAGGGCTCTGGGTGCAACCTTATCAGTCCAGAAAGGCCTTGAGTCAGTGGAGATGTGAGCGAACACCACAATGTGGGTGTCCATCCATTTGCCTGACTGAAAGGTCTCATGCAGAATTGTAATGTCAAAGATTTTGTTCTACTTGCTGTATTTTTATAACATCATGACATTGGCAGGTGTAGGTAATGGCTTGCACAACTTCAATGGTGTCAGCCTAAAGCTTGGGTGTTTTCGCTCAGCTGACAGGACTCACATCAGAGACAATCTGGGACACAATATTAATGCACCAAAAGTGCATGCTCCTCCATTTTCTGGAACAGCACAGGGCAACACTAACAGCAGTTTTAATACATGTGCTAACTACCTAGCTAGAAGCTAATTAGCGTTCTTTGGCCGGAAAAGACACAACATCAGCAAACCCTATTGTGTTTCACAACAAGGCTAAACCGAAGAATTTTGGCGTGAACATGAAATGCTGTATAATTAGGTCCTGGAGGGTTGAGGTACAGCATGTAATTCAAATGTTGTGGCACGGAAGTTAATTAAAGCATTTGTATTACTATTGGGAATTACGTGGTGCAAGTGCTGCACCTTATAGTCTCTTATCCCGTCAATGTGCAAACTGATTGTTAAGTTTGGATGTATGTTAGTGGCTACCATGAGTAAAGTATTTATCCACTTTTCCTTCATTGGGAATTGACTACCATAGAGTGCATCTATTGCACCTGGGCATGCAAATACTAATATCCATCACAGGACACTCTACTCTCGATCATTCTCTTATATTTTTCAATTTCCCCCTTGTGCTTTACATCCATCTCTCTTTCTCATATTATCTTTCCATCTCCCCTCTTATCTATTTTCTGTGTCTCACTGCGTCAATGGCAATTTCTCGGCATTCTCTCTCTCTCTCTTTTCCATTTTCTCTCTCTAAACATCCCTCCCTATCATTATCCATCCACTGCCATTTTTCATTTGTCCGTTTCTGTGCCTCCTCAAAATCGGTGTTGGTGTCTCTGCTTCTCCCCTCTCTCTTTGTCTCTCTTCCTTCTGCTCTCCACTAGTCCTCCCGTTCCCTCCTGTTAACCAACCAAGCATTCAGAGGGCCCTCACTGTGACTCTGCCTTTGAAGGGGCTGAAAAAAGGCAGCCCTCAATGATATCTCAGAGATTTCTTTCTTCTCCCCGTCAAGAGTGGCACCACACGCCGCAGGCACTTCATATATTATTTCAAAGACTAAAGCAACACAATCATAAGCAGCACAAGAAAGTAGTGCAGCAGACATGGGCACATGTCCTCTTGCAGAAGGGTGAGATGAAAACATATGGAGGAAAAAGGAAACGAGGGAGATGGAGAGATGGAGAAGCTCGCAAAAAGTAACTAGAGTTTCTGCTGTTTCGGCACAGCTAGCATTAAGACTGTTTGATAAAACTTTCGAACAAGAGCTTAACACAGATTTAGGGTGGTTTTCAGTTTGTAAACCATTACGGTTTGCAGTTGCCCTGTGTATTTTGTAAAAACGGGTTCAATTGTGGCTGTTCTTGTATATACACAAAGTGAATTCCTGTATACAGGAATCTTTTGACGGCCAATTGATTTTTATAGTATTTGTCTAGAATTGAATGAATGAATGAATTATGAATATAATTCAACAAATGACATAACTGAAATCCATCCATTTTCAGTTTTCTCCGGCTCTAAAGGGTAGCCATACCTTTAGGTTGGTGTTCTTTGGCTTATGGCTATTACATATCCATTGGCTGGTGGGATACCCAATTGCAGCAATAAATCAATACAAATATTTTGGGTGCGCCCGTGCAATTTCTTCTGCGAGACTTCAGGGTGGCAGGGTGAGAAAAGTCTTAGGTAGGCCGCCTAAGCCTTTTCATTGCAGTAAAAACCTTGGGATAAAGCAGTGCTTGCAAGATTGGTAAAGTATGAGATGGACTTAGGGTACATGCCCCTAGGGTGAACAACAGTGGCCTATTCCTCCTTCTCGAGCATGTACACCTCTCCCAACAGTGTGTGCTGCTCTAACCATACAACCTTTAAACCCTTGACATGCCCTTTTACCAGTTTGCATGATACCACCCTCTGAGTTGAAACTCACTGGTGTGGCCACAAACTGGCCTCAACCTTTTCAACTCTCCCCACCCGAGTCTAACTCTATCATCATCAAACATTATCCTCCCGACCCACACCCCCCACCCTCCAGCAGTCTGGTAACATTAAGGTGAGGAGACTTCACCTGCCCTGGATCTAATTAGTGTCAGGGCTCATTTTTTCTTCTCTATGACTGCCAACATCTTCCCACCCACCATCAAAGCTCTTGACTCAATTAAATATATAAAAACGAGAGAATGAGAAGAGAAGTGGGAGGAAAAAAATCAGAGGGGGAAAGCAACGACGCCATCTTTGATGTGCAAAGCGAAACGCGGCAGGATGGAAGGTTCATGCGGGGACGGACGATGTGTTGGCCTGTAAACAATGATTCCTGGTTTCTCACAGTCCAAGCTCCAAGCACAGCCTGTAAATCTAGAAAGTAGGGATAACTATGGGGGGAGGCTCCAGAGCACAGTTGTGTACGCTCAGTAGCCGATAGCGTGTCCTCTGGCTACATCCAATGACACTTGGACCAGTGGCAATTTATCAGTCCACTGCAGGCCTGTCTTGTATTTGAGCACTCTCTTCAGATAACATGTAGATACCCAACATGTTATGATTTTATACAGGAACAATACGAGTGTCTCTTGGCATTGTACACTTCCCGTTGTCGCATTGGGGATGGGAGGGACAATACACAGATGTGTTCAAAACAACGCAGGGTTCTACCCTTATTATGCAAATGTATTATTTGAGCTATGAAATATGAATGGCCTGTTTATTGACCAATCAGACTCAACAGCTCGAGTGTTCTTGTCTGTATATTAGATGACAGCCACTGAACTGAGCACCACACGAGTCAACTCCACCTGCTGCTTAACGGTGTCCGTCCTCCCTCCCTCTTTCTCTCAAGCCCTCTCTCACCTCAACGGAAGACGGTAGACTCGGTCGGCCTGTCACTTCTGCCGGCCATGTTTATTTATGTGCACAATACTGAAGAAAAGGGCATTGGTGGAGGAGGGGAGGGAAGAAGGCAGGGAGAGAGAGAGAGAGAGAGAGAGAGAGAGAGAGAGAGAGAGAGAGAGAGAGAGAGAGAGAGAGAGAGAGAGAGAGAGAGAGAGCCCAGGGGTTGTGACACTTGATCAATGAGGACGACTCAAGTCGACGCTCTGATTCTGCAGGCCTGTCTGAGAGGCCTGTCATCAGCCGGAGAAGGAGGGAGGGATGGAGTACAAGGGCAAGAAAGGAGGACTGGAAAGAGGATAAAAAAGTGTGTTCAAACTGTCTCAGAAAGTAAGGTTCACACCACTATCTAGAAACTACCTCACAGTCCACAGCAAAGCATTCATGCAAACGTATAAGGACCAATGCCTCTAGGAATATATTTCTGAAAGAAAAGAGAGAGGAGGAAGAGGCTTGAAAAGATGTACAGTTGAAGATGTAAACAACGAAAGAGACAGCAGGATGGGCCAAGATAAAAGGTATCCTGCATTTACCAGGGATTGGCACAGAAGGCAGTGTTTGAGTTTCGAGGTGCCAGCACTCAAGTCCCTGGGGAAGTTATTAATTATACCACGTACATAATAGTGACAGCAAGAAGTATAGCATAATTGACTTTTGGGTTTTCCAGAAAATATCAACTTTCTCTTTGTTTACTTATTTACTGGGTCTAAGTGTTTGAGTGTGTTCACACATCATGTGTGTAATTGCACATTTGTGTTTGTCATGTTGGAAATGTTTTACTGTGTGAGTGTGTTTTGCCCACCAGTGGGAGAAGCTCCCAGAGAGATAAGTCAGGAGATGGTTTCTGAGAGGACACAAAGCCACACAAAGAGACTTTGTAAAGATGGAGAGAGGTAGGTTGGTTGTATCACAACTGCACAGCCTGCCCAGTATTTCCATCTCTGTCTTTCTCTCTTCATTCTATTTTTCCAGCACCCCACCCACACACACGCAGGGGGCTTTGTAAAAAGGGAAGGGGGTGGAGGAAACATCATTTGACGTCTCTGAACTACATGCCCTTTGCTGTGTTCCCTTCTCCTCTAGGCTCTCTACATCACTCCTTCCAGCTGTACACGACTATCATCCTTTGCATGGTCTCCAATTTCTCTTTATTCTTCAACCATTTTACACCAATTTCC
The DNA here is from genome assembly GCF_021917145.1 of Hypomesus transpacificus. NCBI lineage: Eukaryota > Metazoa > Chordata > Actinopteri > Osmeriformes > Osmeridae > Hypomesus > Hypomesus transpacificus. The sequence continues at coordinate 9,052,904 of NC_061062.1, forward strand.
CAGCAGTCAACTACATCTTGGCTGCTAGTCTTTTTGGCTGCTAGTAACATTCATTACTCCATTTAAAAACTTTTTTTTAAATCTCACCTCGATTGAACCGTCTTTCATTTGCTGGCCTTCTTGCCCACACACGATATGCACAAGTGAAATGTGGGTGGCAGTGTGTGCGTGTGTGTGTGTGTGTGTGCGCGCGCGCGTGTGTGTGTGTTCGTGATGGCTGTGATCACAGTACTGGAACTAATGGAATGATATGACCCTGTGAGCTTTCACTGAGGATCTGCAGAGGGACATATTGAACATGTGGGACTTGAGATATGGCAATGAGGAGGAGAAAAAGTAGAGCGAGAGAAGAATGAAAAGTAATGGAAAAGGATGAGATTGCAAAAATCAAGTGACAGAATAACAGATCGAGAGTGGAAATTAACGTGACGGAGACGGGAAAAAAATACATCATCCCAATTGTGGCCTTAACTTTTAAGTAACTTTAACCTGTATTTTTATTTTAAAGTATGTAAATTTAATTAGAAAGGGTTCACAAAAGACTAAATTGAAGTTTCAAATTAAATACTACCAGTAGTTCCACCAATTGCATTGCAGTCTTATTGTTTCTTATTTCTCTCTCAATTGTTCGTGTTTTGATAGTGTCTGGCAAAAGCTATAGACAGCCAAGGCTCTGTAAAATTACACTTACTGGTTTTCATGCCGCTTAATACAAAATGGTAGATTATCCTTGTTAGTGGGGTACGCTATCTAGAGACACACAATGCACAAGCCCCGTACGTAGAACAAAGGGAGGAATGGTATTGTAGTTGCAGTGGGTTCAAAAATGGATGCGAGACACAGTTCAAAAAGAGGGTAATTAAAGAGGGAAAATTAGCAACCTTACAGCTCTACTCTCAACTTGACATTAGCAGTTCCCTAGCGTTGTGGTAGTTTACCAAAACAAAGGCAAATTCTCTCAGAATCTCTCAGAAAATCTAGACTATTTTTCCATTCCGTGTCGCCGTCATTGTTACCCTCGTCTGGGGACCTTGAACTGAGCTTGGACAACATTACTCTCAACCTCTTCAGAGAGGCAGTGAATTATATGTTTGCAAACACAAGTTTGGGATAGATTTAACATTTGTAGATATATAGATTAATTGAGGAAATGTTTCAAATATGTAAGAAAATACTTTTAGATTTGTATATTTTTTTTAAGGTCAGCTAGACTTCTATAAAGCAGGATCAGGCAAGACAATGTGAATGTAATCAAGCCTGACCAAAATAGCTGCAAACAATTTTTTTTTATCAAATGCTCATGTTACGAAGTGTTAAAGCTGCTAATAGCCTTGAAAGTGGGCTAAATCCCCTGATTGATGCTAATGTGGGGCTTCTGTATAATGAACAAAGAGCTAACTAATTGGCTTTAATGTGCAAAAAAGCACAAACAGGTAAACTTGCAAACACCACCAAGCTCCTCTCTCCTTCCCATTTTTATCTTACTTCCTCCACTCCCTAACACACACAAACACTGTCTTTCACTTCTCTCCTTTACACTCTCCCTCACACACACACACACACACACACACACACCATCCCCTCGGGGTGCAGCTCGACCCAAGCATTTTGTCAGCCTGTTTGCCAAATTACTGGGAAACAAGCCACCCAGCTGGGATCCCGCACCAACGTCTGAGTTGTACAAATGGCTTCAATTAGAACTCATTTTTACTTTTAATCCAATAATAATAGTTAAAATTAGACACTGGTCTTCTATCCTCCATCACTCACCAGAAGGACATTTGGGTCAGCAAGCCTGCTGCTTTGCTTTCAATGATATGTGGTGCATGTGAACTGCCTCTCTGTGTGACCAAGGGAATGAAGTCAAAGGAATCTAAGTCTGTTAAAAAATAAACTGTACCTTTAAAAATCTCTACAAGACATGTAGCTTCAGGCTAAATAGTTACAGATGGTGCCACAACAGGTAGAAACAAAAATTAAAACAAGGCCTATGACCTCTGTTAACAGGTCGGCAAAATTACATTATTTTTGTTCGGAATGTTGGTAAATGAAAAGGCTTGCAGTCAAAGGGTATGCCAACATTTGAAACCTTCAGGTGATTTTTTTGCACTGCTTAGGAATGTTACAAAAGCTTGCAAACGTATGTGTTATCTGTTCTAGGTGTGTGCTAAATGCTTTGCAATAATCCAAGTTAGCCTTGCTGGTGGACAGTGCAAAAAAAAGCTAAATATTCCAAATCCTAGCATGTCTCTACAAGACCACAGCAAAGCATTTTTACTTGAATCCCACATCTGCAGTCTCCTGTTATGTCCCCGCTCTGACGTTCTCCATCTGTGTTTAAATGCCAACTGCTTGAAAAAAAAGGGCCACATTTTATCAAAGTGTAACAGCCAAAGTTTAAATCTGGTAATATTTTCTTTGTGACAAGGCTAGCAGTGCAACACAAGAATAAAGTAAATTTTCATTTTACATCGTTCAAAACTATGGAAGCAAATCGTGACCAAAATTCAAATGAAAATGCATTTCCAGAAATGCATTTTCATTTTAAGAATGTGGCTGCATTATTTGACTCATAAATTAAATTAGCAATCAATCATCCTATTTGCATTTTAATTTTCTTCCTTAAGACTGCTCATTCTTTCACTTAATTAAAATGAAAACGAAAAAGACATTTGAAATTTAATTTTCAAAATATGCCCCAGCAAATAGATACCAAAATTCAATTTGAAATGTAAAATTTGAAAATGAAAATGCATTTCCAGGAATGCATTTTCATTTTAAGAACGTGGCTGCAAAATCGTGACCACAATTCAAATTCAAATGCATTACCAGAAATGCATTTTCATTTTCAGAACGTGGCTGCAAAACCGTGACCACAATTCAAATTCAAATGCATTTCCAGAAATGCATTTTCATTTTAAGAATGTGGCTGCATTATTTGACTCATAAATAAAATTAGTAATCAATCATCCTATTTGCATTAGCATTTTCTTCCTCAAGACTGCACATGTTATGCCATAATCAAAAAAAAAAACAGAGCGGACATTGCATTTTCATTTTCATGTTCTGCCCGCAAAGAACTGCCCATAATTCGAAAACGAAAATGCATTCTGAGCGGCGCAGTAGAGTGACGTCAGTAGCCGCTCTTCTTCAGCTCCCTGCTGACCGAGCTACCCATCTTGTTCGGTAGGGGGCGGTGTGCAAATACGCATTGCATTACATGGCAAATGTGCCGGGAAATTGATTGAATTGCCGGGTCTTTAGAGGACGCATCACAGATCATGGCGCTCCCTCAAATTGTGCAGACACTGATAGAATTAGCTGAGCTGGTAGAAACTAATAATATATCTGAGTCTGATGCCCGTGACCGAGTAGAACAAGTCACAGAGAGCTTGGCTGCATACTCTGCCGTCACAGACGTACACATTAATGACGTTGCCATAGTAAACCGCTCTTCAGTCCTGGAACGGCTGGATGCTGTGGAGCCTCAAATGGGACGGGGACGACCAACCATCCACATCCCGTTCGAGTCCATCGAAAACTATTTATTAAATGGTCTACTTTTCCCTGTGAAAGCAAGCTGTTTCACCTTTGGCCTAGTTCAGACAAAATCTGAATTTCCGCAATCTGAATTTGAATTTCCGCAATCTGAATTTCAAGAATCTGAATTCCTGCAATCTGAATTTCAAGAATCTGAATTCCTGCAATCTGAATTTTAGAATTTTTTATTTTTGGATCAAAATAATTCAGTTGTATTAAATTTGGCATACAAATAATTCAGATATTATATATTCAACAGCAATATATTTCAGTTTTATGAAATTTGACACACAAATATTTCAGATCTTTCATATTCAAATTCAGATACTTTTGTCAGCTTTCTAGCTCCATAAATCCGTTGCTTTGCATCCTCCGACGGATGGTCTGGTGGCCGACAACAGCTCCGCTATGTCCTTTATTTTTAAACCATTTAATAAATAGTTTTCGATGGACTCGAACGGGATGTGGATGGTTGGTCGTCCCCGTCCCATTTGAGGCTCCACAGCATCCAGCCGTTCCAGGACTGAAGAGAGGTTTACTATGGCAACCTCATTAATGTGTACGTCTGTGACGGCAGAGTATGCAGCCAAGCCCTCTGTGACTTGTTCTACTCGGTCACGGGCATCAGACTCAGATATATTATTAGTTTCTACCAGCTCAGCTAATTCTATCAGTGTCTGCACAATTTGAGGGAGCGCCATGATCTGTGATGCGTCCTCTAAAGACCCGGCAATTCAATCAATTTCCCGGCACATTTGCAATGTAATGCAATGCGTATGTGCACACCGCCCCCTACTGAACAAGATGGGTAGCTCGGTCAGCAGGGAGCTGAAGAAGAGCGGCTACTGACTCACTCTACTGGGCCGCTCAGAATGCATTTTCGTTTTCGAATTATGGGCAGTTCTTTGCGGGCAGAACATGAAAATGAAAATGCAATGTCCGCTCTGTTTTTTTTTTATTATGGCATAACATGTGCAGTCTTGATGAAGAAAATGCAAATGCAAATAGGATGATTGATTACTAATTTTATTTATGAGTCAAATAATGCAGCCACATTCTTAAAATGAAAATGCATTTCTGGAAATGCATTTGAATTTGAATTGTGGTCACGATTTTGCAGCCACGTTCTTGAAAATGAAAATGCATTTCTGGAAATGCATTTTCATTTGAATTGTGGTCACGATTTTGCAGCCACGTTCTTAAAATGAAAATGCATTCCTGGAAATGCATTTTCATTTTCAAATTTTACATTTCAAATTGAATTTTGGTATCTATTTGCTGGGGCATATTTTGAAAATTAAATTTCAAATGTCTTTTTCGTTTTCATTTTAATTAAGTGAAAGAACGAGCAGTCTTAAGGAAGAAAATTAAAATGCAAATAGGATGATTGATTACTAATTTAATTTATGAGTCAAATAATGCAGCCACATTCTTAAAATGAAAATGCATTTCTGGAAATGCATTTTCATTTGAATTTTGGTCACGATTTGCTTCCATACAAAACGACCTCAAAGAGTTTAAAGTTCCAAGGCTTAAACTAAAGTTGAAGTTTCCTTTATTCTCCCGTTCTCTCTCCCTCCATTACCCATTCCAGTCAATCTCCGTGTGGATTTCCCAAGGTCTTCCCACTACCTGGGAATGAGTGATAGGTAGTTCACACTAATCAACTCAGAGGCAAACCCATCTTTATCATGCCTTCTGACACAGACACTATTAGGGTGAGATGCATAGCAATGCCAGTTCATGAGATTACGTGCACCTGGCCGGGCAGGGTATGAGCTTGCACAGACGCTAGCAGGCCCCATCCAGATTCAGTGGAATCTGATTAGCATGCTGCGCTAGGCGCTGACAGGACTCATCAGTACACATCAGGAGCAGCAGGAAGGGCCTGCTGTGAGACTCACCAGGATAATGTGTGTGTAAGTGTGTGTGTGTGTGTGTGTGTGTGTGTGTGTGTGTGTGTGTGTGTGTGTAGGTGGGGCGGTGTGTCTGTCTCTGAGTTTTCTGATGTACGTCACTGTGCCTTTTTGTCAAAGTTCTTATGCATTGTGCTGTAGTGTAAAGTATTTGTTGTCTTGCGTTTACATATGCAGTGTTCATGTTTCCCTTATTAGGTATTTGTTTATTATTAATGCCGATTGTTGAGGCACAGTTGCTCACACTCGTAGACCAACAGATGGAGGGTGTGTTTGTGTGCCCGTGTGCACATTAATGTCAAACGATGCGTGTCTGCATGTGTGTACATACACAAGTGGGTTCACACACACAGACGAGTGTGTAAACGGATAATAGGGGTATCTTTGCTCAATCATGGCTCCGGTTGTTTAGTCGAGATGTTGCTCTGCGTGTGGCTTTACCATGAATGCCAAACCTGTTCAGAATTCAGCCAAACACTCACAGATTCATGTAAACCAAGTCCACCTGATAGGCCGGTTGATGGTTACAAACTCCCAATGACAAGCGGCCAGAGGGCTCTGTATTACTGATTACAGTCATGGGCATGGATCTCAGTGTGTGAGGTTCACATGGATTGTGCTGGCGAGGCCAACAGCAGCAAGTCTGAGACTGTTGCAGACATTGTGCAACTTTACAACAAATCAGGTGCACACAGCAGTGAATCAAGATAGAGGTGATTGAATTGTGTTACATTGACTGAGCAGCTACCCCTGCAGACTAAACTGACTGCCTCATACACTACTGTGAGTGGGTTGGAGCAATAAAGTTGTCTGCCCAACTGCAATCATGCACATTAAAAAGTAAACAAAAAATACATATAATAACACAACAAACGAAAAGACAAGCAAACATGGGCAAGTTCCCATAAAAGAATTAAGTATGAAAGTCTGAACAAGTTTCCTCACCAATGGATCTATTGTGTTGGATCCGTGTCAAAGCACAAACAAACGTATACACTTTCAAGTGTAGATACTGATAACGCACAAGCATACGCAAACCAACACACACAAATGGGAAAGGGTCAGGTGGCTGAGCGGTTCGGGCTATTAATCAGAAGGTTGTTGGTTAGATTCCCGGCCGTGCCAATGACGTTGTGTCCTTGGGCAAGGCACTTCACCCTACTTGCCTCGGGGAGAATGTCCCTGTACTTACTGTAAGTCGCTCTGGATAAGAGCGTCTGCTAAATGACTAAATAAATAAATGCATGTAAATAAATGGACTTTTGAGAAGGGTGAGCTATTACAAAGGACTGCAAAAAGCTATAAGAAAAGCATTTGTATTCTCCCACCACACCCCTTGTATCCTTTCTTTTGGATGTCCTCCAGATATAAGAGGAATGCAGAGGCCAAACAGCAAGATAATTTAACCTGACAAACTGGCACTGCTGGCTGCCAGTGCATTTAGATTCATACCCTTAAAATCAGGTGTTTATTAAGTCTAAATGATTTCCGCAGGCAGTTCCCGTGATGGAAGTCCATTGGATACGCATTTGTCTTGACTGGAGACAAAATGACTTTCTGAAGAGGCAAGTTCAAACAGAGGCCAGGAGTGACTCTTTACTTTAAAAACACTCACAAAACCCTCTTTAACCACCTCCAGTGGCATTTGTCCATGTTCAGGGCTTTGTCATAACTCCTCCTGGACACAGCAGGTCGATGGGATTGTTAACCAGTTGGCCAGGAACCCAGGAGCAATTGAAGATTAGCGATTAGCACGGCCAATGACTGACACTGTGAAATGGGGTTATTGCATTGTGGACACTGGCAATTAACTGGACGGAGCAATAGTTAAGTCAAACGTAATGAGTGAGGATATTAATCCGTTTAGACCACATTTGATTGATTGAGACAAAATAGGATAAATTATGCTTACATGAGGATAAAGATAAAATAAAGAACTGGAGTGTGGAGGAAGCCAAATTTAAAATCAAGTTTAAGAAAAAAGGTTTTGAAGATGAAAGGGAAATGTCTGATTAAACTGTCTACTGAAACCAAGGCATTTACATTTTTACATGAACATTATAAAAGAATCGTTGTACTGTACACAAGCAAATCTTTTTGTCAGGCTTCTTGAATAGGAGAATATTAAAACAGTAAGAACACTTGCTCAAGTTAAAAGTGAGCTCTAAAAACAGCATCAGTCTCCTCTGTTTCTGTCAATTAAGAATTTCAGTGTTCAGATTACAAAGTAAATAATACATATGTTTGTTCTTGCTACTCAAGCCGAAATATTAGCATTTTCAGAAGGGGTTTGTCTTGCAATAATGTAGACAAGGGAACAACTTGGCCTTTTCGATGCATTCATGTGATTATTTCCCTTATTCAATAATCATAGCTAGTATTTCGCTCAACCATCACCAAAGGCTTCCTAGGGCTTCATATATCTTTAAACTACAGCAGACCATCATAAATTCACATCAATTCTAGGTAGGGAAACAAAAAACCATTAAGCATTCCCCGGAAGCTAGCTATAAAAGAACCCAGCATCATCCATGTCCCTCAAAACTAGCCACGGCAACACACACAAAAATATAGGGTTATACATTTCTTCTGTATGCAGAATGCTTAGGAATAATATTTTCCATACCAAATAATGAGCTTGCCTCATTGTAGCAAAGTAACCTGGTGCTAAGGACTTCCTGCGTCTGAAAAACACATTTCTTCTCTGCATACAGGATACTTACAGGCTATAGAGTGTGACATGCAGATGGATTTTAGAAGCTCGGAAGAGGGGTTGTGGGAGCCTGATGTGAATGATGTTTTGGTCCACTTATTTTGGCACACCAGTGTTTTTCTGTGGCTCAAGCGTAGACCACGCCTTGCTAAACTGCCACAAGGGTCTTGTATCAGACCAGCTGTTAAAACCTGTGAGACAGGAAGCGGTTGGTCGATAAGCCATCCTTCCCACACACGCCGTCAAACACTTTATTAAATCACGGCAGACAGAAATGGGACAAATAAAAATCCCAGAGGCAGTTGTTCAGGTTGTCTATCACTGCTGGATCCTCCATCCCTTGCTTTGCTTTTCATCTTTCCATCTTGACTCTATTCCTACCTGTGTTGTGTGTTATGTCTAACTCTCTTCAGCTCTCAGGCTGATGAATACCTTCACCCCCCCCCCCCTCCCCCCCATTCTACTTCACTGCTTTCTTCTAGACATCTTTATTCCCTCTGCAGTTTCCCTACATGGCATCTCACATGGTATCTTGGTCCCGTCCTCAATCCCCTGCCCTTTTCCTTTTTATGCCTCATGAATACTAAAAAACAACAAGGAGAGGAGGGCGGAATTTATGTGCCAAGTCAGCAATGCCTTTTTATTGTTTCCTTGGGGTATTGTGAAATTCATAAGTAAACTTGGGATGTACATCCCAGTAGTTCTTTCAAGTTCAAAAATGGGTTCTTATAGAGAAAAGGTAAACAATAACATGAGAACTCAAACAGCCCTAATAGTTCCGCAAATGCATCGATGTGTCTATGCATGTATGTTGACACTTGACCAGTTTGTACTGGAGTAAATGTACACCTCTAATCCTCCCAGATTACATTGGATTTCCTCAGATCTAAATCAGCACATGTGCAATGCAGAAATTCCTTCTTCAAAATCCATTCAAAGCATGGCACTGCCCCAGTTTATGCAATGCAAAGTAAATGTATGTGAACAGTAATATTTACGATGCAATCACGGTAATAGCGAAAGGTTTGTGTCAACTTTGCCCTTGTGCAGTGTATTGAGTTTTGTAGTTTGGTAGAATTACCTATGAACTGAAAATAAAACAGAGGCCAACCTGTATATTTGATCGAAGTTGCACTTCTAGGTAGTGACCATATGATATATATTAAAAGTTTACCTGTATACTCCAGGATTATTTTTGAATGTGACCCAACAGTACTTAATCTAATTAAAGTAATAAAGTAATTGGCAGGACAAAATTTTACATCTCAAATGAATGGAATAGTTTCATCCCTGGAGTTTAGTTAACTTTACTGCCTGAAATCAAACTTCCTACTGTGCTTTGTGAAAGTAAACCTCCTGGTTTAATGATCAGTTTCACTTACATACATTTTTTAAAGATGTTTTGCAAATAAACAATCCATGTTTACTCACAGAACAGTTCAACATACTGAATAACTAAAATAATGACAGCTCTTTTTAAGATTCTCTATTTTCAAGGTCATTTGGTATGCATTTGCCAGGAGGCAGCAGAAGCTCAACTATTCAATTAGTACAACCTCCCTGCATTGGGACTAAATAAACATACTCAAACAGAGTAGAGAAAACTATAAACACCAGCTTTCCCTGTGGATGAGTGCTTTACCCTGGTAAGAATTATGATGAAAGTAACAGCCCGGGAGAGAGAAAGAGAGAGAGGGAAGGAGACGGAGAGAATTGGAGAAAGGTGGAAAGGAGAAAGGCGGGTATGCCCCAAGTTGTATTTATTCAGAGGGAAAGAGATACACTTTTCTTTCTATTCTTAAAGTAAGCATTTATTAAGTGCTGATGATTGTTAATGTAATGGAAACTATTCTCAATTGTAAAAAAGCCCTAGGCAGGTAAATGCATATTAAAGCAACAAAAAATACTTATCTTTTTTAAGTTTACTCCCTGCATATTTGAAAACAATAAAAACGACAAATAGTTGTCTCTCAGAATTCCCAATAGCTATAGATAGTACTAACAAATTCTAACTAAACTAACAAAAACTCATTGCATGACTTGGGGTAACCTGTGAGAATATGAAATGATAATGAACTACAAACCTTTGTGGATACAGTGTTGTTTACGCTGTTTGAATGACACCTTGACCTTAGGAAAAAGAATTTGCGTGTCAGAGGCCAAAGCTTCCGGAGAAAAAGGCTTAAAAACCAGCTGTCCTCATGCCATGCATAACTAATATTGCACTTTGCTGCTCTGAGCTGTCTCTGTGCACCATACTGCAGATGGACCATGAGTTCAACAAGCAGAAAAACGAGAATAAATAAGACAAAAACATACTTAAATGTTTAGTTAATTAAAACTTTAATAAAAAAGACTGCAAAGGTGGCCAATAGGAAAATAGGATTTTAGATTATTTGTTTTTTCATGCAGAAGTTGCTGACACACTGAATAACAAACCACCCAAGAGTGACAAATGAGTTGAGTGTCGCATTATGGTATTGTATGGACACGTGCAAATGTGCAGGCACACATGCATTAATGCTCACAGACTTTTAATAAGATTTAATAGGAAAAAATATTATTAGGAAGAAGCATAATTCTTTAGTGGCAACAGTTGGCCAATTGACATTTTCTTGCCACAACACCACATAATTCTCTTGATACCAAGGACAAGGTCTTCCATGACCTTGAAGTTGGTTGTCTGACTACTTAGTCACATAATTGCTGTAACCTCAAACTACTGTACTACCACATAATTACCCTTGCAAACTTTGTCAGACGTTACTGCATCGGTTGTAAAATAATTTTCACTGAACTCTTTGTCATTTTGTGAACTCTGAATGAAGGATCTTAAACCCCTTTCTAACCCTGGCAAAAAACAAAGCCTCATTAGCTTTTATCGGCCGAGACATCAGTAATTGGTTTTCATTTTCAATTTTGTGAGACTGATTACCGTCTGTGCCGACGCTGATCATGCCGAATGTCACGCTGGCACGCTAATTAATTGACTTATCTCTGGGTCACTTCAACAATATCAATATTTCTTTTGTCTAGCCTTAGCCATTAGATATGATAAAACTAACACTGAGCAATAAGACACACCGTCTCCAGGCCTCGACTTATTTGGTTATCTGGATTTAATCATGCGCTTAATCATTTTATTAGTCGGCTTTGTTATATTTACTACTTATTGTAGGATCGACATTAGTCAGAGCTGCTGCCTCATTCATTAGAATGGCACTCAATCCCCCAACCTCTTTGCAGTCCATCCCCATCTGAATCCTCTAAATGTGATCTTCAGGTCAGGGTACTGATGACCAAAGCACGGTCTTACACATCAATGGTGAGCCAGAGTTTTGGGCAGATCAGTTTTCTATCATTGTCTGTTCTCAGTCCATTCTCACTCATTGCCTTTCTCTTTTCCACTTGAACCCCTTCTTCTGCCTCTCTTCACCATCAATCTGCACAGCCTTCTTTCAATTCCACAGACATGAACTTTAAAAACACCCGGCACAGTAAAATAACATAACATATGTAGGGAAACTTACAAGCTGTTTTCAAAGACACCCCAAAATAACTTCAGAGTATAAACTTTGACTTCTCAAAAGGTGAGAATAAGGAGGGGAGGAGCAGTGGGAAAACAAATAGAGCTTTTTCCTTTACAAAATGCTTTTCATGTAGTTTCTTCGAATAGCAACTTCATTCCCTATGTAAAAGTAGGCTGAACCTGGCGAGTGAGTGGTGGGCTTAAGGGCACGAGTTGGTGCTGAGCTGATGTCTGAATCTTTGATTCAACTGACATGTGAGGAAGAACAAAAAAAAAGGGGTGACGTGAGCAAAGGGTGAGAACTCTGAGTAGGTTTAACAAAAAAAACTACAAAATCCACAATTCTCCTTTGATGAGCGTGGCTTCAAAGCTTAGAAGGAAAGATCCGGCACAAGATGGCGCATTAACAGGCTCTCTGCTCACTTTCATGAAATCCCAGGAGGAGCCCCCCAACCCCCCACCCCCCACCCCCCCGAGTCGGTGATCACAGCACAAGCATCCCACCGCCACACACAGCGGGAAGAACAGGTTTCCTTGTGTGTGTCAGTGAGAGGATTTTGAGGACCTGTTTTGTTTTTGTGTTTGGTTGTGTGTGTCTGTGCCTGCATGCCTACACGTGGGGTTTGTCCACCAGTGTGTTCTCCACAAAATTGGCCCCGGGGAGCCCACCATTTAAACCCAAATAAATCAAGTGTGTCAGGGGGGGGGTTGTTGGAACACTGACATTACCACAGAGAGGAATACTGGTTGTCCGCGTCTTTGAGTTTCAACTCTGCCATCGGCTCTGCATAGACTAGAGATTTACTTCAGGGATATTAATGAAGTGAGCACCGGTGCATCATCTAGACATAGATGATGCAATGGATGGATGGTCTCCCAAGTCTTTACCTTGCCATTGAAGGTACACCACCTCATTGGTGGGTGTTTAGGTCAGATCAATACACTGATTGATTTAGGTGAGGATGGATATCTTTCCAGCACAAACTGGACTGAATTGGTATTAGATTAAATATGGGGGACACTGGCCCCTCAAGAAACTGAATCGATCCGAGGCTGGAGATCAATAGGCACCCAGGCCTAAAGGATGACAGGCGGCAAAATTAAGCCACCTAATAACCTTATATATACACACATGCTTTTTTCAGTATTGAAAGTCTACAGTGCCCTCCAAAAGTATTGGAACAGTGAGGCGAATTCCTTTATTTTTGCTGTAGACTGAAAACATTTGGGCTTGACATCAAATAATGAACGTGAGACCAGAGATCAACGTTTCAGCTTTTATTTCCAGGTATTTACATCAGGATCTGATGCACAACTAAGAAAATATCACATTTTGTTTGAATCCACCCATTTGTCATGTGATCAAAAGTATTGGAACAGATATACTTAAAACATATTTAAGTGAATAAGACTTAATATTTAGTTGCAAATCCTTTGCTTTCAATAACTGCAGCAAGTCTGTGACCCATTGACGTCACCAAACTTTTGCATTCTTCCTTTTTGATGCTTTCCCAGGCTTTCACTGCAGCCTCTTTCAGTTGTTGTTTGTTTTGTGGGGTTCCTCCCTTCAGTCTCCTCTTAAGCAGGTAAAATGCATGCTCTATAGGGTTTAAGTCTGGAGATTGACTTGGCCAGTCTAATACCTTCCATTTCTTGCCCCTGATGAACTCCTTTGTTGTTTTGGCAGTGTGTTTTGGGTCGTTATCTTGCTGCATGATGAAGGCTCTGCCAATCAGTTTGGTTGCATCTTTCCTTAAATTGGCAGACAAAATGTTTCTGTAGACTTCCGAGTTCATTTTGCTGCTGCCATCATGTGTTACATCCTCAATGAAGATTAATGAGCCCGTCCCAGAAGAAGCCATGCAAGCCCAAGCCATGACATTACCTCCACCGTGTTTCACAGATGAGCTTGTGTGTTTGGGATCATGAGCAGTTCCTTTCTTTCTCCAAACTTTAGCCTTTCCATCACTTTGGTAAAAGTTAATCTTTGTCTCATCAGTCCATAAAACTTTGTCCCAGAATTTTTGAGGTTCATCTCTGTACTTTTTGGCAAATTCCAGCCTGGCCTTCCTATTCTTCTTGCTAATGAGTGGTTTGCATCTTCTGGTGTAGCCCTTGTACTTTTGTTCATGAAGTCTTCTGCGAACAGTAGATAGTGATACCTTCACTCCTGCCATCTGGAGGTTGTTGCTGATCTCACTAACAGTTGTTTTAGGGTCTTTCTTTACAGCTCTCACAATGTTTCTGTCATCAACTGCTGATGTTTTCCTTGGTCTACCTGTTCGACGTCTGTTACTTAGTACACCAGTAGTTTTCTTCTTCTTCAGGACATTCCAAATGGTTGTACTGGCTATGGCCAATGTTTCTGCAATGGCTCTGATTGATTTTCCATCTTCTCTAAGACTCACAATTGCTTGTTTTTCACCCAAAGACAGCGCTCTGGTTTTCATGTTGTTTTCACCTCTGAATACAGTCTGCATAGACAAAACCTATCTTACCCAATCTGAACCTGAGTGTAGACATTCAGTGGTATTTATTGATTGAATAATGTATGTAATAGGACACACCTGGGCAACAAAACACACCTGTCAGTCACATGTTCCAATACTTTTGCTCACGTGACAAATGGGTGGGTTCGAACAAAAAGGTGATATTTTCTAATTTGTGCATCAGATCTTGATGTAAATACCTGGAAATAAAAGCTGAAACGTTGATCTCTGGTTTCACATTCATCGTTTGATGTCAAGCCCAAATGTTTTCAGTCTACAGCAAAAATAAAGGAATTGGCCTCACTGTTCCAATACTTTTGGAGGGCACTGTATGTGTATAGGGACATATCGATTGAATAACTGATTGTGCTGGGCCCAGGTATTATATGGGGCCTACTGCACACTGAAGACAATCGTGATAGTGCTTAAACAATAGATGTCCTTCAAACAGACATATCTGACAATAATGGGAAAACAAGGAAGGAAGGTTCTTTAAATGATCAAACAGAAGTTCCCAGACTTGTATATTATTCAAGTGAAATATCAAGAAGCATGTCATTTAACTACCATAAAAGAGCAGTACCAACTTGGTGTGACTAATCATATTCTTGATTGGTTGATATGTATGGTGTATGATTTGAACATCACGGAGGAAGTGACTCTAAGTGGCAGTTGGGGTCACCATGGGTGGACTCTTTGCTGTATGTTTACGTTAAGTGGTATAACTAACGAAGGAATTGCCATTTCTGAAATGGTAGTGCAGCCTGCTAAACCTCAAAACTAAATAACACAATTATAACTGCTTCTAATACACATCTATGTACACACACATCTCTGGGAGACATCACAAATGTGGCATGGGCAAGCTAATTGGACATAACACAGACAGGATTCTAATTACATTCAAAGAAGGAACATTAGGGGTAATGAGCTTTTTTCCTAAATATTTTGAAAGATATGTTGTTCTGGTAATGACTTTTCCTTGTTTTGTCTTTCCAACTGTACTTCATTAAGGGGCATGTGTGCAAATGTATGTGCACAGATGCTGGCTTGTGTGTCCACGCTTTACACAGGTAATTACTCAGGAAAGGGTAAAGGCATGATAAGGAGAGAGCGCCACCATTTGTTGAGATTAAGTACTGCAAGATGTGCGTCTGATTCTCTCAGCTGTCAAACCCTCAGGCATGGGGATCCCCATCACAAACATGGGATCTGGGGACTCATGAATGGCTTTTAAACTTGTCCCAGTAAAATGAAATGTTCGACAAGGATGCAAAAATATGAATACAATGAGTTCATCTAAGTGCTTGATGTCAACATTTACTATATGACTTACTGTGAATAACAATAAATGCATTGCCATGCTATACAGTGAACATGCAATAAGTAGGTAAAACTCAAACAATATATATATATTTTTTTTTTTCTCAAGACTAAAGGCTTTTATATGTACGGATGAATCTGTTTTGGCAGATTAGCAAAGGGTTACTTAAACTTGATGTGTCTTGTTATCAATAAGGGGCCTCCGCAGTGAGTACCCCCCCGCTTAGAGTACACAGGAGTCGGAGCTAAGGTGTGAAATTAACCTCAAGGTCGCACTGTGGATCAGGATCCTATAGCTTTCACCAACGGATCTGCTCCTGTGACGCACAAAATCCTAAGAAATCCCCTATGGTTTCACAAATTGATGAAAAGCCAGTGACAATCTCCAACTAATCCATATTGGCTCATTAGCACCCATTTGCAAAGAAGTGTTTGTGGGCAAAACGTTTGAATTTGTGATATTCGTGTTTAATAATTAGTGTCATTTGATTTCTTATAGATTAGGTCCTTAGAATCTCATGGTGGTGCTATAGCAACCATAAAATTAATATTTATCCATAAGAAATCTAAGAAGCCAGTCGAGAAGATGTCTACTACTCACTGGACATAATAGGCCGTCCCAAGCCTCCATCTGCCATGGAATTGGATTCAATTTCCTCCAGCGTTCAATCACAGGTCAGAAATATTGGGGTTATTTTCGATTTGTTATTAGGTTTCAAATCATTTAGTGGTTTCATTGAAGATCTGTTGCCCAATTTAAAAAACGTTTTTCTCTCTGAAAGATTTGTATTATGCCTCCTCCATGATTAAACACAATTCAATATAACTTATTATTGAATATTGAACCTCATTGCTTAAAGGAATTGTATTGATTTTCTTTATTCACATTTGACACATTATCATTAGTGCTGTCAAACAATTAAAATATTTAATCGCGATTAATCGCATTAATGTCATAGTTAACTCGCGATTAATCAATTAATCGCACATTTTTATCTATTCTAAATGTCCCTTGATTTATTTTTGTCCCATTCTTTTTTCAAATTTTAAAGCTCTTATCAACATGGAAAAGTGGTTCGGATTGCTTCGTGCAAATATTTTTTTTTATTGAAAACAACATTGCAATCGCCTGGCTTTGACGAGGGGGCGGAGAATTCGCATGAATCGCATCAGCTGTGTGCTTGGCCATCAAGTGGTATTTCAGACTGGACGTGCTGCGATGATAGCTCAGTTAACAACGACAAAACACACAGATCACTTTGGTCTTGTCAATGGAACCATTTGGCAACTTTTTAAAAGTAAACTTTCCATTCAGAATCTTATTGGCATCCATTTCGGCGTCTCGCGCTCGCCATCCACTCAAAACGTAACGTTAGCCTACTACCAGAGAATGTCTAATATCCGTAAACGGGCTCTGCTACTACTCTTTAGCCGGCTCTCAAGCCAAACAAGTGTGTGTGGCGTGCCTGTTGTTTTATTTCCGGTCTAGCTAGATCCGGTGTGGTGTTGTAGTCTTTCTAACATTGGTAATTGTTGCAACAGCATGTGAGAAAAACTACAAAGTTTGCTAGGCCAAAAAGAGCGTTAATCTCGCGATAAAAAAATTGACGCCGTTAATTTGGGTTTGCGTTAACGCCATTAATAACGCGTTAAACTGACAGCACTAATTATCATCAATCCTCCACCAAATTTCACAGTACATGTGACATTAGCTTCTAGGCCTCTCCAAGTCTGCATCCAACCATAAAATGTCCAGGGGTCTCCTTTATAAAGCTTGCGTTTGCACAAAACTGGGCTGAAAATGTGCGTACGTCACTTTCCACACTAAGGTTGTGATTTATAAAAAACAAACTTGACGGGAGAATGTGCGGTCCTCCACGCAAAGTCTGACCCTGCCGTAGGCCTACGCACATTTTGGAAACAGTTGGATTTGGCAATGCAGATGACCGTACTGTAGTCAGACTGCAGAAATTGAATGTGGGAAGAATATTACTCGTAATATTTATATTTTGTTTTCCTCACATACATTATTTTCATTCAATTTCATGTTTATCATGAAGATGACATCCAGCAGTGTTATTTCGCTTGTACTGAGTGATTCTACCTTTAGATAACTGCAAAACACAGTGTACAACTAAATATATTTATTTAATACTGTGCAAATATCCTCATATGTAAAAAACTGGAAATACAGTCGTTAAGCTCCCGTGCAATCGCTACACTCTACGTCCTCGTTATCAGTCCAGACTTTAATAGATTACTGTTGATAACAAAACGCTTTTGTTTTCAAATTGTATCTCGACTCGCAGTATCACAGTTGACGCCACTCGCACAGTTTTTTTTAATTGGTGATCTACCGGCCACCACATTTTCGAGGAGTTTTCGGGCTCCACCAATAGGCTAACAGTCATGATGAGATACTAGATTAGCATTCATGAGGTGCTTTGCATTGACTATTTATATTAAAAAATGGGCCTGTTCAGGGCGGGGTACAATGATGATTCACGTATGCACACTTGTGGGTAATCTGTGATTTATAAAGGGAACATTGCGGGCAGGTGTGCGTACGCACGGTTTTATAAATCTGAATTTTTGTGTGCGTACGCCATTTTAGGCTTTTGGCCGTACAAACACATTTAGTAATAATCCTACGCACAGTTTTATAAATGAGACCCCAGGTGTTGGGCAAAGCTGAAAATGTGACTGTATTCTACTTGGACCCCGGTTCAATGCTGCTTGCAAATTTAATTCTAACTGTTGTTTTTCACCTTATTTCTCATCAAAGCCAAAGACATCTTTGGGGTCCTTACATTTTCCCAAACCAAGAAACACTTAGCATAAGAGTGGTCTGCTTTCAGAGCCCTACTGTACCTGAGTGTGTTGCCATGGAGATTAGAACCAGCAGCAGAGTTCTACTCTTTGTATTTGTTCAGTTTATATCTGCTTCAGCAGGCCAGGCTAGAGGCTGCACAAGCTGAGTGGACTATCTCTAGTGGTCTATATCCCCCAACTGTCAGAATTTGAAAAGTTGATCTTAAAGGAAAAAACATACAAAGTTATTTCTCGTAATTACTTGCCCACATAGGAACAGTTATTGGTAAAAATAAGTGGGTGGGTGGCAGGTCATTCATTGTCAGTGTTGCAGTAGTTTTATTGATCTACCCAGACATGATTTCATAGCGGAAAATAGAAGCTCTGAATGTGCTCTGATAAAGCAACTTAATAACAATGTTTGGAAAAACTTGTATTACCAGACTTTGCACATTGAACATACTGTATAAGTTGCAAAAACTATGTATGCTTTGCTCTTTTTGTGGGTTTAATATTATATTTGATTGCTTTTTCGAATGTTTAGTTCACATATAACTCAAATGTATTTATTTATAAATTAATAAACTGTCGAGAGGAGCAGGACCAAGAATTCCAACATACCTGTACTTTTGCTTGTAACAAAAGGCAAATTAACTTAGAAAACACAGTATGCTATAGAATTTTCTCACAGTTTCCTGAGTGTCCAACAATTTGTGTACATTTGCAATGTGCTGGCAGTTTTGACATCAGTAAACACGTTAATTTATGTAACTAAATTCAGTCTCTATACTGAAAGGATATCCACTTGATATTGTCGTTCTGTTTGCTAACCAGCCCCTTTGAAAGCAGCTGATCATCGGTTCTAAAAGCAAATTTGCTTCTAAATAGCTAAACAGAATATCCCTATTTTCCTCACTACGCTTAGTTTTATTTCATTGCGAATGCCTTTGTCACGCGTCATGACAGGCCTGATGGACCAAGCATAATTGGGGTTTAAAAAAAATACAACCACTTTCTGTCAACTAACCCCTATTTTACACCAAGCTGGAGCAGAGGGTGGGAAAATTGTAAATCAACAGGATTGATAAATTTATACATCATAATCTTGGACAGTGAAAGTACTTAAACGAAAGCACGAAAAAAGAATACCAAAGGATTTATTGCCACAAAATACACAATAAAAGGAACAAGTCAGACATGGGTGACAAAAGCACCCGTCTTTCTCCCACTCTACCTAGGCTCTGGTATTTCTTTCTCATCCCAGTGATGAGATAGCTAGTGAGTCAGCAAACACCAATGTGCTACTTCACAGGTGGTTGACATAGCAGCTGATGAAGAAGAATTCCCTGCCAGTCACAATGATGAGCCAAGACCCCAAAACAGCAATCCCAGTGCCAGGAGCCACCTACATACAACAATGATTGCTATCTCTTTCTTGTCAGCCATACTGCACTTCTGCTTGCTTGTTAAAAACGTGGAGCTGCTTGTGTGAGTTTGTAGTTACACATTTTCGTTCTCCTTGGTCTTTTTCTCTTAGATCGACGGTGTTCATTATTTCATTTGAATTTAAAAGGGGACCACAGACTGGCTGATTGTCTTTTTGATGCAGATTTCCTTGGTCTGCAATTGTACTTGTTAGGTTTGCATTCGTTAACCCATATGTAAAAAAATAGGAGAGCATGAATAAAACAACAAAAGTACGTGCCTTACTAATAATAATAATTACCCCCACATACTTTCTCCTCTTCTAAGCTCTGTGACAAGCTCAGTGTTTTGCCTTTGAAGAAATTTGCTTTGCTAAACAATTTCCTATTTCCCCTTGTTTCAAAACTCGTCTGCCTACTGCACAACAATTATTCTGTCTAACAGAAGTGGGGAGTGCCCAACATTTGTTTGTGGCCAATGCGGTTGACAACTAAAGTTACTATAAATATAAATCCTAATTCAAAATGTCACGATGCAGGGAAGGTGATACAAAACACCTAAGGGATTCAAAAACCCACCTGCTCAGGGTAGCCCACTCTAATGTTTTGTACATAAAGAGGACAACATATTATTCTGACCAGGGAATTTAATGTATGGACCTAGGCATAGAACCCTATGGTGAGACGTTAACATGTTCAGGTTTATAATTGTTATTATTTATTATTATTAAGTATGTTGGATTTTTTATGCAAATTGCTGTGCTTTTTAATGCTCATCCAGACAGCCATTACACATGCCAAAATAATGAGATACTGCCTGAGGACAGTTGTAGGTTCCTATAGACCTGGTTACTAGCCTGAAGTTATGATAGATCCACCACTCAGAGTGCAACACCAGGTTGAGGAAAATGTCCATGAGCTGATTCTAAATGGTTTAGCAGAACGTCTATACCTCGTCCTTCTCTCCTCACTCTCCTTTTGTCCACTTTGCCAGTGTAAATGTTGAGTACCATTTTTTTTTTTTTACTGTTCGAATCTCAAAACAAGCCAGCAGGCTTTGGAAGTACCACTCCATCTCAAACAAACAAATCAATGGATGTGGCATACCTACCTAAATCCCTACTGGATATCTCTCCCTGCCAGTGCTAAACCTCCTCCGATCCCTCAGAGCTTAATGTCGTTCAAGAACAAAATCGATGGGTAATCATATTTGCACTAATCCTGAGTGAGTGGCAAGGGGGCCATATATGTGGAATTGAGACAAACCCACTTGAGTGTAGGGTCATCGAAGAATATAAATACAACGATTGGGAATGTTCCCAATCAGAGGTAATTAATGTGTAATTAGGCCTTACTGTGTGTCCATATTTGCCAAAACAGCCCCATAACGGGAATGCAGGAATTACCCCTTTACATTTCTTGCTAACATCTTCTAACATCCATGAGAATGTTACTATTCGCCACAGGTTTGCAGACCACTGTGAGAGGACTGTTCCCCCATATCACATTCCCTGTAAAAGCCTTGGGCCGGTCCTGGGCAAACTGACTAAAATCATCAATTCCCATCCCAAACAAGGTCATAGTGACATTACCGAACAGTTTCCAACACTGTCCCAGACATACATAAACTAAACAAAGCCCAAAACTTGAACACAACATTACACCAACACAAACAAAAGACATGAACATTCGTGGTCCCTTACTGTACAATAATTTAACTATCAACCAGACTACTATACTAGCCAACTATCGTTGTTATATATATATTAATATTATATATATTATCAAACTATGGGATGTGTTTTGGTGGGGAGTGGGGGGATGGTTGAACATTTGCAGGGGGTCCGAAGTATGAATTGAAAGTATAATTAAATTGGTATATAAAGGTGGATGGTGGTTTTCAAGTGGGGCAGACTGGTTTCGACCAAGACTAAACAGATATACAGTCAATTAAATTAGTTATCTACTTCACACTATCACAGCGATCTATGACTATTTCTATGTAAGGTGCTATATGTACCTGCATTTGTTTGAAGGCAGCTTGTTTAAATAACATACTGCTTTGCATGATTGGTGTCATGGGTCTGCAACAAACCAGAGTCTAAGATTCACCAGTATTTTACCTACAGCAGACACTGAATGAAATATGCATTTTGTGGCAACTTCAAGGTTTTACATTAATAAGGTGGGGAAATTATCGGTGGCATTTTCATGCTACATAATCATTGAGCACGTTAGACCTTTTTTTCCATCACATACGAATTGCAAATGCATAAGCAGATTCACTTAATTATTCAATGCACGTCTATGTGTATGTATGCGGGAAAAAGGATTGGAATGATTATGCACATACATTTCCTTTGAACCGTGCTTCTTTTATGCATTGTTCATTCCTTTTCGCAGAGTTGTGCGCAGTGGCATGACTTTGATTCCTCCTGTATGGGAGAACAACAGAGGGTGTACCCTCACAAAGGGACTGATGTGGCTTTAAAGTAGATCACTTTGGAGAACATCCTGTCCAGTTAACCGTTGTCCTTGAATATATCAATGTATGTCTCCAATTCTGCAGGCCCATCTGGTCAAATGTTCTACTTTCTCTGAAAATCGATAGGTCAAGATGGGTATGTACAACCTATGAATATTTCAAATTCTGTTAAACTAAGCTTTACAAATAATCATCTTAGAGTTGCCATGAATATTCAATGCTATGTCCAGACAGAAATGTGAATGCTATGACTCCAAATTGGATTCTATAACTGATTAGACACTGAAATCACAGAGCAACTGAAATGACAATGCTATTTCCAGACCCCTACTAGAAACAAAAGAGCAAACACATTGGCCCTTTAAATATGCAGTAGAACCCTTCTTTGATCGTTGGACTGCAGTGTTTTGTGCTCTTGTCATTGTAATGATCATTAACTTGCCATTTTCAAAGCTTTTCCTGTGACCTGATGCACATAAGAGTGTTTGTTGCAGTAAAAGAGGGGGTTGTGATTTGAAAAGAGTAGATTTATCTTTGAAGTGAAATAGTTGTGCCTGGAGAGAATGTGATTTTCACAGTTTTAGTTGGAAACTGACTCCCACCACACACACACCCCCAAACACAAGCAGAACAGCCTCAAAGAACAGCCAGACTTCTGCTCACTCGTTTGTTTTTAAAATGTTCCCATTTGGTTCAGGCCTTCGGGTAATCTCTACCTTTAAAACAATATTGAAATTCATACGCATAGGAACCGATTAAGTTCCCATACCGAGTACATAAATTGTTATTACACTTTTTTAAATGTTTTCACATTTTGATCTTAAACCACCTGTTCTTTGGGAGTTCTGGGACATAATTAGAAAAAAAAAGAATAGATCTGCTATTTTTTCTTCTCCATTTCACCCTCATCTTAGGCGATCAGGAATACAAGTTTGTTACAAAATGAACGAAACTCTGGGAAACGGTTGATTGGGCAGCCCAATCACATATAGTGTACATGTTTCAGACGAGTGGAGCTGCAAATTATTCACAATATTTTACCTGAAATAACCCCTTGATGGAGAGATAGCTCTTCACATTCATCTTGCAGTGCCTATAGAGAGCTATATCCATAACTCCTGAATTTTAATTCTGTTTACTTTAGTAAACATAAATCTGTCAAGTGTGGTGTGTATCGTTTTGTAAAACATATGCATTAAATATGCATAAATTAAACATGTCTCCAGTATCATGGAATCACATTGGGCAAGGGGTTGAGTTTGTGCTTCATTTGTAGAATGTACTTCCCCTGCAAAGGAGGGAAGGTGATACCTTCATTCTTACCTTCCTCCCAGCCCTGGGGACTTCCTCCCTTTTCCATCCTCTCGCTCCCGTCTTCCCGAGGGTCATCAGCTGCCACAATGCTCCAAGTGAATCCTGGGTTATCCCCTGGGTTTCTCTCGCATGACTTTGAGTTGCTGAGACACCGCCCCACTGAAGACAGGAGAGACATTAGAACATTAGTCTGGCACAGACTGACTTCTTTGGGGTCCAAGCAGTTCTGGTGGATAGATTCCAGTGTTGCAGTAAGAAAACGTGTTTCGCCTTTTAGTTACATTTTACAGTGTTTGGAACTTCACAATCCACAAGCAGACAAATGACACTGCTTTAGTTCATGGATTGGTCAAATCATTTCCAAGAAGCATGGCGCCAAGCTTTCTTTATCCTTTTTATTATTACACCATTAATCAAATTGGTTTACTTGTCTTGTGGAGTAAATGCTTGCATCCATCCATCCGATCACTTTAAATCAACAGAGGACGCTTCCAGATTTGTGTAAACCGTTTCCGAAAAGTTAACCACATCATCTTTGCTTTGATAGCTTCATCGCAACCTTAACTATGCAGTTAACATGAAGTACAATGATTTGGTTTGTGAAGAGAAAGATTGTGTGGGAAGTCTCAGAAATTGAGAATGTTTCTGATCTTGTATAAACTAAACTTGATTAGCTCTAAGACAAGCCCTCATCAGCTTCAAATCAGGGTCACAGTGATATAAACGCGGTTTCCATAAGCAAACAATTTGAGAAGTACTCCCAATGTCTGGGGAATTGGGAATCTCAGGCTTTTGGTGAAATTGTTGTTTTCAACTGGAGTCATAACCACTGCTTCTGCAGTGATAACAAATCTATTTTTTTTAAGTAGCTGAGAGAAATATACATTTTTTAATCCGTTCATCCCTCCCTCTCATTCTCCATCCCTCCGCCTCTCTCTCTCGAGGACGACCACCAGCAGAGTTGTCCCAGTGGTTCGGTAACTGGCAATCTATTTGATGGAGCAGCAGGACCGCTCTATCAGTTTTTGATGGCTTATCACTCTGTGGCCTGTATGACACTAGCCCACACAGTGCCATGGACTACCCATCATTCAGCTCTGCCTCCTCACTCTCTAAACTATTTATTCAGTGACATGGTGTACCATGGAGTACCTTTTGCATGACTTCCTACCTACCTGGGTTGGTATTAATTTGTTTGGTATTTTAGTATGGGAATTCTGTTAAACAGTAGTTGAAACTTTTTTTTGATTGATTACAAAGGAATGAGATCATGGCGGTTACATAAACGTTTTGAAATACAAAGGTTTACCGTTCCAAAACAATCCTGACACTTGCTCATATTCTTCACCGGTTTTGGTTTGGCAGATTTCACAGTGATTAAAGGGTTACACATGGCAAGCAACAAGACAGACATAAAAGAACAAACATTGCATCCGTCAGTTCTGAACCAGTAAAGACAAACAAAACACAGGAGTCGACCCAGATTAAAGTTTAAAGGAGGAATTGACACCCCTGTAATGACTAGAAAACTGTAAGTATACAGTCTGGCCAGGAAGAATGATATTATTTTGTAGGTTAACCTTTGAAACACAGCTTGCAGTTGTAACTGCTCTCAGTTTGCTCATATTTTGTTTCAGAAATCCAATAGTTCAGTGTATTACTGTGTTGTTTTACAGTGAAGCCTTCGTATGGTTAGCTCACAAAAACCTCAATAGAAAACTAAAATGAACCTCTGACCTATTGTGTAACTTAACTTAACTAACAGAAATTGCGTGTCAAGTGGCTGAGCGGTTAGGGAATCGGGCTAGTAATCTAAAGGTCGCCAGTTCGATTCCCGGCCGAGCCAAATTACGTTGTGTCCTTGGGCAAGGCACTTTACCCTACTTGCCTCGGGGGAATGTCCCTGTACTTACTGTAAGTCGCTCTGGATAAGAGCGTCTGCTAAATGACTAAATGTAAATGTAATTGCAATGCCACACAAATGAATCAATTTATTCTGCCTCTGAACCACTGGAACTGAAAGCTAATTAGGGCCCAATACATGTATAAAGCATGCAACAACTCACCTCTGAAATAAAACAAATAATGGCTTGATTTCAGTTAGACTTAGTGTCCTTTGAAATTCTGCAAGACTTCCAAAATTACAGACGACTGAAGCTTAATGAGGTGTCAAGGAAGTACTGCAACATTAGGTCTGCTTCAAATTGCAGGGATACTCCATTAAGCCATTCCTGCTTTTGAATGGCATTAGGAATAATCATTCACCAACCACTTAGTGACAGTAAAGATATTGGTTTTAATGACAAGAATGTGTTGTTTTTAGACACACTGATTGCCACAGCCAAGAGCCATTCAGAACCTTAAAGATGAAGCCCACAAAGGGGAAGCTTGAGGAATCAAGGTTGAAGAGGAAGCTAATCGCAGAGCATGGTGAGGCAGGTGAAACTGTGGTGTTGTTGGAATTTTGCTTAGTCGGGTTGGTGCTATTTGCTTGACATATTGTAGACCCAATATACATGAAAGTCAAATATGAATATATGTTTTTGTTGACCTTTAGAATAGCAACATTGGATACGCATACTTATTTTCACCAGAAGTGTCCAGAAGCTGTCTTTATATTTTCATATACCTGTAAATATACACATATTAATTCACTTAATATTTTACCATATAGGTATATATATATACTTGCCTCACAGAGCTCAACCATAAAACATTTCACAGCACACACAATAACTTAAACTACCTGTCTCTATACATATTTTACATGGAGATAGATGAAAACCAGCAAAAGGGCTCTTGGCACACCAATGCTGACACAATTTGCACTTCCATGCTTTACCAAATGAGGCTGAGATGTATGACTCAACACGGCTTTTCAACAAGAACCGGATGTGTCATCTGATTTTCCCACCTTATACATGAGAAAAGTGGGTAAGAATTGATGACTTACCAAATGACCAGGGACAGAGCTCTTATTGGCCATTCATCCTCATTTGGAGTCCTCATTTATTTTACATCTTAATGTCCCTTGAATACATAATCATATCTTTTTTGACATCGCTCAGTGAGCTGTTCTTATAGTAACTGTTCAGCCAGACTATAATTCTAATTTCAGCTACTGTCAACCCACTAGCAGGACATAATCATTTAAACCTATTTAATTCTTATTACGGTATCTAGGTTTCTGCCAAAAGGGGTATATTTTTGCAAACTTCTATTTAATGGGCCTGTAAAAACATAATTTCCCTCTGCTTTTTAACTTTTGATGAAGCTAAATGTAATAACTGGCATAATTGATAAAGTTGTTGATGCATGTATAGGAGACTTGAGGATAAAAATATGTTCCCAATGTACAGTAGACTTTTAAACTTAACACTTAATGTATTTTATACTGGATGTCACACAAGGACGTTACATTTGCGAGATTGGAGCAGTTTGTGCTTGGGACTTCTGTAGTCAAATCAAAAGAAGAAGAAAAAACATGGGGAATTAAAGACCTTTTGTAGCCATACCACTGAGAAATCTAGCCTATTCAAATGTGTTTCAGTTTACTAAGTAAAGTCTTCAGGATGCATTGTCAAAGTGAAAGTCAAGGCCGCAAATCTAAATATGCCACAAATATGTTCTTGCAATTAATGAAGTATGCCACCCTTTCATAGTGGAATACGTTTGCAGATGAAACCAACATGGAAATGATTAATGTCCAACTGTTGAACTTGACTGTTGACTGATGAATCATCTCATCATGGAAGTGAGATTTACCTGGGTCTGCTTTATGTCTTCTCCATCAGTGATTCTAAGGCACAATATTAGCCTTGGTGATTTAATCAATGTCATCACCATTATGTCTCATATAGTCTTGAAAAGCCTAAACTGAATAACTATGGACTATTCCACGCCATTAAATTACTTCTTCTGAATCTACGTCTTTCCATGGATTTGATTAGACCTCCGAATAAGCTCTAGGCATAACAGAGACTGTGGTAATTAAACTGTATCTATGAATACTAATGCTCCAGTGACAGCAGAACTGCTAGGCTCTGTGGCGCTTTGGACATAAGGTTAGGGAGTCATAAAGCACCTAAAGGCCTCGAAACGCATGATGCCGATACCATTTATAGACTGTAAAATTGCACGCCTCAAAATAGCCAATTATCAATTTTTTCCTTTTTATGTTGTATCGCAGTAGAGGTGGTAACCTCAATGCCCGTTGGTCTACAGGGCTAACAGAGCAGAGATTCCATTGGTCTACAGGGCTAACAGAGCAGAGACCCTGTTGTACAAAACCGAAGGCCTAGGCACAGCGTTGGTGGGTGCCGGATCACTAATGAGAGCCTGACATTGTGTGCATGTGGAAGAACTCACAACAAGTTTGGAGCAGAGAGACATTTGCAGCTACAATATTATGGGATGTTTAAATGTTACCCATCAGTGAGGTCAGTTCAGATTAGATTAGACTTTGTCATTGTGCAGTCAAACCATACAACGAAATGTACTTGTGCAGCCTCTAAAACAAAACTCACAAACATATAAAGAACATTATCAAGGCATAATTGAGTCTCAATGCACCCATTGAGTCCCATTGCATAGAATCCCTATCTAGAAAGTGCAAATGCATTGGCTGGGGGGTGGGGCATGATTGTTCATTCTCTAGATGCATTTGTAATGGTCAATAAATTAAGTGCTAGCATTATTGGTTGTTTATGGAAAGTATTCCTGAGCTGTATTCCATGAAGCAAATTGCTACAAATGTAGAGGAAACATTCGTTAACACCAAGCTCTACAGTAAATGTAGACATTTGAATACCAAACAAAACCTGTCAAACAATTGGATTTAACTGTGTCATCAAGGTTCTTCATTAGTTAAGAAGTGTGTCGTGACAGAATGACATGACCCCTCTCATCAAGGGCAGAGGTTGAATTCCTTGACGCTCTGACAGCATTGAAGACAGCAGTTTATACTCAAACAGACATCAGTCGTCTTGCTATAGAACACAAATGATCTTACTTCTTTTTTCAGCCATAAAGTAGCAAAAATTTGACTTGCATACTTGCACAAGGGCTTTTGACATTCTGTAAATTAGTCTGAAAAAATGTATGTCTGTATGCAGATAGATTTCAAAGAATGGTTTGACAGATCCCTGGGCATCCCTTTACATAGCTTATGAATACGTTCGTGTCATGAAGGTCCAAAAACGTATTTGTGACTTGAGCTTATTTATGCATTTCATTTACTTGTTTTACGACTCTAGGCATTCTATGGTGAATACATTCACTCCTTACATGGGATGAAACCACACTGTCAAATACATACAGCAGACAGACAGATGGATAAATGAGTATCGAGTCAGTTTTGACAGATGAGAGAGATGAAAGGCGACATCAACGGGATAAATGATATACGCAGAGATCAGATGATGCAGGCGACACATATTAATGGACAATCCCAAGCCCCTCCTCTTTTCTACTTGATTTTCTTCCCGAACATCCTATTTTGAGGGAAATCAATCTTGTTTTATCACTCGACAACCTGAAACTGGGCTTCAGGAGTGGTTGAAGGGGATGTGGGGTGGGGTGGCGTGAGGGGTAGAAGGACAGGAGAGAAGGAAGAAGGGTTGTGTCGCGAAAGGTTGAAGGATCCGGATGAAAAAGGAGGAGGAGGGCGGTGGTTGTGGTGATGGTGGGGGAAGCATAAAATGTTGTTTATGCAGCTGCTACTTGACAGGTTTCCATAGAAAGGTACGGGAGAAATCCTACCAAAATGACTGCTGTTTCCAGTTCCTCAAGCGCATAACCCCTTTCACCCTAAATCCTCTCACCCACTGATATCAACAATTCAGGTAACCTACCTGGTTGAGACTCAGGGGGTGGCTGGAAGTGACGCAAAGAACTGCCAGAGTCAAGACCTAACCATACTCTCGCCTTAGGGTGAAAAGACTCTCACATGAAATAAACATGAACTGGAGATATCCTTATTTAATAATAGTGCCAGTATCCACAGATATAGAACATAAGTCCAGGTCAAGGATGTATCTGTTTTTGAATACAAGAACCAGACAAGAGCTTCCTTAGTAGATCGCACCCTAAGTGTAGAAAACACTTCTCTATTTGGTCTGTATCCCTTTTGTATCTAGCGACTCAGAGTACAGAACACCAAGAAAATAAATACCTTTTGTTGGAAATTGTGTGTGTAAGGAAATAATTCGCCCTACTACTTGTGCCCAGAAGGAAGACTGAGAGCAAAGGAGGGTGAAAGATAGAGGTAGATAATTTCCATGGCACTGTTGGTCAGTCGAGAGAGAGAGATGAAGGGTGAGATTAGTGTTACCTTGAAGGTGGTGGCCAAGATGAAGAGTTAGATAGGGACATAGACACCCATAGAGTGCATACGGATTTAAGGGATGGAATATTTTCTAAGGGATTTATCCTGAAAAAAAAATTCACACAAGAAATGGCTGTTCCTCAGTGGCTTCTCAGGTCCTAGATGATTAACCACCCACTGAAGAATGCAGTACGAGCCTACAGCGTACACACACGCAATCTCATGCCCTCCACCACTCACACTAGAAATGCAATACTTTTAAATAGCCTGTGTGCCACATGCGCACTGGCAGTGAGGGAGTGAATTAGTGAATTAGTGATTGAATGACCAAAAGCATGCATTTTTGTGTCTGTCTTTGCCTTCATGATTGAGGGATGAGGGAGGTATTAGTGGTGGTAGTAAACACTGGTGGTAGGTAGGTAGGTAGGTAGGTAGGTAGGTAGGTACGTAGGTGGGAAGGTAGTTAGGTAGGTAGGTAGGTAGGTAGGTAGGTGGGTAGGAAAAGACGGGGTGAGAGAAAGAGGGAAGAAGGATGACTGGCTGGTGGTTGGGGAACATGGAGATGGGCGTGGTAGGCCAGGACAGGGAGATGAAGGGAGAGGTGTCTGTTGCTGGTGGCAGTAGAGGCTGCCATGGCGAGATGCCAGGCCGCCTTGTGCTGAGGGTAATAAATGCCAGCATGCAGCAGATGCTGTAGGGACAGCTCAGATCTATCACCAGACGCTGCAGGAGTAGCGCTCATCCTAAACCACCGGCTCCTTTCCTCCATCCCTTCACCTCCATTCACCTCCCTATATCTTGAATGGCAGCTGAGGTAATATGGGTCTAAACAAACACTCAAGAGCAAGCACGTGCACACAAGCATGCCCTCTTTCTCAAAAACACACATGTACTCTATGTCACATCCCTCTCCACCTCTGACACCTTCTGTTCCTACCAGTCCTATCTGTGCTGAGCCCTATCCACAGCCAATCAGGCTGCCTTTGTTCCATGTCAGCTCCTCCTTCGTGGTATTTGATTTACACACATGTGGAAGTGCACACGTATAGAAGCACTAAAGCACACACACAAAAAAAAACATTATCACATACGATACGTGGATCTATGTTTGTTGCTGTTAAGATTTTATTTCCATGGATCTTGAGGGCTCTCTTGGAGTTTCAGTATTAATTTTGAACAGTTGTGATCATCTGCACTCTAATTGTCCAGATGCGTTTCCTATCACGCCAGCCAAGTCGCTTGTTATTTCAGCCCCAGGGGGCAAAGTTGTTGTTAACTGATTTTCTCTCATCTGTTCACACTTCTATACATTTAGTATTGTTCATTCCGGAATGCAGCGGTTTAGGCTGAGCTCGGTGACTCCACCGCCCCCCCCCCCCCACCCTTTGTGAAAATGGTCGAAACTGAGGATGGAGTATGGATCAGAATCCGATGGTCCCCAAAAATCTAAACCAGGTCTCTAGTTGAATTTTGGCCAAAACGAAATGGCCCCAGTACCATTCATTCACCACCCCTCCACTTATTTTCATTTTTTTATGGGCCACAATAAGGGGAGGTGACTTTCCTGTCGGAGTGGAGCAGAGGCGGACGTGGGCACAGCTGTCTGCTTGATGGACCAGCTCACTCTAAATCAGTGCGGGGGTTCCCATCAATGGACTGACACCAATTACCGAGCCTGCGGGGCTGGCTGTCACATGAGGCCAAGCCGTGGTCCCTCGGCGCCGGCCAATAGGAAGTGTTTCATAAACAGTCGGGTGACAGTTTTGTGCCAGTAAGGCTCAGAATTAT
Organism: Hypomesus transpacificus; assembly: GCF_021917145.1. Classification (NCBI taxonomy): domain Eukaryota; kingdom Metazoa; phylum Chordata; class Actinopteri; order Osmeriformes; family Osmeridae; genus Hypomesus; species Hypomesus transpacificus. Next base: position 9,084,561 of record NC_061062.1, read on the forward strand.
CCTTTACAGAGCAACCTTTGACCCCTTGGTGGAGAGGCCCCTGGTCTTAAGGGACTTGGAGAGACTGAGGTGAGATGACAATATGGACATGCACACACACTCATATTCCAGAGCTGTGGGTAGTCTGGACAGGTATACACATACACACACACAAACACATACTCTACAGACACGCTTACACAAACATACTGTACACACTCAACCTCATACACATACACTAATGAATTCCCTCAATCCCATTTGATGGACAGTGGTTTTGGGGGTAATTATTGATTGGGTAGTACTTTAGAATTTTCTATTCCAGTTCAGTAGTGGTTATGTCCCTCGGGTGCTTTAAAACTACAGTATGTCGTGTCCAATAAGCAGGATGTGTGAAGTAGTTGTACACTGATTAAATATGTCTTTGTCAATCACAGGGGCAATACAGACATGTCTCTCAAAGATTTCCAGATATTAGTCTTGGCCTTCAGGGGACCGGCAGACCGGCAGGTACTCGTTTTGAACATCCCTTCCGAAATGTGGTCAAATAAACTCAAACTGTGACATTAGGACCACTGAATAATGGCCATGAGGACTCAATAGGCTTGTGTGGGCAACACAAACGGTAACAGAAATACAACTGTTTTCAACAGTTCATGATCAATTCATGATTTGTCTTTAATTTGCATCGTTATTGTGTGTTCATGTTTTTAAACCATTTTATTAAGAAACCTCATAAATGTTTCTCGCAAAACAAAACAAGTGTGCTGTGCCTGAATAATATGTCAGCGTTGAAGCAAAAGTTAAAAAAATTAAATGTAGGGAACTTCAAGGAGTTTTAGAACAGTTGGAACTCTCTTTTTTTAAGAATGAAGGCAGTAACATCATCAGGATTTCCAGTAGGTCCTGAGGGCACACAAAAAAACACACAAAAGAAAACACATGGATATCGAAGGACCAACCAGCTGGAGCAGTAAGGGGTCACATGACTAGCTCTCAGAGACAGACTGATGCAGAGAAACAAGAATGTGACCAGTAACCAGATTTCAGCCCAGATTGTAACCCTGTGACTCTTACTCCACAACTTCCCTCCTTATCATCAAAGGTTACAATAATCTAAATGTGTTAGCACTTTAATTATGTTGCATCTACGACTATGTTTAAAGGAAATATAGACCTATATAACGTACCACACACCTTTATTGGGAAATGAGACAGCATCAAGTTCTTGTTCCGTTGGATGATAGTGCAGTTCTCTGTTTGTGTAAAATACAATTGTCTAGGCCTAAATGTTATGTTGTCCCCCTCACAATTTACGCTTTTGTTGGCATAAATTGTCTTAATTAAATATGCAATCTGTCCTTCTGTCTTTGTTTTACCTTGGAGCTACAGCGGACTGGGAGATTTAAGTATTTAGAAATAATGTTAGCCCTCTGAAGATCAGTTTGTTATGCCTGGATAATTTGAAATAAGATTTTAAGAACATTTAATGAACTTTCAGTGTTGTGGTATAGCTTTGTAATCTCAATATTAGGCATGTTTCCATTAAAGAGCAGCTTGGTTCCTTTGCTCAAATGAAAAGAATATAATAAAATAAAATATATTCAGCAAATCGAAGAACACCAAAGGCACTCAAGGCCTTCTTTAGACTCAATGGCTCAGATGTCGCTTTCCTGCTCAGGAAACATTTCAGTTTCCCTTGTTATACCTTTTGAGTTCAATGTTCAGTCAGTTTGTTTATCTTTTTGTCTGCTGCCATTCTTTGTGCATTCTTTCAGCGCCCCCTTTGCAGCAAACTCTGCTGTTTCCTGAGTTCGACCGAGACCGATGTGAAAGTTTCATGTATACAACGTGCTGGGGGTGGCAAATAGCCAGCAAAGGACGAACAAGACGGAGACGTTCATGCATTTTGATGGAGACCTGAAGCAACACATCACACCCAATAAAGCATTGTCTGTCTCCGTCCGGAGGTGGAAGAAGCCTGTCTGTTTGGCTGAGGGGCTCTGACAAGCAGGGGCTCACCTGACTTATGTGCCTTGTCCTTGGGGAAGCTCTGCACTTCCTCAGCCAGCCAGGAGAAGTTCCAGTAGCCTCTGGGAACGCCTGCATCTGTCCTTCCAGCCAATGGCTCACCTGTGACAAAGAAATAAAGAAAAAACATGTCAATAATTTGTCTACAAGGCATCATTAAAAAGCATTGGACGTTAATGTCTATAAACAGCGGAGTTGACCAACGTGTCAAAGTATGGTGGAGGTCAGTGTTGTAGTCAAGTCACTATCCAAACCGAGACCAAGTTATGACCAAGACTACAGCGTATCAAGATCGAGACCAAGACTTTGAGGGGTTGAGAATAAGACCAGTTCATTTCTTACAAAACTGAAATAACAGTCTTAGCACGTAATCGTTAATAATAAGTCGGAGCGGTGTGCAGATGACTAACGTTTAACTATGGTTGGTTGCATTCCAGGGCAGGGTCCAACACAGACCTGCCCTGAAATCCACCCCCCCCCCCCCCCTCTAAAATGTATGTTCTGTAATTTAAAAACAGACACTCTAAAGGATACTTTCTTGTCTGTCTTTTTATTTGTGAGGCCATGCTACACTGTGTTTTGAAGTACTTTGAATGCTCTCACTATTTAACTTTGATGGCATTGTTTATTTCAAAAGGAACACTTTTGTTGATCATCTGCGTAGTATGACACAGATGTTCAGTCATCTTAATGACTTTGAATAGTCAAATTAAGAATAGCTTCCTTCAACACTGAATTAAATGACACAGTAAACTTCCATCTAATCCCATTATTGTGAGGGTTGTGGTGTGTTATTTGCATAAAATACCTGTTGTGTGGTCTCCTCTGACAGAGTTCAAAGCCACATACCCCCCAGACAAAATCTGATAAAGTCACTACCAAAGGATTTATGATGCAGAGCACGAGAGCAGAGCAAATCCGTTTGTACCCATACAAAGTGGGTATAGGATATCAATATCTAGGATAATTATCTGGTTTCTCTGATTCTGCTTGTGCCTTTCTCCTCCTCTCCAAATCGAGTCATGGACTAATTAATTTGGCACCTTAGTATGGGCCTCCAGTCTTGTAGACTGAAAATTATGAACTACCTGACCTCATCATCACCCAACCACACGTCCATATCTTTGCCCCCTCCCAATTTTTCTCTCTCTCTCTCTTTTTTTAAATTTTTTTTTTAATAATTTTTCCTTCGTTGTCTTCTGTCCTCAAAGAAATTAGCATGGCACACTATCTGAAAATCTGGCTCCTTTGGAGCTGTCTTGGTGGACAAAATGAGTAAATACTTTATCGTTTCAAATGAACCCTATAAATAGATTGATCGTAAACACAGAGAGTCCATTCGAGTCTCTCGTGGAGAACTTGATGTGTCCTTCAAGTTCTCCTTCCTTCAGCTCATTCGTTTTTCTGTTTTTTCTCTCCATCAACACATCTGTGTCAAAGAATCAAATATTCTCTGAGAGTATTCTATGCTGGTCCATGTCAGTGTGGATATTTTACTAATGTCTCGGTAGTTACCTTCTTTTCCTCCTTAGGTCATGTCTAGACATTCATCTCCTTTATTTTGTATCTGTCTCCCCAAAAAATGACAGCTTTCACATTAACACAAGGTTCTTCTCCATTTTCACTCCATCCATACACCTCACGTCATCCAGTCTTAAGGTTTCCTCCCTCTCTATAATATTTTCAGTATAATTGCTGAAGAAAAGGCCTCAACACACCCCTATACACCACTCTGACAGGATCCCCCCCCCCCCCCCCCAACGTTTTTTGTAAATTGGTAGAATGATGTCTTATCTCTATTTAAATCCCCCTCTGTGCTGTCGTTTTAAAAACCATGCCAACCTATGCTTTTTGGTTTTACTGAAAGGAAGAATGAGCATGAATGAATGAATGAATGTGAAATGAATGAGTGAATGAGTCAGCGAAAGGGAGGTGCCTCGCTAGTAGATGTGGAGCTTGAGAGGCTGGTATATTGTATAGGAATATTGCATTTAGGTTACTGGCTACTGACTAGATTTAGTGATAGCGATGGTGATTGGATTAGCTGATGAATATCAGGTGTGTAGTCGAAGGAGTGAGTTGTGGTGTGATCTCCTTACCCAGAACCTCCGTTTTATCCAACTGAATATGTCTATGGATTAGTAAACCGTACGCCGATATATATAACCCTACCATTATACACACAAAAGCCTCACACACATATCATGATTGGGAAAACTTTTGGGGTTACCATTAAATGTGGAGAGGAGAAAGGAAGCACGCTGAAGGTACATGACGCATTTGGTGCTCGTAGGCTTTGTGTTCACCATGGAGCAGCCGTGCAGAAATGAAACCAATTACCCACAGAGACAGAGGCAGGGGAGAGGTGCACAGAGAGAGTGCCTGTTACCGAACTCCCACAGCAAACGACCAAACTGGGAGACTTAAGTGAGGTGTTTTTTTGGGATTGCCTGCACACACATTATGAATGGGCGTGAAGGTGTAGGCTTTCTAACAAGCAATATCACAGAGAGCACATATTCCCATACAGCTGCTCCTAAACCAATCTAAACCCATAAAGAAAGATTACAGGAAAACTCAGGGAGAAAAATGGAAGAAACCATTACTTCTTTTTCTTCTTGGGAGGGCACCACCACGCATGGCAGAAGCGTAATCTGAGTTATTTTCTGTTTGGTTGAGTTGGCCATATGGCCATTTTAAACAGCTTATTACAGTATTAGACACTGAACTTCAATAGTGTCTCAGTAGAGCTCATGTACAAATAAAATGCAGGCCATTTTTATAAGTAAGCTTCCATGTCGGTTCACAACACTGAAGAGACATGATTGAGACAACAAAAAAACAACGGCGGACTCCGTATAAAGAATGCAGAGTCCCATCTACTGCAAGGACGAGGTACGAGAGGCATCCCACAGCTTCTCTGCGTACATTTTAAAACCTAGAGAATCCAGTCACAATCACCCTTTTTTCTAATTAAAGATTTTCCAAGGGATACATACATTACTGCCTTAATAAATTGATTACCTGTCCTGACTCTGACGGGTCATTAAACGCTCATCAAAGTCCAATGGCAAAACGGTCTGACTAGTGGGTTTGGTATGGCACCTCTGTTCCACCATGAAAGAGAGCATCGATCTGCTTAGAGCTCTGACTTTTGTTGAAAGAATACCTTTCTCCAGGCTCTACACCAATTCTACACCCGTCTCATGACACCGCTGCATGCTTTTACACCTCACTTCTGTCTGCATACCTGCACACACACACACACACACACACACACACAAATATACTGCATTGTACATACATTGCATACATTGTCAAGAATACCCTTCACACTCTATACTGATTGATATACGCTGCTGACACATGTAGTTAACGTGTCACATTGAGATGAGTTCCTCCATCCAATCAATTTAGTGTCACTTCCAGTACCAAATGATTCATGTGTAGGAGGCTGTTACTCAAAGCTAAGGTTAACACAAGAACGTTATTTTTAAATCAAGTTTGTCAGTTATTGTTACAAGTAAATAACAGGTGCAGTACTTAATGCCTGTATAAAAAAGGGGGGGGGCTGTGTTGCCATGAGGATCCTTGTATTTATTGAGTCATTAAAACCATGTGCACAAACCCAAGGCTATATTGTATCCTGTAAACTCTTGTCGAGAAGACGGTAGTCAGTACAGAACAAAAACACACCATCAAGTGCCCATGATGCAGTTTCAGGGCCGTTCGTATTCCTCACAACTGCAGATGAAACTTACTTTTCACAGAGCACAATGGTTTATACAGAAAATTTACTGATTGCGGCATAAGCAAAAAAAAAAAATTGGAGTGACAAACAAAAAAACCTTACTATACTTGAAATAAAGGCTATGCCAAATACCTTTGTTGTTATATTCCAATAATAATAATGTCTCAAATAGCATGTGCGCAGTTTATCAAATAAAGAGAAGGCTGCAACATCTCACCTGCCAAATAATCTAAATGAGTTTGTAGGAATATAGGACACCTAAATCAACAACCAAACCACACGCTCAGCCATTCCCAAAAGCATTTACCATCTCTGTGAAGACAACCACCTCTCAAATATTCCTTGTGATGAAATATTTAACAGTCATTTGTTGCGTGCGCGCCGTACGTCTGGGATTCCCCCTGGACATCAGTGTGAGTTGACATGTGTTCAAACTTTCAAAGCCACGAGGTGATGTTTACATGCTCGGTGTTACACGCTTTGTTCGCCTTATTCCCCAGTCAAGCAGAGCAGTGGGAATGAAATGCATGTGTGATAGTAACAGAAATGTCAACACCGTGTCTCTTTGGGATTATATTTTTCTCCGAGCTGTTGCTACTTCTTCTTCAGGCAAGCCTTGTATGAATTTGCCATCCAAAAGGCAGGTTCTCTGACGGTACCCTAATTGAGGCATGATCCTTTGGATCACAGAGGTACAACGCAGAGATACACTTCAGGAAACTAAAACACAACAACACATATGTAACTGACACATATTTCATTAGTCTGCTAGATTAATAATCACTCCAGATATGCATTGCAATCTTTCAGAACTTCCATTCCATATACCGTGGTATGTCAGACAATGGTTTCACGTGTCCTCCCGTTACAGTGTCTGACACTGGATGGGGTACACTACATCGGTTTGTGTCCCGTTGAACAATATCTAAACTAGCATGTTCTTCTGACTAATCTGTCTGCACAAACATCTGCACAATGAGAGAGAGATGTCAACATTGGATGACATTTCATCTCAGTAGACTAGCACATTTGGTTCTGAATTCCATAGACTGACGAGATAGATTTCTCACATATGTATTAATCATTCATCAAAGCACTTGATTCAAAGCATTTCCTGGTATTGTAGGCACACAGGGTGGGGTGCAGCATAATTAAAGGTGAAAAATGTTATTTCATACTGGCAATACGCATAGCACACAAGATCAGAAGAATGTCTGTGATAGGTGCATAACAGCAGTAGCGCACAACACAGGCTGCTGATTAGAGCAGATATTACTTACACATTCCAAAGTCCCCTGTTCAATCATGGAAAAAATGTATTCTGCATCCTGGCGATTTTTGCAGAATGCAAGCCTGCGTGCAAGGACCTGCCCTTGCCATAGAAATGCTTTTTGTTGGCGTGGTTGGCAGAAGAGCAGGTTAAAGGAAAGGGAAAACTGAGTTTGCTGATTGCAGTGATTATAAGTTAGGAAATGGACCAGGTCAGGAAATATGACAGGTCTAGAACTGGCAAAGTACTGACAACAAGCTGACTGACACTATCCATTGTAAAAAATCAATAAAATAATTATATGTATTTAGCCAGACACTGTGAAAAAGATTGAGGTGCTTTTGGGTCAGGGAATGAACCACAGTAACATCCGTTTACAGGCACGTGTATAACATGTCATCTAATTTTTTAAAGGTTTTGATTCAAATCAGTCAACTTCCCAGCAGAGACAAATACATAACTTAATGAAGTACTTGAGGCTGTATATTTCTGTGTGTGGTCTATTTCTATGTGAAGTGTAGGGAGGGTGTAACAGCTACTTACACAAGCCTGTATGTTTGTAAAAATGGCTGGGAATATGTCCTTCCCTCAAGTCCACCCACTAGTATGAAGAAGATTGATTCTTGCAATTTTGTTTTTGCCAGAATGTTAATAGGTGAGTTGATAATGAGTTGACGTGGAGGAAGGAACTTAGAATAGATGTCTGATTTACCATCTTAATTTTAATTACTTGCGAGAGCAAGGCAAGTTCCTTTTTAATCGATTAAGGTAGCATTTGTTCCGCATACAAAGTTCAGAGTGAATTGCCATAAACACACCATACCGCTGGTTATTGACAAAACAGTCAGAGCATTGTTGACCTTTGCCTCAGGTGCTTACAAACAGCACATTAAAAACAAAAACCTTCTCCAACTCACTTCTCCCTACAATATGTTGTCACACTGGAATAGGATTGTTCTTTAATTTGACATTTAGTGTGTTTAGGGGTGTGTGAGCTTGTGTGTGTGTGTGAGTTTGTGTGTGTGTGTGTGTGTGTTTGCATGCAAATGGATAAACAATCAAGCAATCACTATTCATCAATAAAGCGCAGTGGCGCAGTATGAAAGTGAAAGTGATTTACCATGACGCATCCTGACACACATACACACACACATACACCCCCCCTCGCCCCGCCCTGTAATCGCAAAGTTAATGTTATGCGAGCATGCTTTTAAAAAGTGAACAGCCACTCCATAAATCTGAGCCCCTGTAGCTTGACCTGCCATCTCTGGTTCTCTCTCTGATTCTCTCACCCACACAAATGCACACATATACAAACTCTGTCTCTCCCTGGCTCACGTAATCACCCTTTGTCTGTTTCCAGCACTCTTCTTTTCCCTCTCTCAGTTCCTCCCTCTCTCATCTCTCCCTCCAACTCTCGCTTTCTCTCCCTTCGCATGGGAAAACCTTTAGAAGACCACTACCTTTGTTGTCACCTGTCGTAATGTCAACCACTCTAACACAGCCTTCCATAAAGAGGACGCTCCCTATTTCTTAAGCTTTGTCCCACAAGGACGTTTTTTCTAGAGAGGGCTCTCCAAACCTGAACCAAAAAGTGACAGATTTGTGCAAGGTGGACTTTTGAGGAGGACGGATATCTACATGGAAGTTACCGGCATCCAGACACACCAAAACAAATCCACACAAGAAGGGGGGTGTCTGTGTACCTGATACCTGTGTCTGTTCTTGCATGAGTGCTCTCCCTTGGTCTCCTTTCCCACGGTGTGCACTCGTTGTGTGTTTGTGTACATGTGCCAAGAGAGCCATAAACAGAGACAGTGTGTATGTAAAATGGGGCCCTCAAACGAGCACATTTATCGAGTAAAGGTTCTGTGTTTATGTCTATTGCTGGAGTATATGTATGCACGCCTCCCCTCCACTGGCTGACTGAGTGAGTTTGTTTGCACATCCCTCAACCGTTTATCGATCAGGCCCGGGGAGTTGCCAGGCTGTGCTTTGCCTCTCTGATTAACGCTGACTGAATATGCATCCTAATCGATGGTTTGAAAGCCTGTCGGGCAATCCAGGCCCCCCACCCTCCTCCTCAGAGTGCCCCCCTCTTGGCAGTGAAGCGACACCTTCTGAAAATACGAGACAATCCAATAGGAATGACGGTGTCATTGTGGGGGCCTGGCGTGGCCGTAGAAGGAACTTAATCCAACAATAATTACAAGACACTTACCAGCTATCATTGTGAAATGACTTGTCTAATTCTCCTAAAGCTGACCTGGGGATTTTGGAGGGGTTGGTTTACACAAGATCTAGAGAAGGATTTACGGATTTGGAGGGCAACAATTGTTAGCAGTCCAAATGCACTGACACGTTATGGATGGCTACAGTATGTTGATTGACCGTAAAATGAAGGCAGACAATGTAATTCACACACGTTTCCCACTTGGCAGTATTACCTCCGCCCTCTTCTGCCAACTCACTATGTTCAATCTCATGTCCACCGACATACAAACATGCATGACCACTGTCTCAAAACGGCACCTCATATCTTATTTGATGTGTTCATTTAGTAGACGCTTTTATCCAAAGCGACGTACTAATCGAACAGTGTAATACATAACAACGTGTTAATCCAATTTGGTTTAATGTATTGCATTCAATTCATTTTGTTCACAGCTAAATCAAAATATATCTGACAAGCATGTTGTAGTTCAGTCACAAACACAACCCTTATAAAAATCACATATTCAGGATTGGCTGACCACATTGTCGATCACGCGCTCCATTTTCAGTAATGAACAAACACAAGCTGTGAAGTGTAAATGACACAATCACACTTTGAGTCACACACGTACACACATAGACGCACAGACTGAATCAAGCACTCAATCATGCTTGCCACAAACACCATTTTAGACCGCCGTCCCAGTCTCTCCTGTGGCCTGGTCTCTGGTCAGCTGACGGGCGGTGTGATGTGCTGGAGAGAGCGCGAGGCACGCACGCAAATCACCTTCCCAGCATTTGTATGTGTGCATTCCTTCTGCGGTGCGGCTACACACACATACACACACACAGACGGACACATACACACGTGCATATCACCCTGCAACCTTCCCAGCACAACCCCCCCACACTTCCTCCAGAAAACACACGCCCCCACAGACTCCCTCCCGATGCTCCCGACAGCCATCATCATCACGGCGACCCCAGTGAAAGCAATCCACGACCCCAGGGTTTATCTCAGCAGCTTTGTTAACACCATCGACACAACAGAGCAAATCCCAGCGCCTGACGGCTAGGGCCTTGTGGGATAATACTGTGGCATTACACACACGTGCTCATTGCGAGCCAGAGCCTTCTTTGTATGGATTCCTGGAGGGGGTTATTTATTTTTGTCGTCTATCTATTGAACCATATAAACTAATACCTAATAAACAGGTACATTTAGTCATTTAGCAAACAGGTAGGATTAGATGGTTTTGTAAACGTTGGCATCATTGGTGGGGTCGAAACAGTGCTGTCAATAAGGGGCCTCAGTCCTGCGATTACAGCATACACATTCTGGAAAAAAGGGTGTCAAGTGCAGCCATTGATTTAGCTATGGTGCTCATGGTTAACGTGAGTTTGAGGATTATGAGTTACAGAAAATGATTACAAAAAATCGTGTGTGTTTCTGTACATTTGTTAGTGAGAAATAGAGGTGAAATAGCAGTGAAAGGGAAGGAGGGATTGCGCAAGGGGAGAAAAGGAGAGAGTGAGTGATTGAGTGAGTGAGAGAAAGATACTTCCAGTGTACCTCTTCAGCTTCAGCGATGAGTGGAATCTGATTCTGTGGAATCTAAGATCCTCTCATCCAGGTAAACGCAGCCACTAGTATGTGTGGTTGTTTGTGTGTCTCTGTGGAGATGTTTGAAATCACCTTGCCCAAGGGTACAGCACGGCTGATCAATAGCCTGGAGAATTGGTGCCAGAGAGTGTTAAGGGGTCAGACTACAGTATGTCTGCAGTGGCAGAGATACACCTTCCACAATAATGCGCTAGGAAGTAACAGTGCCCCCTGTTGAAATCCTGGGCAAAAATACTTTTATTTCTATGACGTACTTGGATTAAAAAAATTCCACCTTAACTGTCTTGATTCAGTGATTGGGGACACGGAGTAACACACAAAGTCAACCTCCTCTCATGCCAAGTGTGCAGAATACAGCAAATGCAGCTTTTTGTGGCTCTCGACCACAGTGCGAGGCAGTCATGTCTAAGGAAAGTTGATCTGCAATCTAGTCAGAAGTTGCTGAGTCTGCCCGTAAGTCGTCGTCCCCCCCACCCTCATACACTGGCACCCCTATCCCACTCCATCCACACGAGACCCCTCGCACACACACATTACCCACCCCTACCAACCCCCCACTCCCATTTCTGTTTGACATTTATGCTCTCTCTGAGTCATAAAACTGCCAGCCTGTCCTTGCACACCTTGGATCCGCTGATGCGTTTGATAGGCACTGCCTTCAGTCTGACATTATTTGGCTCATTTTTCATCTGTCCTGCTTACTTGCCGGGAACACACTATGTATGTGTGAGTGTTGAAGTGTGTGTGTGTGTGTGTGTGTGTGTGTATGTATGAGTGTTGCGGTGTGTGCATGTGTGTGTCCATGTGCTTGGGTGGAAGGGCAGGGAAGACAACATGTGTGTTGTGTGTACATGTAGATGGCAGGGCTGCCAACTTTTCCAAAAACCTTGGCCGAGCTTTCGCGAGCTTCACTCCCCCCCAAGGCGAGTTTACACGGCTGTTTGCGCGTCAATGTTGCTTCACTCGGTTAACCTGTGTGTCCTCCGTTACTGTTTACAACATTAACTTGGCTATTTATTTGGTGTTGCCTTTTCAGCGTGAGATATACAAGGTGTGGCGTGAGAGTGTGAGAATTGGTTGAAATGCGTGTGTTGGCAACTCTGAAATGGGTGTGTATGTGTGAGTACATTTGGGCTGGTGATAGACTATTGTGTTGTCTTCCCATGACTCTGTAGCCCTACACATCATCAGACTTTCTGCTAATTCTCTGAAGAGACTCTCCGATTTTTTCCTTCTACATTTGATTGTGAGACAGAAAACAACCTAGCTAGCTGTGCACACCTTAAATATTGTAAGGAGGGTTTGGAAAATAAACTTGGAGCCTTTTGAATGGAGCTAAACAATACAGAATGCATGAAAGAATGCATGATCTCGTGCAATTATCTGCTGCAGGCAAGCCCTTATACCAGGTGGCAATTTCCGCAGGGTCAGACTCACAAAGGGGGAGGTGGACTCCAATCCTTTTCGTGTATGTTTGACTGATAGGCCATAGCAGGCCTAACACAATGGGATGAGGAGAGTGTATTGAAAGCAGGTAATCATGGTCATTGGTAGTTTATTCTGTGCTGTTTAGCTGTCTACTGAGACAAAAACGCAGCAGAAAACAGACGTCAGAGGAAATGATCATTTTTCCGCGTGCTTGTGCACTCCAATAGTGATGGACTGGTTTATCTGGTGAAGAGGAGTTGGCGTGAGTGAAATAGGGGGATGATTCAGGGTGATTGGGCCGTATTTATAAATTTTTTCTTTCAATTCAACTTCAATCAATATTTGGTATTTTTGTTAGGTTCTTCCATCCATTCTTTTCTGATCTTTCTTTCTGGGTCTCTCTGTCAGTTTATATGTCTCTCTTCTCTCACTCTCTTTCTCGTGGTACTTCTCTTTTCATCCAACTTGTCTTTTTTCTCTCCTATCGCAGAATGGATATTTCTGCGTGTGCATGTGTGTTATCTTGTTCTGCTTTATTGAGAGGACTTCAATGTGTGCTGGGGAGGCCTGTTTGGTTTGTTTCATTTGGGGTCTTAACATACTTGTTTAAAGCTGATGTAATGGCACAGTGAGTTTTCATGTGTCCGTGAGGCAAAAGTCTCCACCATTTCACTGGACTCTCCCTCTTTCTCTCACCTCTGCTCTTCACCACTGTGTCGGTTCTTGTCTTGACAATCCCCTCCACTAACACCACATCACCCATGATGCAGCAGGAAGTGCTTGCTCCCCAGTTTATTTGTCATTTCAGCGCAGCAGGAAGAAAAATGCCGCCTAAGCACCGGCACTTCAGTGATTAAGGTGATATTGACGACTAAATTAATTCCTGATTGGTTCTCTGCTGGAGGGTGGGAGTTGGTGGGAGGGGGTTGCCCTGCCTCTCAAACTGAAGCAATTCCTTCACTAAAGATTGTTCAACAATTACTTTCCTTACCCCCCCCCTATCTTCCATCAATTTTCTCCCTTCGCTCTCTGGAATGGGGAGAACATTTGCCTGAAAGCGTGTAATTGTTCTCAAACTTCTTAACCTTGAAAGTGGCTGGGTATAATTTTACCTTTATTTTACAGCGAAAGAGAGAGAGAGAAATTGATTAATTAAGATCCCTCTCTCTCCCTCTCTCCCTCTCTCCCTCTCTCTCTCCAGTGTACAGCCATAGCCAAAAGCTGCGACAAATCTATATTTTGTAAGGTTTGCTGCTAATTTTTGCATAAATATAAACAATAAATATAACAATGAATACATGCAAAGAGCATCTCTTTTTATAACTGTGTGCTTTTAAAATCCATGATAGTGATTTCACCTGACTAGTACTCGAGTACTAGTTCACACTTTCCTATGTGCTGATAATATGAAAATGTGGGGTTTTTTGGCCAATGAAGCTTTTATCTCAAATGCATCGGATCACTGCACAATAATCCAGAAACGACGTGCATCTACACCACAACGACTGAAGCAGCTAATTTTGCAAAACGCAAATACCTTGGTTATGACTGCACCCGTCTCTACCACTCTCTATCTCGCCCTCTTCTCTCTTTCTTTCTCTCACTCTCTCTCTCTCTCTCTGTCACCAGCATGACATGTCAGCCGGAATCAGTCAACCTCTGTCGGTGAAAAAGATGCCAAATGCCAGCGTGTTCACTATCGTGTGGCGCTCACCCCCTTCACACGGAGGACTGGGGCTGAGAGGCAGCATACAATCTCTGTAATAATACCTTCAAGGCACAATGTCAATGCTTTGCACCAAGGGATACAGATGAGAAAGGTGTCATTGGTGGTGGCTTGTCACTGAGTAGGCGATGACTGCTTAAGCATACGGGGCTGGAACACAAACAACAGGACAGGCACTGAGAGTGTTTGCAAACAGAGATGTGAAAAATACAGTTTGACATCCAGATCATCAGTTCAGTACATGAAAGATGCTGGTAAACACAACTAAATAAAGATTTGGCCCATAGAAGTTAGTCTCTCTTTCTCTGTTGCTAACTGGCACCCCCTCCCCCGCCTCCATCTTGCCCTGTCACACACACTCACAAACAGTTAAATTGTTAGTAAAATATGTATTACTCAGAGAAGTGCCTGTCATAACTGAGCTGGTCGCACTTTACCTGACAAACAAAACGGTGGCCCGTTGACTTTGTAATTCTGCTTTCATGTTGAGAGTCAAATTGAGAGCTGGTCCTGAAAGTCATAGGCTTTGTAGATTAATTATTTTAATTAAATTATTGTAGATTATTTCTTTTCTTAAATCGGTTTTAAAGCCTCCCAAATGTGTATTGATCTAAGATACAAGGAACATTCTTAAATGATGAGAAAGGGTGAGCATAATTTATGAATGAATTCAAGCACTTATTTTGTTACGTTTTTTGATAGCTTCACACAGATACACTCCACCCCACCCCATCCCCATAAAGGTTGCCAAGTTTCACTTTGAGTATTTTCATACCCTGTGCAAATATAACATCTAACTAAAAAAAACTAAGTTGACACTTCTTGCAATATTTTATTTGTAACCCCTTTTCCCCTCCACTTTCTGCTTTCCTTTGCGTCTCTGACTGCAGGGAAATGCCTCAGTCCAGGACTCATCACATGCCAAGCCGGCAAAGTCAGCATGAATGTTGTATATGGAAGAGAGTATTGTATTGCGACTGCAGATTTATAGACTCCAGACAGAGCCAAGACAGTCTTTCCCGACTCGCCTTCATAAGCATACAGAGGAGACAGAGGCGAGAACAGGGCATAGGATCCGGAATGTTCTGATGCAATGTGTTTCAACTACTGCAGCAGCCCAGACGTCAGCTGAAACATTTATACTTATTTATGTTCTTTAATTTGCAGTGATCACCGCTCTTAATGATTTTATTTTTTATAATGTGCCAAACCAAAGATTTTGTCCAAATGAAATGTATTATATAGTTTGGTCAGGTCATTGATTTGCAGGTCATAAGTGTCTACGAGTCGTTCTTTCCAGAGCGGTAAATTTTAAGTATAACACCCATGGTCCAAAAGTGCTGATGAGAAAAATGTAGAAATCCTGTCCTAAAATTAAAGAAATTAATCATCCACTGTTCAGAAGATGTATAGGCTTAGGGAGTTTTGGGGAGGGAATGGTAAAATTTTAAAGAGGCGGTGCCACTTGAAAAGCTTGCTCCTTAGATTAGAGGAAGAGAGAGAGGAATGAACACTACGTATACTGATAATGTTGTTTACCCCAAATCAAACTAGAAAATGGTTTCATCAATACCTTCTATGGTGTACAAAGGCTGCTCAGTCACTATGCATCTCTACGACTACCAGTATACATTCACGACCAACACAACTGCATCCTGGAGTTCTTTCAGTCCAACTCCAATATATTGTCATCATAATCGTATCTAGTCTAAGGTTTCAGCATCTGCAAATCATGTGGAACGAGCTTCCTGGACCTGACACACTGAAACACCATCGCACATTCCCTTTGAAGGGATATCTTTTTTGGGGGCAGTAAACATGCCTGTTGTGTCAAGGAGCTGTTGGAGCCACACTCTGTTGTCAGAGCACCCCAGAAAAGAGTAGGTCATCAACAGAAATGTAAACAATACAGAAATAGCATTGTAATCAAATCTGTAATACACACAGAACTTCAACTCACTGAAAAATGCCCCCCCCCCTCCCCCATAAGAAATAAATTACACTGAAACTTAAGTGAGGAAAATTCAAGTTGCATTATTCAAACGTTACTAGCTCATCATAATTTGGAATATAAAATGGAGTCATGAAAATGATAAGGATTGCAAACAATATTGCCTAGTATGATTTCCAGCTCTGACTAATTTATCTACCCTTGGCTGCCACTCTGCCCAGGCGTTCTCAGCCTGTAAGTGGACACGCTTCAACCCCTGAGTTTCCAGGCTATGTCCCTGACGGACACGGTCCTGCCATCTCAAACCGACTGCCATCTGACCAGTTATTTTGCGCCAAGGTAGTGACAGTTCCCTGGGAAGCGTAGCCCTCTTTGTGCGTCGCTGAGGCTAAAGGGGGCCACCGACACCCCTCTCGCGAGTCTTAACCCTCTGACTTGTTCAACAAATCGCTTGTAGCAGCTGTTCTCAGATCTGCCTGCTGGGCAGAATGACACACAAATCAGAAGCACACAAAGAGACAGACATTCACACACCAATTCACTTCAGTCAGACACCAAAAGCCACACTAAAGCTGGATGACTCAACCCAGAACAGTCGTTCTTCAGCCTATTTTTACATGGAAGGTGAGGACTACTTTGGAGTCACAAGATTCCATCCAAGTTGTATATTCATTCATTATTTATACACAGGACCACAAGGAGACTTGAGCCCTGTAATTTCTGAAATGTTACAAATGTCCTTTATTCCTGTCGGGGGGGAGGAGCTGTGTGGGAGCTGAGCCAGCACATCCAACTCACCAGGCCCCTCCCCCTCAAGGGAGGAGGCCGCCACATATGGGTGCCTGTGAAGCCAGAGTTTAATTTTGTTAACAGTGTTTTTGAATGTGTGCGAGTGTGTGTGCGAGTGTGTGTGTATGTGCGTGTGCGTGTGCGTGTGTGTGTGCGATGGACGGAGAGACATAACTAGGAGGATCAGACACTGGGGGGGTTGGGGTTTGAGAGACTGGGCATGGTGAGTGATGATGCGTTAAAGATTTCCTGGCAAGGTGATTGACCTGGCAGCGCCCTGATTTGTCTGTAGTACACCACCTCTTCCCCTGAAAGAAGGCAGGGGAAGAGGTGGTGTGTGTTGGGAGGTGTCTTGGCTTCACACTGCTGTATTGACTGAGTCGGGAGTTCATTTTTAGTGTGTAAAGTTAGTTTAGTTCTGAGGAGGCTACTATAACTTCTATAAATTCAACCTGAAACTTTTGAGGGATGTTGAAATTAATAAAAAATAAATTTTGAATAGAAATGGTGACAATTCAACAAAAGCATCGATGGTTAAGGAATGTACGTTACCTGACCTATTGAACAAAGGTCTAGTTGAGTAATGATAACTGATTCATTTGTCTGTTCAAACCCTATTTATGCAGGTGTCATGGTAGTGACAACACTATTTATAGAGTTATTGTATATTGGCTGCTGGCAATTTTATTTACAGTAGCAAACTTTAGGCTGCGATATGTCTTTTGAGATTAATTTAAACTTTTTTTTTTTTTACGCCTACAACAGTAGGGTTGTAATGCCAAGCTCAAGGTTATCGAATTGATTTTCATATCAACAGAAATTGAACCTACAATTTTATGAGCACAGAAGAAGGCTGGTAGAAACAAGTCATTATCACAATCTTCTCTGAGGCGTAAAGAGGGTGGTGTCTACTTTCCACCCATGACCTCTGCTAATTGTGCATATGCTATCGCAGACTTGCCCACAGAGCTAAAGCACTTACACTTCTGTCCACAGAGGTATGGATACCACAGCAGGCTCTTTTAAACGTATTTTTTATAAAAAGGTGTTTGAAAAGGTTCTGACAAAGTACCCAAAGTACTGTGCTTTTATAGAGTTGTTTTTCTCAAAAAGAACCTCTCAACAGGATGAAATCAATGGCTACAATTGATTCATTTTCCAATTGACTGTAGTGACATGTTGAGACAGCAATCTTAAGGTAACATTAGGGCAAACATATTTGATTTACAAGATCAATGTCAGTAGCAAGGTTTTGTTATTTTATAAAACAATGGGATCCATGCTATACTAAACAAATAAATGGAACTTGCGTATTGGAAGACAATGGGTATTACCGTGTTGAAACTTAGTGGTAGATGTACAAAAACCTGTAGAATACATTTGGAGAGCAAAAAACTGCCACCCTCAATACTTTCGTCAGTAGATCTACAGTAAATGTTTTTGACAGTCAGCAAGTAGCCCCTGACATGTTTTTGCCTGTTTTCTAGAAGTGAAAAATAGTATTTTTTTTGCTTTCTAACACAGATAGTTGAAATGATGAGAAGTGGCAAGTGTTCACGCCAAGTCGAAACCCATTTAGCCTTTCACGAAAGCAGATCCAGGCCAATTTTTAAAGAGGTACTTGTCATTTTATTCAATTCCCTTTCTATTTACTGAAATTCTAGGGTGCAAATTCAATGCGACGCCATTGTCTGCCTGCTATTTCAAAATTATCTGTTTGGAATGCTTTTGTTATCCCTCTCTGTATAATGCAAAACCACAAGTTAGTATTGGAAACTAGAATGAAGAAGAAAAAGGGATGTGTTCGACAAGGCTGTTTTCAAGGCTAAAGCCCATGTCTTCAATGAGACACAAGTCTGCTTTGAAACATCCCACTGAGAGCACATTCCACAGATTTACATTTTGGAACTATATCTTGTGGTTCAATGGAGTTGAAGTGGGGTTTCTATTTAGTTCCTTCACTATTGCTGATACTTTACTAAACATTTCCACAGGATGCATTCTCATCCTGCCAACTTTCCAATTGATTTCAAATGTCTGACACTGGTCAGGGTTGAATGTATCCTGTCCAACCACAGGCGTTCTTCACAATTATCATGAGTCACATGATTCAGTCCATGTGAGCCCTTGTGTGGCTCTGCTTTGTCTAGCAGGACTCAATGTGTTGGTGAAAGGCACAAAGAAAACAGCAAACTGCACAGTAGAGTACCTTAACAGATTGCTACCATTCTACCATGTTGTATTGCACATGCTTGGTTAGTCACGGAGGGGGACCACTCCCAGGGACATTCTTGAAGAGAAAAGGGTGCGCTTTTATGTGTCAGGAGCAAATGTACTTTGACCTCGCTGAGCTCTGATTGTCACACTTGTACGAAGGCCGTGGCAGCGAGGGGTCACAATAGGTTAATTACAAAACAGAATGACACTGCTTGTCACCAAGCTCTTTGTTGAGGTTCAGATGCAAAACAGCGGTATGTGCTGTGTTCAGAGGTAATTACGGTGATCTCTGTGGAATGGTGTCCAACACCGACACATCCATATTTAGTTGCAGGCTACAGTATAGATTCTTAAGATTGTAATGTGTTTGAATGAGAGTAAACTAAAGAACTAAAAGTGCTTGCCAGTACCCATCTTTACTTTTTTTTTCGTGCATTACTTTTACGTTCACATTTATTTATTTTTATAGCTTTTATCCAAATTAACATTCAAAGAATATAGAATTCTCAGCAAATAATCAAGGATCAGAGGTACAGTTCTCACAGTATTTCAGTCAGGGAACAGTCAGTGTAACAGGCACCCCCATCTCAGCAATCATGTATAATAATTTCAGTACAATAATACCATCTCTACTACAATAATACATTGTCCACTGCTGCAAGCTGTATATAAACGTATTTAAGTGGACACTAAAGTCAAATGGTGACAATAGGTAAGAGGTATTCATCAGGCAAAAAGCCGTTAAACTACGGGTTTCATAAACATGGACACTGCAAATATGTGATTTACAAAGTATTCCATATGGTCTTTCTACAGAATTAAGTAAGCTTGTGTAAGCTTGGCACTACACATTACTTTTCTTTTGTAAAACATGGTGTAAATCTAGCATTTTGCAAAAAAGTGTATAAACTTTCCTAATGGTGACGCTAAGAAAAGGCTAATGTTAATGTGGGGACATTCCAGTTTTACACCGCTGCTGTTGTCCGGTTATTAAAGAGAGGAAAAAAAAAAAAAATAGTATCTCTCTTTTCATCCAACGACACCTCATGTTGCTGATAATACACAGAACCATTTCCTTTACCGTCATCTAGTAGCTAGCCCTAATAAATCGTCTCTGACCATGTGCCCCCACCTCACTCCAACACTCTTCCATCCCTCAGTCTCCATCCTTTCATTTTTCTGGCATTCCATAAGGTTTCTCTGTCCCATCCTGTCTTTCTTTCATCCCTCAATCCTCACATCCTGCCTCCCTTCTTTTCATCTTCCCTGTCCCCATTTTATCTTCAGCCTTCCTTTTAATTCATCTCTTGCTCTCTACTTTTATGCCCTCCCTCACACCTCCCACCATTTCTTCAACGCTCTGTTCCTCCCTTTCCCATCCTTTCCTATTTTTCTCCCACCCCCCTTTCTTTCCTTCCTGCCAAGCATCCTGCATGGCAGACACTGTCTTGGAGTGTTCAAAAGATTGCCTTGAGTTTGTTTTGTCAGCAGAGAATTAGCCTACCTCTTCCTTTCAGTTCAAAAGGACAGGTCCTCCGCCATTTGTCACAGTTCCCTTATCTATGCCCATTCAGTGTTCCTGGAGACCTTACCACATCGCTGGTTATCCTGGAGGGTGGAAGCCAACCATTACCTCTCCACACACACACACACACACACACACACACCAGCTTGAACTACAACATTTCATACACACACAAACCAACAGACATCCACTCCGAAAAACTTTTTCTGATAGATTGCGATTTCACATCACCTGTTTCTTCCAATCTACCCATCTAAATGTGTTTTTCTCCTCTCTTTTTTTGCAAGTGAACATCGTTAGTGTCTAGCTGACTCTACAAGGTCAAAGAGATATACCTGGGTTGTTTGTCTGAGACGCTTACCTGCTAGGGGAAGGCTCTTAATCTGATTCCTCTGTCCACAAGAACCTTCCTTGCCAGACAAAGTACATGCTCGATACTCAATACTTGTAACTAGTGTCAACACGTGATGCATTTCAAGTGTAATCATTATTTGAGAACACAATTCAGCCATGCTGAGGATTACCCTCTTCATCTGAGTTAGTAAGATCGAGCAAGGGGCTTGGTTGATCCTGCGTTGCAGCACCTGGATTTGCTCTCACATATTTGTATAGTGAGAAATAAAGTCAAGAAGTAAATACACTTCCTCTCACTATTATTTTCCCAGTCATTTATAGAAAGACACCTACAATATGGGGTTTACACATAAAAATATCAATGTAGGGCACTGCACTCATTCAGACTAAATCTATTGAAAACGATTACCCTAATGACAAAAAAAATGACTATAATTCAGATAGGAAAGATGGTATTTGCTTTGCTGCCAGTCACCCAGCACCGTCAATGTAACTGCTCAACATGCATGGCCATAAAACATTGCAAAACAACCCCGCGCAGCCCCAGCTGTTTAAACAGACCTGCACTCCCTCTTCCCCTTCTCCCAATAATTCATGCCCTTTGACTAGGGGCATGGGTAACACAGAGGCTGGCATTTAAGGTGACCACATGCAGGGTTGCCACACTATAAAAAAGGAGCAAAGCAGAGTGAGACAGAGGTGGGAAACGAGAGAATGGGAGACATGTGGAGTCAAAAGCGACAGAGGAAAGGAGAGAGAAGAGACAAGTGAGTAGGAGGAAAAGGGAGAGAGAAAGACATGTGGAGATGATTTTGGAAGTGCATTCAGAACCATGGACAGCTCCGCTCACAGCAAAGCTACTTTTGGCAAAGTACATTACATTTACATTTACATTTATTCATTTAGCAGACGCTTTTGTCCAAAGCGACTTCCAAGAGAGAGCTTCACAAAGTGCATAGGTCACTGATAATAACAACAAGATAGCCCCACAGCATTGCGGGTAGTCAAAAACAAGAAGTACATATTGTGGACAACCAAAAAATAGTGCTAAAGGGAAGAAACCATAAGAGCATGTAGTTAAACAAGTTAAAATTACACAACATTGATCTCTAAGTGCAGGTGTACCTGTAGGAAAGCAATAAAAATAGGATTAACTAAAAAAGAAGAATACAACAGTTTAAATCAGCTACCACTAACCAACAAGAGCAACAGTCTAAGCAAGAGTCATTGTGAACCTTGAGGAAACTAGCGTTGGATTCAGCAAACCATTCCTAAGTACCATTGTACTCCCGGAACAAGTGCGTCTTGAGCCTTCTCTTGAAGGTGGAGAGACAGTCCGTGTCTCTGATGGAGGTGGGGAGTTGATTCCACCACTGGGGTGCCAGGCAGGAGAAGAGCTTGTGCTGGGACCGGGCGGTCTTGAGAGGTGGGACCACCAGGCGGTTGTCTGAAGAAGACCGTAGGTGGCGGGTGGGGGTGTAAGGCTGCAGGAGAGACTTGATGTAGTCGGGCGCAGTTCCATTCACTGCTCGGAAGGTCAGTACCAGGGTCTTGAATCTGATGCGGGCCGTTATGGGTAGCCAGTGGAGGGAGATGAGGAGCGGGGTAACGTGGGAGCTTCTGGGTAGATTGTAGACCAGACGGGCCGCTGCGTTCTGAATTCTCTGAAGAGGGCGGGTTGCGCATGATGGGAGACCGGCGAGCAGCGAGTTGCAGTAGTCCAACTTGGAGAGGACAAGTGCTTGGACAAGCAGCTGGGTGGAGTGCTCAGACAGGTATCTCCTGATCTTCCGGATGTTGTAGAGGGTGAATCTACACGACCGGGAGACCGCAGCAATGTGGGCCGTGAGGGAGAGCTCGTTGTCCATGGTCACCCCAAGGTTCCTGGCAGAGGATGAGGGGGTCACCGTCGCAGATCCCAGGGTGATTGAGAAGTCATGGGAGATGGAGGGTTTGGCCGGGAAGTACCAACTCTTAGAACTAAAGAGAGCTTTATTTTTTTCAGGACTACTTTCAGGTGTTGCCTTTGACATGTGTATTGTTGTTTGTGTGTGAATGCGTGCACATCTGCGTTATTCCTATTTATGTCATTTGTTTGTAGGCCCCAGCACGGCAACCAAACATTTGACCATTTCCACCTGATCTAAACTGACTCTCAGACTCCTGAGTGAAACTGTTTAAAGGGCATTGACTTTTGTGCAATGCCCTGGCAATTTCCTGTTTTCACCTGGCTGCTCTCTGATCCACAGAGTGCTAGGGCTGCAGCTTTGAGGGGCACAGCTTTAAGGCTTGAATGCAGTCTATGCAGGTACACACAGACCTGAGAGACCTGGGCACTGCCCATCGATCCAGGGAACAGACACAGCAGCCTGCGAACGTGAGGAATGTGTTGAGCAGCAGGATAAGGGATACAAAAAAAGGCACAATCATTTGGCTGCCTGTTCATGGGAGTGCACTCGTGTGTGTGTGTGTGTGTGTGTGTGTGTGTGTGTGTGTGTGTGAGAGAGAGAGAGAGAGAGAGAGAGAGAGAGAGAGAGAGAGAGAGAGAGAGAGAGAGAGAGAGAGAGAGAGAGAGAGAGAGAGAGAGAGAGAGAGAGAGAGAGAGACAGAGAGACAGAGAGACACAGAGACAGAGACAGAGAGAGAGACAGAGAGACAGAGACAGAGAGAGAGAGAGAGACAGAGAGACAGAGAGACAGAGAGACAGAGAGACAGAGAGACAGAGAGACAGACAGAGAGACAGACAGACAGACAGACAGACAGACAGACAGACAGAGAGACAGACAGAGAGAGAGAGAGAGAGAGAGAGAGTAAATGTGTCTCAGTGACCTCTGTCCACAAAGCAGGTTTGCACTTAACTGAAAAAACATTGTACCACGCCCACTATCTCCTCTTGTGTGAACTGTACAACCCTATTTCTGTGATGACGATACATTACCTATAATGGCATCGAGTACGTCACGCCTCATAAAAATCAGTAAAAGAAACTTCTACCATATGTTCAGCGGTGCTCAGCACTGCACTTGCAACCACTTAAGGTTTAATTGTAGGTTAACGGCACTAAGAGCTAAGAAAGGGAAAAGAGGCAATAACAACCGCAGAACAAAAGCTGTCTGCAGTGCCCAACTGGGCACATAGACAGTTGAGTCCCAACAAAGGTTCTTTGATTCGTGGTCATTTTCTTTACTTTTCAGCTTGCCACCGGATGCCGCCTCAAAGGACAACTTTGAGAGGTTGAAGGTCAACTTGGTAATGAAAGGAATAATAGATTGGATTCTTGGCACATAAAGTATTAAACTTTGTTACAACTCAATATGCACCCAGGGTTATTGAGTGGTTATCTGAGATTGTACACTTCCCCATTCATGACTTCAAGACCTCTCCTCTGGAAAAGAATAGAGAGGGGTCATGCATTGTTCTGTCATTGTAATGTCTAAAGTCAGTATTGCATGAACCAAACACCCTCTATTTAGTTGATTTTTCACCTCAACTTAATTTGTATTGACAGATAGGATTGACAGAAATAATTTATCGGATTTAGGTTCACAAAGAAAAAGTTATAAATTATATACAATTGCAGCCTGACCAGTGACATAGGCATTGTTACTCCCCTGGGCAAATGTTCCTCTCAATTAAAAATGTCAAATACAATGTTTCTGTCTCTTCTTAACATCTGAAAATTGTCTCTCCTTTTAGTCTCTCATCCTATTCGTAAAGGCCCATTTCTGCAAGTTCATAATAATTCCTCTGCAAAACCTAATGAGAAACTCAAACTCTTGAATACTTGACCCTTAAACCATAGGGAAAAGCTTCAGCCCATGCCACACTACCAGTTTTACCACAAACCAACCGCCGGCTTGTTTACATCTGTCAAACTGTGTCCTCAGAAAAATAAACCATGCATGCATATTGGGGCCTCATCAGAAGCTGTTTGAAGGATTGACGAGCCATCAGCCATCTAGGGAGAAGATTTCCCTTTGATTGATCTGTTAATTTCTTCCATTGCACGCTCTGAATGTACGCTAACCTACTTTGATTTACTCCTACTATATAGCAAAGGGGATATTTATGCGGAAAGGATGCCCGCCAAAAAGGTGTCCTGTCTTCTGCCGTGAGAATCAAGCTGTGGATTTCATAACAGATCGATGAGGATGCCTATACTGCCGACACAAAGAAGAAGTCAAAAGAAGTGTATTTTCAATGTGTTTTTCCTCGAGCCCCCAGTCTTGGAACCTCAGAGTCAAACTGTTGATGTGGAGGTTATGAAGATTCAGTCACGCCTGTATCTAGTAGAAATGCAAGTCATGTGTTTCTTCCCTGTTCTTACACCTATGGGGATTGAGACAAACTCCAATCTTTCGTTGTGAGAAGGTAGATTTATGGGTTTTAGATCATGACGTTTCCTCAGAGCAACTTAGCCAATATTCAGAGCAATGCTTTTGAGAGGTCTGTCTTTGGGGTACATATTTGGAATAGTGGATGGCAACGAAAGAAAGGGAAAAAAGGAGGAGGAGAAAAACAGGTATGATCTAGATGGGCCTTTGAGGTAGGCCCATTCCTAGATCAAACACAAATCTTTATTTATTTTTTATACATAGAAAACGCAACAGCTCTGAATTATTTTACTACGCATTGTCGGAGCACGACAATGACTGATCTGGTGTGCAATAACTCAGAGATAGCTGGCTTCGAATGTAATAATGGACATGGACAATTTATTCCGACTTGGTCTGCAAAGGCCTAAAATCGTTTTCCTCTTAGAAGCTCTACAAGTCAATATTTATACTAAATGGAAGAGGGAGCTTTCAACATTTTTGAAAAAAGATCGGCTTTGGCAAAAAGTTTTAATTTGCGTGCAAGATCTGATTTCAAAGTCGCATATTTTAGGGTCAACTCTGACAGCCTCAACCAGAGGTTCTAGGATGCAGAGAGTACAGGACTAAGTAGGCAACCCTGTCTGTCAACTCAAAAGATTGGAAAATTGTCTGAAATTATCCCATTAACCACAATCCTAGCTTTGGGGGACCTATACAATGATTGTATTGAATCGACAAGCTGACCATAAAAACCTCAATTTTCGAAAAGGTCTATAGAGAAAAAGCTATTCTAATCAGTCATAAGCCTTTTTGGCATCTAGGGAGAGTGCAATGCTGGGTATGTTCTTTTCCTGTCCAAAATGGATTATATACATTTGTTAAACGTCTTATTGTATGAAAGGAAAGCCTGTGTATTATAAACCCAGTTTGGTCAGGGTTGACAAGACGGGGAATGAACTTACCGACTAACCTAAACTTACTATTAAAAATATATTTGTTTCCAAGCATTTGGAAACCATTTTGGTTTTACTTCATAATCAGTATTCAAAAGAGAAATTGGCCTATAGGTGGCACTTTTAAATGGGTCTTTCAACGTTTTGTGAATAACTGATATAATGGTCAGATAAAATTATTCTTATTATAATAATTCATTATATAGTTTTTAGTAAATGGTAAATATTAAACCCTCCTCCCGGAAAGATTTATTTGAGGGGACCAATTTAATAGCTTCAGTTAATTCTGATATTTAAAATGGGCTCCTCATGAATTTTCTGTCTTCGTCAGATTAACATAGAAGATTGAGTGGGAAAAGGAAATGATCTATTTCGAATCTGTCACCACTTGGCTGCACAGTATACAAGTCACTATAAATTTTTTTTTTAAACGTCATTACTTTCAGTGGGGTTATTAGATATTTTGTCAGTGATTACGTCAATTCCATTAACTGCCCTCTAACTTCGGTTTTTAACTGCCAGTACTTAATTGGCTTTTTATCCCTGTATCTTTGTTTAGACCTCATTAGATTATATAGATTTTATCTGCTTGGTATATATTCAAGTACATTTTATTTATTTCTCTAAATTCTATGAGTGGTGTTCTCTGCTGTTATCTTAAGCACTTGAATTTGAGACCCAAGTGAGTCGAGTTTAGCACAAAAAATCTTTTTCAATCCTTTTGTGTAGGAGATCATTTGCTCCCTAAATAATGCCTCGAGCGCATCTCTGTTGCTTTTTGCGGCTAGCTTGCTACCAACGGAGCCCTTGAGGATGGTGTTGGCTGTCCTGTCATGTGTTTTTGTTGAGAGGTGCTCAAGTCTTTTTTGATGTTAATACTTAAGCTGTTGGGGTTTTGGTTTACTACATGTAGTAGTTATCAGTGTCAAACAGGAGAACCCTCTACTCGTGTATCTCTCTTACGTTGCCATAATCAAAGTCACAATTAACATCCTTCCCAGAAAATGTTCATTAAACTTTTCCCAAGCTGTGTTTACTTCTTATGAAGGACAAATTATTTGGTTTCCATCCTTCCAGTTAATACTTCTGACTCGCCCAGTGAAAACATCCTATTCATCAAGTCTTAACACAGCGGGTTCACAGAAGATACAACATTTGTCATTAAAACAAGCCTTTTTCAACACTAAAAAATTCAACATGCTCAATTGACAAGCCTGCCTCTCATGACATCTAACTATTGAATAAAACTACTTTTGGCACTAACAAGAGTTTCAAGTGCGCACAAGAATCTTAACTTATTTTTTACTATACACAAAGTACACACATAACTCAAGACATTGTAACCTTAAGATACACCATTCACAGCCAAGAAGCGAAGCCAAAAACAAATGTGGGCACAGTCAGCGCAGACCATAGAAATAGAAAGGTACATTTGTGATTTGACCTGCATCTGCGTGTCTGCCATGTTGGAGTGGACAAAGTCTGTTGGTAAATATAATGTGTACTGAGAGATGCAGACTTCTCAATGAAAACCTAATGTAACACGCTTGATTCTGAACCAATTTATGACATTTGTTTTATTATAAATGTGAGAATATTGCTCACGCTGATAACGATTATATACAGGCAATCAAACAAGTAACAATATAGTTTCATCATCTCTGCATCTCTCAATACACAGTGTGTCTGCTAGCAGATATTGACCGCTCCAATACAGACAAGGACAAGCAGACTCATAGCGGCGACCTTCTCCAACAGCCATTGTAGTTATCTTCCTATCTATATCCATGACACAGACAGGCCTGTTACATTTGGATCAGTCCCACACTGGCTTCGTGGTGGAAGTAGCCAGACAGGGAAACGCACACTAGGAAGGAAATAAAGACAGCCTGAGGTAGAGACCTTGCCCGAGGTGAATACAGACAGTACATCTTACTCCGCACCCATCACGGTGTGAAAGTGCGATAAGCCAAAAGTGCTCATGAGCAATTGGGTAGGCCCTGGTGGAAACATCGCCTCATCCTGTCTGGAGACAAGTCTGTGGCAGCCCCATGTGGCCCTTGTTTCACGGCGCTGTACCAGATAACATCTGTGCTCGTTCCCCAAGCCCAGACAGATGGCAAACGGAGGTTACTGTGGGCAGAGGCAGACGGTGAGAGAGAGAGAGAGAGACGGTGAGAGAGAGAGAGACGGTGAGAGAGAGAGAGAGAGAGAGAGAGAGAGAGAGAGAGAGAGAGAGAGAGAGAGAGAGAGAGAGAGAGAGAGAGAGAGAGAGAGAGAGAGAGAGAGAGAGAGAGAGAGAGAGAAAGCAAGCCAGAGAGAGAGAGAGAGAGAGAAAGCGAGCCAGAGAGAGAGAAAAAGCGAGCCAGAGAGAGAGAGAGAGTGAGAAAGGGACCGGGAGGGAGATATCTGGGGGACTTGGCTCACAGGGATGCTGCTGTCTTTGCCTTCTACACATACCACCTGATGGTGGTAAGCGAGTTTTGAAAATGAGAGTCCTGAACCCATCAAGAGCTTGTTGGATGTCATCATCCTGCAGAGCGAGTTGGTGATGGCTTGATCCGAGAAGAGGTAAACAAGAAATACAACCAAATAAACAATTTAGAAGTGGTCATTATCGTGTGAGGCTTTTCTCTTGCATCTTATCTTATGAGGTCACACCCTCAATTGATTTTGAAAGCATAAGACAAAAAAGGATCAGTGAAATATGGGTATCCCCCCTATCTTTCCATCACTTTCCCCATATATAACACTTTAGTAACATTTGCGTAGACAAGGATATTCTGCATTCAGAAGAGGCACATCCTTGACACCAACATGGTACCATATTGGGCCTTCAGCAGCTAGAAATGTGTGGTCATTGTCTGATTGCTATTCAATTTCAACGTGTATCTACAGCTCATGTTGTTCTGCCAGCCATCTAGCACTGGGAATCATTAGAAAATCCAGAATTTTGGAAAGTGGAAAGCTGAGAAATGCATGCAGGATTCAGTTTTGACACTTATTCACGTTTGACCCTTTGTAATTAATCCATTCAAATCAACTGCACCCTTTAGACCAACCAGTTTCCCTGAATTTTGCTTTACTGCCTCTTCCGTTGTCCTCATCATAACAGATGCCTGTTCCGCAATGAGATAATTGTTTGTCTGTGTTTTCCCGAGTCAATTTAGCAAACTCGGAGTTAACTGATTAAGATGGCACATTTGGCTGACAGATGTCAGTTTAATTGAGCATCCCGTTTTTGTTTGCTTTTGTTTTTTGTTTCAGGTTTGGAGCCATCAGTTGGCAAAGAGTGTCCACGTGCTCCAATGCCACAGCTTGTCGAGCCAGAGCGTTGCCATGCTAATTAGTGACAACTTCCTTTACTCAGAGAGAGAACATGCTTAAGTCACTCTCCATCTCTCTCTTTCACTCCATTGACTCCCTGCTACTGCCATTCTGATGCAGTTGATCAAATGAATGCAAGAGATTTGCTCACATCGCCCTAGTCCTCCTAACACTAGAAAGAAGCTATTCCCTGGCCGCACATTTCTCTGTCTTCTACTTTATGTCATGTGTTTCCTAAATTGTTTTTCTGTTTTCTATGTCAATCAGGTGTCACAGGATAAATGTATCCTATATTTCCCCATAGTATCCACATAAGAATGACAAGCTTATTTTCAGGGTCTGCATGACAACGTTGAAGACGTCACACCTACTTATACGCAACAATGTTGCATATATATATATAGATATGATGTGCTCTTGTTGATCCATCTCATCACCACTCTAAGAATGTTCTCTTACCGGTGAGGCTTCCTCCTCAATATCACGGTATGAAGCATCTAAGAAAAATTGAGGAAGAACTTGTCACTAATATAGTCTGTTTTTGAGCAGAGCTTAGGCAGAGCTGAGACAGGGCTGAGTCTGGCTACGTTTTCACGGTAGAGTGCTTGAGCTAGCACCTTGCACCCTGTCTAAACAGTGACAAAGTTCAGTGTGAATTATAATGAGAAGGTGCATTGATTGTTTTTCTCCTGTAACTGGCCAGATATAGAGTCAGACAGGTTGCAAACCTTTTTACTGCACATGCTCTGACACAGCCTGAATGCAGTCTGTGCGTGTGTGTGTGTGTGGGGGGGGGGGGCTTTCATGATACACAGTTTTGTATTATTTATTTTTCTCCTAAATACCAATGCTCTTATATGTGAAATATGAAGACACAAATTGATTCTGACAGGTGAATGGGCATAGGCAAATAGTCTGGATCAGTTTCTCAGTGAGGGTAGGTAATATGTGAAAAAACTGTCTGTCTGTACATTGCTCGCTACACTCTGGGTAAACAAATTAAGCAAGCAAAGCAGTCTTGCCATTTATGCATCGCTCAAGAAAGATTAGTTTATTTCCGTTTCTTGATAAGAATAGTTTCTGGCTGCTGCATTTTC
This sequence comes from Hypomesus transpacificus, assembly GCF_021917145.1. Lineage (NCBI taxonomy): Eukaryota > Metazoa > Chordata > Actinopteri > Osmeriformes > Osmeridae > Hypomesus > Hypomesus transpacificus. Next base: position 9,115,113 of record NC_061062.1, read on the forward strand.
TCTCCAGTGGGCTGTCAAGAAAACAAATTCTGTTTAAAAATGTAATATTTTGAACACCTAAACTACAATTTGTAAAATAGTGCATAGGATCTCAAGCCTCTAAGGGGGTTATAAACCAATACATCTCTGAATGTGAAAGCCTTTTATGAATCATGTGTTCTTCAGGGAGAGCTAAAGAAATATGTTTAAATGGGAAAAAGCAAGACTTACAATACATCTTAATGCTATTGCTGTATGGTGCAACATTTCAACTAAAAATGTAAAACCCACTTACATTCAGTATTCTACACCTGTTCATGTAACGCTCACATCACATTGTTACAAAAGTATCACATCAGTAGATGACATGGGGCTGCATTACATGAACAGCTAGTTATCTTAGCTCTGTAGGTTTCATACAGAACAGAATCTTTAATCATGTTGCCCAGCAGCGCACACTCAGCTTGCTCTTGTGTCAGAAGTACATTTTCCAAAACTTTATTAGGACATGTTTATGCTCATCGTGCCGTCTTTCCTAGTCCAAGACAAAATCTTGTCCTTGGAATCATCATCTCCTGAATCTAAAAACATACCAAAACATGTGATGAAGGTTTGGACTTGGCCTACAGTTGTTGTGCAGTTTAGCCAGTTTTAGCGTCAACACATACTCTTAGTCAAAAGATCTAGCCAAATATTGAAAGAAGGGTGATTAGGCTAATGTTGTGAAATGGCCCATGCTTCCCTTGGGCCAATGCAAATCCTGATTTTGACTGACAGTACAATTTCAAATAATGGACTTATTACTGTGCGATGAGGCATATGCTGATGTTATCTACATGCAACTTGCTATACATTTTGGTACAAATAATTTCAGTCGGAATTTCATGATTATTGAGAAATAAATTAAAATACCTGTCATTTGCGACAGTATTCCATGTCTTTCCGTTCTCTCCTATGTATTTTCTGTCCTCTTTACACAACATGTCATAGAATAAAGTGCAGTGTTCACCCCTGCCACCCTAATGAATGTGGTTGTCTAGGTAACATTTTTGCTGCTGGTAACCCAAAAGAAAACGGAAAAAAAGAAATACACCTGGCTTTCAGAATGGCATCTAATGATAGCTACACAGCTACACAGTGTTCTCAGTGGGAAAATGGCCCCATCGACTTTATATGCATATGGAAATCGACCTGTTAGAGTGCAGATAGTACAGGTTGTTAGCTCGTAATGAGAGGCGGTAAAGCATAAATATTCACCTGGCAACTCCTAAGAGAAGACTTTTTCACTAAGACTTCCTGGCATTATTTTGTCAAGGCAAACAGTCAAAGCCTCCCAGTGCAAACATAATTAGACAGAGATCAAATGTGGCTCCATTGCTGTCTTTAATCAAGAAACGAGTGGAAACCAGAACTATGGCTCTTCAATTACGTTCCAAATGAGATAGCATCCCTTCTGCTAAGTGCTTGGGCATGACGGTCTATAATTAGTTAACTTTTAACTGTGTGTTTGCTAATTAGCGCAACCGTGGCTAATTACAGCATTGCCATCAGCTTGTCCTTAGATCTGTGTAATCTTCGATGGTTTACATTCCCAGCTTGTTTACTTTGTCTTGTGGCATTGGAGATGGAGCCCCAAAAATATGAAGTTTGAGTATGATTATATTTCAATTTAATGTAAAGCATACTCCACAGTCATCACTTTATGGGGCTAGATACATTCCTAACCCCAGATCACATCTTAAAAGGAGGAATGGGTAGCAAATTACCTGAGAGACTAGAATGGCCAATCAAATAGACCACAATATAATTTGGAACCTTTTGAAGAGCCCTTCGTGATATCTTGGACCTCCCTGGTCAGGCCTGCATGATGAGCACACTTTTTCGGACACTGGGGCAGAGAAGCTGGGTTAATCTCCATTGGCTATGGGCAACAGTAGACAGTGTCTGCTTCTGTGCCAGGTTGGAGCTATCTAGGGAAATCATTTAGTCAGGAACTTGAAGGCTTACATGTCTCAGTGACTGCATCTGTTTCCAGCTGATAAAGGGTCTTTGTTAGCTTTGGTTTAGTCTCTCTTGCACACGCACACACAATCCAGTTTCCATGTCTATGACCCATCCCAACGACCCAATGTGCTATTTAAAAAAAAATCTTACAAATACTGTAAGTTTGCCACTGTGAAAGAGGGATGGAGGAGAATATTTTTCATTAAATCATGCATGGTGACAACCTATTCTTGTAAGAATATCTTGTATAATCTCACTGCTTAACATTTATTTATAATTGTCCTTTTGGCCCTTCATGAACTTTGACCTCTGACCTGAACTTAGTAAGCAGTACTATGCACACGGACACAATGCAAGCTGGAGTAGAAGATGAGCTCATCTCAACATACAGGTAATCTAAGATATCGGCCCATATGAGGTACAGTAACAGTACTTTGCACTCAAGGTTCCTCTGCCAATTACATCACATTTGCTGTCTTGTTACAGTAGCAAACAATGCTGTCATCTATCAGGTGCAGTACCAGTCAAAAGGAAAAGTGTGTCTAAACGTTTCACTGGTACTGGCTGGTACTTTATATAGATAATGTGGTCTGCAGTATGGCATCTTAGACAACACAATATCATCCCATTGTTTTTATAGTTTAATGTACAACATGTATTGAAAAATTTGGCTTTGCACAGCATCAAACTAAATCCTATCATTACTTTGTCATTAAGATTGTGATTAAGAAGAGCTTGGAGCTTGATTGAAAATGTAAGATTGACAAGTGTACAATCCAAACCCCTCTCTCATCATCTATGCAAGCATTGGATGTTAAACTGCAGAGCAACACTTTACAATTCGTTGAACTTGACAGGACGAATAATGAGCTGCTCGGTATGCAGCGTGTGACGTCTGCTAATGGTACTCTCGGCACAGTCCCCAAAAGACACTAATGATTTCCGCCCGGCAATTACAATTGCAGAAATAATACAGGGTCGGCAACGCGAGGGAAACAAAAAGGACAGCAACGGTTGTGTCCAGTGGCGTGACATTACCCCAAACGCGTTTCTGCTTTCGCAGAAGAGGCGGTTTTCAATGGCGGCTTCAGCCACAAAGTAGGTGACATTTTCAATGTTCTTACGGCAGTAAGGAGGAGGATGTAGGCTATTGGTTTTGTTTAATGGCCTGATTTCCCAAAGGTGTCAGTGTGGATGGATGCAAACGCAGACACGCAACCAATTAATAAGACGTTTAACCTTTGTGCAGTGAGATGTGTTAAATTGATAAGGGTTTGAGGTGGGGAGATAAGTAGGCAATGCATTGTTTCACCATTGGTCCTTCATTCTGCACGAGTTGTCTTAATTCCTTGGTGACAGCAACACAAAGAACCACAAGGCTTTTGAACATTCCGTGTCACCTTTACAAAGTGAATGGATGAAACATGTTACAACGTTGATTGGTTTAGTCCTACCGGTGTGTGTTGCAGTGAGTTAGTTCAGACTGTAAAAACCAGCAAGCATTAGGGGAAGTGATCTGGTGTTGGCTGAGTCGGTGTTGTTGGCATTCCTCAGATGTTCCTGTAACACTGAGTCAATGGGAAAACAATGATTTACCACTGACTTTCTGGCGTGATGCCATATTTTACTTTAATAACCTCCATCAGTCCAAAAATTTACGTTTACAGAAAACGTACTACATTTTAATTATATGCCAGTTTGTAATATCGAACGTTTCGGCAGATGCTACATAAAATATGTGTCGATTGAAATTAGCCTACCCCAACACAATGAAGTAGGCCTAAAGATCTATAATAAAGGACCTCAACCTATGTATCATTCATGTCAATCATTGTGTGCGTTTTTATGGATGAGGGAGCTTTCATACTGACTACACAGCTGAAAGAGAACATACTTTCAGGTCCTGGTCACATGGCCTAGAATATTGCTTTTGCCATAGTGGATCGATGTAATAAATCTTCTACCGCTCGGGCTGTTTAAGAATAGCGTACACCCGCAATTATCTTGACGATTTGAACCAGTCTTGAATTAATCCGATAACATGAACTTGGATTGGCCTATATGGCACTGCTTTAGCCCCGACTGATTTGTTAGGTTCATTTAAGTCAGGTTTGGGACTTTTAATCCCAGCCTTTTTTTAGTGGGCCCATCACTGTTAGTATTCTGTTCGGAGATTAACATGATTGAAAGCAGGCCATGATTTATGACTCTCAGACTCATACCACCTACACCACAAACCACCTACATGACATATCTGTTGTAATTATGAAGCTTTGTCCTCCCTGAACACAGCAATCGGGATCACTGCAGAGGGTAATACACAGGATGAGTTGGTTCTCTGCTGATATGGTCATGGCAGCTAAGGTTTTACTTTGTAGTCTTTCTAACCTAAGAAAAAAAGTCCAACAGCAAAATAAACAGGAACAAAAAATGGAGGACCCTCCCAGGGACTTTGTTAGAAGGTTTGAATAGGTTTGACTTCTTGGTGTTTTCAACACCAAGAACAAAAAACGATTGTGTGTTTTCTGATGTTATTCTTCATGATCTGATAATAAGATTTCAGTTCATGTTTCAAAAACGTGTCCATTGAGCGAATAATAATCATCACGCGTCACGGTTCGGTTAGTCGAAAAGCTACAAAAGTGCTGACTCAGAAAAGCAGACAACAGCTTGTTCACGAGCGCCGGCTTCACTCTGTGCGGTGTGTGCGCCAAGAAACCCCACATTGTAAGAAGAGTTGAAAACAGGTGTGTGATTATTCCCAGTCACAATGGGGGCACGAGAGTGTAGAACCCCACAGTGCCATGGCTGGCAGCGGTTTTGCTTGGCAACCCAAGTGTGGCGCGTGTTTTTGAAGGCTGGTCTAATGGGTTGCTGGTTCTCCTTTTCTATTTTTTCGCTCTATAAAACCAGAAAAACATGGTCCATGTGTTATTGTGTGTTTGTGAGCTATGGGGGTAGGGAGGGGGTAGGCGAGTTTGCTCAATTCAATATTTAAAATGATTAGCGTTCCGAGATAAATATTGAAAAACGTGCTTGCCTTCTACCCCAGCAGTACCTCATCTCCCTCTTCCTCTCTCAATCTGTCTCTCAAATACACACAGGCATGCACACACCAACACAGTAAACTACAGAGAAGCATGGAGCAAACGTACACACAGACAAAGCAAGAAAGAGGATTTTTGCTCAAAGCTCTTTCACCAGGGGGTCCATATGCTAAGTGCAGGGGCCATGCGTGGTAAGTAGCTACATGCGGAGCTATATATCTTGATAAAGGGATCAGATGACACAAGGATATGAAAATAAATTACGCCCTCTCAATGGGGCAGTTTGTTTAATTAACATCTAACATTCTGTTCTGTTATTTTTAGATTTATGGACTGCTTTCTGTTCAATTCATCTAAGCATGGCTATCCAGAGAAAATATCGGGAGAACTTGGAATGTACTTGCATTTGCTAATTGGACTTACAACCAATCATGACCTAGGCCAAAGTCTCATGAAAGTGAAACAAGTTTAGTTTAAGGTTTTTCTTCACTGTTCATAAAACCTTGTTGAATGTAATACATACACACCGCCGAATATTGATCGGAGTTAACTTAGTTGAGGTCAACTTAATTTTCATTAAGGTCAGCCAAAGAGGTAAGTAGTCATAGAAATCAAAGAGAAAACGTGTCAGGGTCTTCATTGTTATATTCACATTAAGGGTTACCAAATCTGCCATGTTCAACATCTGGATCGATAATTAAAGATGACAACCCATAAAATCATAATCATTAAAGAGCCTTGACAGATGTCATTTTAATACTGTAAAACCTACAGTACATTACTAATATTCAAATAAATTAGGCCTCATCAGTTTTTCTACTAGAATCAAATAATTCTGCCTACCATTTATTTTCGGGTCATATCCTCGGATATAACCCTGTAAAATGCATCTAACCACAGTCAGCTGAACTAGGAAGGAGCAACAAAACGCATACAGCAGAAATCTTCATGCACCCAACCACTTACATGAGGAGATGACCCGAGTACGAAACTGAGTAATTGGCATGATGGATTTATAATACTCAAATATTAATGAATCCCTTTCCATGTGTTCTCACTCTCTCTCTTTCTCAGTCTCTCTTCTTCAATTTCTTATGTGCCTGAAATCACCTTTGTGTATGGGCACATGCACACACACACAAAAACACCCATCGTAAGCCTAATTAGTAATAGTTAATAGCACTGAATCATATTTTGATCCCTGTCATGAAGTCACGTTTAAAGGAATAAACACCACACATCTTGAACGTAGTGTTCTGTTGCCAGTTGCCTGTGGACAGGATCTTGTGCATGATGGACAACCCTTCAACCTGGAGAGTCCCATGCCCCCCCCCCCCCCCCCAAAAAAAAAATGTGAACAATTTGTAGTCCCCAGGTCCTGGTAAGATCCTGTTTATGGCCCACTCGCACATCCTAGGGGCTTACCTTGGTTTGGACAAGATTACTGTATGGAAAGGCTTGAGGCAAGGTTTCATTGGCTAGGACTAAAACGAGCTGTGGTTGATTACTGTTCTGCCTGTCCCTTGTGCCAGAGGACAGCAGCAAGACTTACAGCCAGAAACCCCCTAATCTCCCTGCCCATCATAGAACAGCCTTTTGAGAAGCTAGTCAGGAACATGGCAGGGCCTCTCTCCAAAATGAGCCAAGGCCACAAGTACAGTATATTCTGGTAATCATACATGACATAACCCCTTATCTGGAAGCCCCAACCAGCAACAATATCTCTGTGACCTCGTGTTGCAGCATGCTGACGCGTTCTCAGACCTGCCGGGCTAAACCAAGGTTGTGCAGTATGATATCAAGACTGAGTCTTGAGTAAAGGTACGAGTAAAACAGTACCGCGTTCCCAAAGCCAAGAGAGAGGTTATCAGAGCGTAGGCGAGTCAAATTCTCCAACTGCCGGTGATCGCAGAGTCCTAACCTCGTCCAGTCCAGAGGTACTAGTACCTAAGCCGGACACTCATACAGGTTCTGTAATGACTTCCAGAAATGTGTGACTTGACCCAGTTTGATGCATATCCCATGCCCAGGGTCAAGGAGCTGATTGACTGCCTGGGGGCATGCACACTTCATTTCAACCCTCAACCTCACCAAAGGGTACTGGCAGGGGCCCCTGACTGCCTGAGAAAATGAGAAGACAGCCTTTGTTACCTCTGACAGCCTCTAACCGTATACGGTGCTGCCATGCTTAGTCCCTGGCACAACCATCAACTTCCAACGGCTGTTGGACCAAATCCTCAGACCGCACCAAGAATATACAGAATATACTGAATATACTGTACTATGTGTCAACTCGCCAAAAAGTGTCCCTTTACAAACCCAGGTAACTGTTGGTGCATTGTTACACCCTAGTGACTGACTTTGACCTCCTAAAATGGATGGCCAAGGCTTAAGACTCTAAACGCCAGGATAACAAGGTGGTTCTTGGCCCCTTGAAGATTTTAGCTTTTGCTAACCAGAAAATCTAACGTGTCATAACTCCTGCTGTGCTGTGTCTTGTCAGAGATAACAGAGCCTGAGCCTGGTGAGACGAAAGTGGACACCTATCGTCGGCTGAGGAGACTTATTTAGCGTTTTTTTCTATTTTTGTTAAGACCATTTCTTTTATAATCGTGCAGGCTCAAACTTGTCTTTTGCGTGAGACTGTTCAATGCTGTTGTTCCTGTTGAGTTTTTTTTACCAGGAAAGTGGAAAGCGAATATCTTTGCAATGTGGCAGAATGCTGTTGAGGCAGACTGAAGAGGAGCTCAGGTCCCAAATCTACTTTGACAGGTATTCCTCACTGCTTCTCCAAAGGGTCCTGCATATCTATGCAGCACGCGGCTAGCTGTGCTCTCATGCTTCAGTGACACAGTTAATGGGAGCTTTAGCCTTGCTGATGAGAGCTGAAGTACAAGGAGTGCCTGGCCATGCTAATGTGAAAAAGAACCCTCAGTCATTGGTGAACTTACTGCCATGGATTTCCTTTGCCGATTGATTTCAATATGCGAGTCCTTCAGGAAACTAAACACTTGTCTGGTACACTCAATGCGTGTCTGCTGTATGTTGCTCTGCAGACTTTATTTCTCATGTTAAAGAGCCTGCACTCCAGTCAAGGAATTTGGAACAAACCTTGGATTCTTTTACTTAAAGTCATTTTTTCACCATGGACACCTGTGTTCTTTGATACACACTGGTTGAGCAACTGCACTTTGAGTTTAGTATCAGGATTATATATAAAATCTAGTGGTATCATGACTGTATATAAGATCATCCTGATGCATGATGACCCACCGTACTGTAGCTGGGTGAAAGAGGAGAACATTTGGAGCTAAGGATAGAAAAGAGAAAGAGAAAATTAGATGGCTACAGGCTTTGCAGGGGCCCAGTTTCATGGAACCTCTGGCACTTGTAACTCACTCAGCTTGGAGAATCTCACCTCAAATGAGATCTCCAGGGAGCCGTGAGAAAGAGTCCGCTCTGGAAAAAAAACCTTTCCCATCCCCACTGGGATATGTTTCGAACACCCCTCGCTTCATTCACAGAACTTTCTGGACAGTGCACACTGTAGAGCTCTCATGAGATGTGGAAGAAGAAATATGTGAGACTGAGTGAGAGACTGAAATAGTGTGTGTGAGAGAGAGAGGGTGAAAGCAGAAGAAGAGTGGAGATGTGCAATGTACCATATACTGTATAACAATCCATCTTTCATTGGAGAAGGTAAAAATAGTTTAAAAAAAGATTGTCAGATTAAGGGAAAACTTTGTGGCAAATTTAGTGTAAAAGCGAATAATGTATTATTTTTCTACAGTATTTAATCCGGAAACTCCTTTCACAAGAGCTGGCCAAGCTTTCGTAGAAGCAGGACAGCCAGGGAGAGAAAACCGCCAGGAGAGAACTGTAAACAATGTAGCCTATGGAAATCAGATTAGAAGACAGAATAAATGCATGAACTGGAGTAAATTTTAGGATGCTTGAGAGAAGAGTCGTGTGTGTGAGTTTGTGTGCACAAAATGTATGTGCATAAACATTTCCGTATTGTTAGAGTTCGGTGTGTTTACTGTTTGTGCTCTAAGTGTATTTCTGCCCAGAGGCCCTTTAGCCACAGTGAGAAAGCAGAAGCTCACAAATGAGCATCCCTAACAAGACCAACATCCAATCCTGTGTGTGCCGTTAACCTTGATAGAAGCCTCCGCGATCGAGCAGTAGTGTCCGGAATCCTCCCATGGAAAACTTACAAGCGTGTTGGCCTCAGCATTATCTAAGTATCCAGAACTTTCTGGCTTTATGCACACAGTACTCAGTACGTTCATTAAAAGCATTAATCTTGGCTAAATTGAGTGACAGTTGGCCTCCCACGAGGCTAAGACCACACCAACAAGTCACTGGAGCACGGGGCAAAGCCCACACGTGTAGCAGAGTAAATAGATGTAACCGCAGGGTCATTGAGACAATGGCCAGTCTACGACAGACGACGATAGACAGGAGAGACAGTTGGAGGTTGGAATGAGATCTAAGAGAAAACCCTTGGAATCCTTCAATCTTGGCCTCGCTTTAGTGAGCTTTCAGTTTGCCATCCATTTTGAAAGATTCAGTTTCATGATTGATTGGTGGGTTTGTCAGCTAAAGGCAAGCCATGGAGAGTTTACCACTGGTGGGATGTGGCAGTCAGTTCTCTTTATTAGAGCCGCCAGAAGACATTTAAAGGAGATAACATGACACTAGGCTGACTGAGGTGAAGCTGGTTTACTAGACAAAGGTTTGACACTGTCATTTGGTTTGACTAGCTTGTAGCTCTGATGTTAACATTGACCTTGAGGTTCACAAACATTGAACCCATTTCACTGCATGATGCAAAATACCTTTTCAATTCATTCACATGCACAGCTGACATTATTCACAGCCGACAATAGGGGAACTGAATTGTAAAGCCCTTTTTAGTCTATGTCTATCAACAGTCCTATTATATGCAGCTCTAATACTGCAGAAATGCACAACTATCAGTATAGTTTTACTGGGATATTTCCATACATTTGGCAATCTTTTGGCACAGATCCATGCATCAGAGGTTAATGCAGATTGGATGACATTTTTCAGATTGAAGTTGTGATATCTGCCAAGACATTTCACTATCGGCCTGTTTTGCTGCATCTGGAGTTCTTGAAAAGTCTGTGTTGTTTGTGTCCATCTTTGTAATATGTATGTTAATTGGGTTCTTTGACCAAGGCCTGACACCTACTGTATTGTAAGTGTCCTGGTTCTCTCTGGGAAGAACAGCTGACTCGACTATCTTTTTTCTTCACTTCACATTTCTTTTGTCCTGAGCACTACCAATTGGAGATGTCTTTTTAGATGCAACTCGCTAAATGAGCATATTAACGGGCACTGATTTGAACCTAATCACGTTATGTCAACTACGTCAATCATTATACCAAAAGCCTGTCAATGTCAAATGATGATCCTCATTGTGTCTGTTTGCTAGCATGAAGGAGAGGGGGAAAGAAAGAAAATAAATAAAAGAATGGGACATTCAGCATTAAACACATTTATGTAGGGCAGATTGTACTTGGTACATTATTTCTTTTTTATTGTGTTTTTTTTCTCTCATCAAAACAACCCAGTTTATGTGCATGGAGGTTCATCCAATCACTGAATGAACCAGTAGGTTCTTTTTGAGATGAGGATTTGACATGGTCCTTTTTCTCATATATTCTGGACTTGATTGTTTGTTTTTGTCATTCATTCCAATTCATTCATTTCCTCATTAATTCAGTTATTCCCTTATTCATTGACTCAGTCACTCCCTCATTCTTTCATTTGTTCATTTGTCCATTAATTCATTCTTTTATCATTTATCCTTTATTAACTCCACGATGAGCCAAAGTGAAAGAAGCTTTTTTATCGTGCATCCCCCAAGATCCACAGTCTGACCAGTCAAAACACACGAGTGTAGCCACTAACCAAAGACTGGATGTGCAGACATGACTTTATATCGGTGACATACCTGTGTCAGCATTCGAAGCATCAAAACCTTTCAAACGCCCTAAAGCATTGTGGTGGTATCTATTTCTTCCCCCCCAAATGTTTTGTTTCGCTACCTTAAGACCTTTAAAGCAGAGAAACAGAATGAAATAATGCCACTCTCCACAACCCGTGGCATATTAAATCAACAGATACCAACAAGACGAATGCAAGTCCAGAGGCTAGAAATTGCAAGGTGGGAAGAAATGTGAATGTGAGGATGGGGTCGGGGCAGAGAACACAAGAGTCCCCTGGAACCTCATCATTAAAAACATGGTGGGCAACTTTGCAACCTAGTTATGTAAAGCCAGAAACAGAACCGTGCATAGTGAGATGGATTGGAAATGTGGAGAGAGAAGTGAGAGAAAGAGAGGATGCTATTACGAAAGGAACAGGGGGAGGCCGGCTCCGTTAGTAATTGGCCCCTTTGTTATATCATCAGTCCCAGCAGAGCTATTATTTATGAGTTTGATATTTTGGAGGTTGCTGGAAACTAACAAGGCTGCCTCATGAAATGTGATCACAAAATACACACAGTTTTCTTGAGTACTTTGCAATGTCATTTTGATCAAGCATTCAAACCAGCTGTGGTGACGTAAACGAGGGCCAAACACCACTGGATTTATTGATACCTGCACTTCAGCCCTGAATACATTTTTGTTGTGTCAACTTGTCCGTTATCATGCACAGTTAAGGAACATACACGTAAAATCACTGTAGTAATGACACCACGTATCTAGACTCGATAATTCAGCAATTCAGACACAGCTTTACAGTTTAAAAGGCCATTATTCCATTGTATTCTGATCGCAATCTCAGGACGCATGTATACAAGGCACACATGCAGCCAATCAGGGGTCTGTTTTGTCTGTGATGCCACTGCCTGTCATTGTGGGACAGATTAGTTTAGTCCTGGAAAATCTGTTAAATGTCATTGTTATTATGGGATTTTGTGTGTTGTCCATAGACTCTGGGGGGAGTTGGACACCCCTTCTTTTGGGGGCTGGCACAGTCCAAGGATGGTATAGGCTGATGCTGCTGCCTATTTAAGGAGTCTTGAAAAGGACATTGGAATGTTGGTACCGTGAGGATGCTCTAGTGGTCACCAACCTTTTTAGGCCAAAGATCACCGACCTTTGCCTTGGTGACCCGAAGATCTACCTATTGAGGCGTTGAGAGACAGAACAGACTCCAGACTGAACTTACAACTTAACTTTATATTTGGCCTTATTGTAATTGAATGAAATCAAACACTTTGTGAACAATATGAACAAGAAAAAACACTTTTGCAATGAGCAGGCTGGATATGAACGGTTTTATTTATAAACTGAAGTTACAACACAACACTGACAAATTTCTCATGTGACAAGTCAGTGTGATGGCTGTGACTGAACACTGTCTGTGAGTGCCTTGTAGTTTGGCTCATAAGCAGAGACAGCCAGTCTGAGGCAGTCTGTGAGGTGTCTGTCAGTAAGCCGGCTCCTGTACTTGGATTTGGTGATTTTCATCTGTGAAAATGCCATTTCACAGAGGTAGGTCGATCCAAAGTAGGCACTCACTTTTAGTGCACATGCACTGAGGAGAGGAAACTTCTCTCGGCTGACAAGTCCCCAAAAGTCACTGTCCCTTGACCTGGCTTTCAGCTCAATGTCATTTTGCAAATCAAGCATCTCCATGTCCACTCCACTTGGCAAAGCAAATGCTTTCTCGAATTGGTCTGCAACCTCCTCTGTATTAATAGGCAGGAATGGGTTTGAAAGAAATGCAGCAATATCCTTCATGATTTCTAAATCACCAAAACGTCGACTGAACTCCGCTGCCAGTTTGTCCAGGTGCACACAGTACTGCTTAGGGTGAAAGTCAGAAGAGTCTTTGATGGACTGTGACATTTTTTCCAGGTTTGTAAAGTGTGTCAGCGTCCCTTTCCTCAGATTCGTGGTCCAGACACAGAGTTTGGCCTTGAACGCATTCACTGCGCTGATCATGTGGAGGAGGTGCCGGTCTTTTCCCTGGAGTTCGTGGTTGAGCGAGTTCAGTTTTCCGGTTAGGTCCGTCAGAAACCCCAGGTCCAGTAGCCACGCATCCGTTGAAAGTTCCTCGTGCTCCTCGTTCCTTTTCGACAGAAACGTCTTAATCTCAGGCAGCAAGTCAACAAATCGCTGCAGCACTTTTCCGCGACTCAACCACCTGACATCAGCATGCAGAAGCAGGTCTCCATACGCCGAATCGAGCTCATCCAATAACGCCTTGAATAAGCGATGCTGAAGCGCTTTTGCTCGAATCGAGTTTACCACTTTGACCACCAGTGACATGACATGAGAAAAGTCCACAACTTTCCCAGCCAAGGCTTGCTGATGAATCACACAGTGATACTTCATGAAGTCGGGGAAATCCGGATCATTACGGCACAGTGCTATAAAACCAGCGTGCACACCGCACATTGCCGGTGCCCCATCGGTAGTGATTGCCACCAGTTTCTGAATGGGGATGTTCTTTTCACGGACATAGCTTTTAAAAACGTTGTAAATATCCTCACCTCTCGTTCTCTCTTTTAATTGGAGAAGAGTGAGGAAGTCCTCCTTTGTTGTAAAGTCCTGGAAAGCCATTCTGACAAATACAACAAGCTGAGCCGTGTCCATTACATCCAGCGATTCATCAAACTGCAGTGAAAAATATTCACAGAGTGACAAGTCCTCCAACACCTGTTGACCAAAGTTATCCAACAGTAACTCGATCCTTCGTGTCAATGTTGTAGGACCAAGAGGCACAGCACGGAATGCAGCTTTTATGTCCTCTTTGTTTTTGAAGGTGCTGCAAACAGTCTCTGCGGTGACGGTCAATAGTTCCTTAAACAAATCCCCATCTGTAAAAGGTCTCTTGTGTTTAGCCAAAATGTGGCTAATACGAAATGACGCCTCAGTTGCAGCCTTACTTTGAGACGTAGGTTGTGAGAAAAGCGACTGTTGAGCCTTCAACTCCACTTTCAGCTCCTGAACTTTTTTGGCGCGGATTGCGCTCTTTGGTGGATAGCAGTCTTTGAATTTCGGATGGTTAGTGTTGTGGTGCCGCTCCAAATTCCCTCGCTTAGACAGTGCCTGTGGCTGGTGGCACAACATACACACACTCTTGTCTTTTACCAAGGTAAAGATGAATTCCTCCTCCCATTCATGATGGAAACTGTAGTTTTTCGCCCTCTTTTGTGGTGCCTCTGCCATGCTTGCTAACACTATGTGGACAACACGGCCGGGTAAATAAACAAACCAACGGCAACCACGCCCACAGGTATCCTGGGATAGCAGGTCTCTCAAAGGTCGTCTTCGGGAAAAAACGCCCATTTATTCTGTCGGTGAATTGCTTTGCAACACGCACAGGCCAATATGCAAATCCAGGTACAAGAGAACGCGCGTTCAGTTTAAGAATCCTCCGCGTTCATGAATTAGTCGGAGATCAGTATTTCTGAAATTATTTTGGAGATCGACAGGGAAAGTCTCCGAGATCGACACGTCGATCGTGATCGACAGGTTGGCGACCTCTGCGTCTACCCTGATGCTTGTGTCAAGGTGAAATAGTTACTAGGTTGAGGCTGTGGTAGAGTACAGTAGAGTCACTCCTGGGTCTACACTGGGGAAAACCATAGTAACAGAACAACGGGAAACGGGACGGGAACGGGAAAGGCAGCTGTGATTAAGCATGGCAACATACAGTCATGGCCATAAGTTTTGGCAATGACAAATGTTGTGTTTGGCAAAGGTTGCTGGATCAGTAGTTGAGGAACATTTTTTCACATGTTTCTAAAAGAATACTGGAATACAATAAGGTACATTTCATATTTTTCCCCCAACTTTTGGCCATGGCTGTAGATGTCCAAGCAGAGGCAACTGGTGTCATGGCAGAGGTCAAAAACTAGATATTTTGTATGTGATTATGGTTGAGGATACAGCCAAACCACAGCTAACAAATACAAAGGTAATATAGCAGAGACACACCATCATTTGCATTGATCTAGATAATTAGCGATGGGGCAATGTGAAAAGAGGCTGAAATACTAACCAAACCAAATGAGGAGAATCAGATCAACATATGCAAGTTGGCGACTTGCATAATTGAAGAGCCGGAGAGATAAGCCAGGCTGTAGAATATAAATGATATTTGACCCTTTTTTGCCTGTGGTTGAAAAAGCTGACCTTGGATTGCACAGAATGCAAGGTATTTGTCTGTCTCAGCTCCCTACACAATTGATACCTCCATGTCTCATCTACCTGAATGAAGGTGTGTGTGTGTCTGTGTGTATATATATATATATATATACATATACACATACATATACATACACACACACAACATGTCCAATATGTATATATAATTGTATATATGTATGCATGTCTGTGTATATATATATATTTATTTTATTTTATATTTTTTCTACATGTTCAAATAAACAACAAATAAAAAAAACATTTATTTATTCATACAGAAAGCTACCACAAAAAGTAAATAATGGATCCTCACGAAAACGATGATGGTGAAATATTGGAACAATTTCAATGCATCTATTATTTATACCATTGCCCATCCTTTAGAAAATGTCTTCGTACAGAACAGGCTAAGCTGGTTCAGGCATGAGACTACCTCTCATTTACAAAAGTAAAACGGACTATTTAAAGACCCCAAGTTCATTAGATTGTGCTGCTTCTCAAGTACAATAAGTGAATGGGTCACACAATAAGCATTCCTGCCTCTGCCATCTGTCCGAGGTAAATGATGGACGTTGTGGTTCCGTACTGCTGTTATCAAGACTACACCTCAAGCTGGGGTTCTCGGACAGAGTCGTCGTGAAGTAGAGCAACACCGCCAAGGTTGAAGCTTTTGTACTTTTTGTACTGAAGCTTTCCTATATAACTGCAAGTTGTGAGGAATTTACCTTCAGATAGCGTTCTGCTTCAAGTTACTTTTTCCAAGTTTAGATTATGCGAGACGCAAAGCCACAAACTGCTTTCTATGATCTGTGGACCTTTCAAAAAGTTTTGACATTTCACTTATTTAACAGTAGTACAAGGAACAACCTTTAGCAAGCAGAAGAAACTCTGCTTTTGTTTAGCAGTATAGACTCTTACCAATAACTTGAACATATGACAACACTGCTTTTTACCTGAAAATTATGTCATTAAATGAAAACGAACTGGCACCAAGGGATTTAAACACAATTTGGCGAGCTCACTGCTGCTAAAGTAAAGAATCCCACTCGTTCATTCAGAGTACGCAAAAAGATGCATTTACCTGGTATTGTCTCATATATACACACATTCATCCACACACTCGCCAGGGCCAGTGTCTTTAAGTACAGACCCACAAACTCAGTGCCATATGCACGCACAGCCACATCATCAAGCGCACACCCTCCAGCTAGGTAGGTAATCCTGCAGGGGTAAGCTTTGATGAAGTGAGAACTGTTGTTCATGCTGTCCCTCCCCCTTTGAAAGAGGCCCTTGATGACGGCCAGAGGGGAAGCTGGGACACGGTTGTGTGCCACCAAGTTAGTCTAGTGTGCTCGCTCTCAGTCACAGCAAAATAGGCCTCTCCTCGGGGCAGCTTACCTCAAGGCCTCTCTCCTACTCATGCATAGCATGCCTCAAGCAAACCCACATCACCAACAGTGCTTTACTGAAAAAGTAGGGTTTGTCTCCAGGTAGGAATGGCTCAAACTAAAAGTTAACACGAATAAAAGAGGTCGGGGCCTAAAGTGGCATGAATCCTTAAACCCTTTGTTAGGCATTGTGTGCTTTACTATGGTCTAATGGGACAATCTTCTGTATTTATTCAAATACAATTGTTTCAGATGCAGTGAAAAGGATCTTGACATGAGTTTAACATGTACAGAAACTAAATTTTGAAAGAAATGTTTGAAAACTCCTTAAAACTAGAAATTGCGCAAGAATCTGTCAAAACAATGAATACGAATTTGAGACAAATCTTCTAAAACCTAAAAGTTAAACAGACGGTTCGTACGTCCGTGTTCATCTAAATCAAAACAATTCGAAACGAAGGAAAGCAGGCAAACTGTTAATCTATCGTACTTCAGTCGACCCTCAAAACTCAGCGTACAAACAACTCAGAGGCTCATTGGAGGCTCGACGCGGTCACCAGTCGAAGCAGAGCTCGTCTGGCCCTGGGAAGTGACGGGGCAGCTACCGTCTGCTCTTGATCGACGATGATCACACAAAGCCACCCTCTATCGCCGGCCTGGCGGCTATACCAGAGGAGGGTGGGGAGGGACGAGCAAGGGGGAGAGAGACTCACACTGAGACTTCAGTGTCTGCGGCACCAGCTAAGCGGCTTTGGACTTGGGGCTTTGCACTATTTCAAAGAAAAGCCAGCTCCACGCCCATGGATGCTAAGCCTGGTGCCTCTCAGGCCGGCAGGCAGGCCAGGGATGTTAAAAGGAGGGATGAAGGGAAAGAGAGAGAGAGACAGAGAGAGAAGGAGAAAAAAAAGAGAGAGAAAAGATCACAACACCACCTCTATAAGCCAAAGGGCATCCGTGAACCGATGAAATGCAAAACATTGAGCCACTTTCACACACACACACAAACACAAACACACACACACCTCCATTCCCACTAACCCCTGTACAAAAAGTTCTGAAAAAGGTGTGCGTAATTTGATTTGAGTATGTGTTCATTTTCACTGTGCGTATGGCCAAAGAAAACGAGTGGCCTGTCTCTCTGCAGCTCACTCTCTTTTATCAGTTTCGCTCCTGTATGTTTTTTACACTTTCTCTCTCACATACCTTATCTGTGTTTCCTGACTTCAAAGTAAAGATGTGTCCTTTTCTAGCCTGTATATCTGTTGGTTGTCCATCTCCCAGTCTGTCTTCTTCACTCCACCGGAACATAACAAACAACTACTCTCTCTTACTATCTATCATTCACAATTTAATTTCATATGCTTTATTGTCAGGAATGTTTAAGCTAAACTCTGTTGCCTAAAAGTATGTCTTGTGATATTTGTTTGTTATTCCGTCATTTTCTTTTTCTCTCTGAAAGGTTAGAATGGTGATGGTATTTCTCCTTCTCCATCTCTCGCTCTCTCTAAAAGGTTAAAAAGGTTGTGGTCAATGGTCAAAGGTGAAGGCCATTAAATAAAAAATTGGTAGGAATAAAAAGTATGACGTCATTTGGACCTTTTTGCTGACTTTTAATGCCATTTCATTTTGTCCTTGACCCCTTTAAAAAGGCACTTTTGCCTAATGGAAAAGCAAACGACAGTCAGGCCACATGGCAAGCAGTAAAGAAGCAGCGCTCAGTAAATCGCTGATACGTAACACTTAATTTGTTGGAGGTACCCATATAAAAATCTATTTCAGAGGTAGGGACAATAATGCTGTGGATTCTGCCTCCTTTCATTCAAATTCATTAGTTCAAAATTCATTAACTGATTATGAAAAGAGATTCAGTGACAGACAACTTTATCTGAGAGGAATCCATAAAAGGTAGGCCACATTAAAAAGGCCCCTTTGAAACAATAGCTGTCATTCTAAATGCAGTTGGAGAATATTAATTGATTTGATGTCGGTAATTGAAACCTTTTTGAGTTTGCTTATGATTCAGTAAATCAAACAGCGAGTCAAATGTGTTCTAAAATGGTTTCATGAACTTCAGCTGATGTGGGGGACTAACAAACCTTGTAGGCCTCTGAGTCATCTAATATGACAAAGCATTCACAGTCAATGCCAATAATGTTTTTTTTTCTTCTAACCCTTACTAATGGGCCAGAATTCTCATCATTTCCCAGGCTTCCTATAACAAGCATTAGTCCTAATTAAGCTTTAGCTGTGGGTCTGAATGAGAGAAGTCAAGTAATTAAGGATACTCAGAACATATTGAGTCTTACAGGAGCTAAAACTCTCCTACCCAAAAATATGTCCTCTGGAATTTGTCAACTACTGCCAACTCCACTTGACTTTCTCATCCCTCTCATTCCCTCTCTTTATATCACTTTGTCTCTCTGTCTGTCTCCTGCAAATTCTCACAGATAAATTAAGAGACCAAATGCGAGTGCTTGTACAAACTCCCTATGGAATCTCAACAATATTATAATATACAATACCAATTTAAATAATATAGGATTTCTTGGAAAGCAAATGTATGTGAGTGAGACAGTTCAAGATGAAATGATATATAGACTTATTTAGTTGTTGTTGTTTATACATACAGTATATGTAGGCATAAGGTGAATACAATGAGAATAAGAAGAGGAAAGACATTTCCCAAGATTAGAAAATATTTGTGTGCACCATAGGCAACTGATCACCTCAGGTAAAACACGTGCTCCACCTGAATGTTCACATCCTGTTGTTTCGACACACAACGCTCAATACCGTCCGCATCAGCTCTGACTGCTGAAAGATGATGCTGGAACGGAGTCGCTGGGTATTGATTTAAATCCAAAGGTTTGAAACTCTGGAAGAACCCTTCTACCCCACCACCACCTCCTAATCAACTGAGATGCAGAGCTGCAGGAAACATCCGCCCCTGACAGTTGGATTATGCCCGTGGTAGCTTCACGCAGACAGGATCTGCGTGAAGCTACCACGTGCTTCAACGCAACGGTACCTACCGACTAAGGCTTGTTGATGTTTTTTTACACAGTTGCTTGAACTCTTGAAAGGATAATGTAGATGAAAGGAAGTGTGTGGATGTTAGTGTTAATCCCAGCTCTGCTGAGGTAGCATAATTGCTTAGGCTGTATTCACGGTAAGAAATCTGTTCAACCTCACTATGTTCTCTTTCTACACACTGCCCCATTTGATGGAAAATATTGACACACTACATAAAACAAGGAAACTAAGTTTAGTTTGTTGAAAGGTACCACTTCCATTCAAGCATGTCATTTATCTATGATATGTTATGTACTCTGTACCTAATTATTTTAATCGGGTTCTGATTTAAATATTAGAAAATAACAGTGGTGCATCAACAGACATTGGCCAGCCCTTAATTGATTTGACATTACGCCTCTCATCTTATCCCACTCCTAGGGACAATAAGGCTAGATGTTTTAGATCACCCAAAGAACACATTCTGTCTGACTGGTAAAACAATGGGTTTTCTGGACTGAACAGCCCAGGGGTGGTAAGCTATTCATTCCAGCCTTTGCTTTAGTAAAATAAGGTTTGTTTTAAAAGACACATGTGCATCCTGGGTGGTAGACATATTCTACAAGCTAACCAAGCAGTTTGAACAAAAACACTTAATGATCTGATGACAAATGCAGCAAAAGTGGTTCCTGTACACCTCAGTGCCAAATACAGCTTCATTGTTGAATAGAGTGAATGATTCAAGCTAGGCAGTTGTCTGATTTCACACATAAACTTCCTGTCCTTATTTACTGTGAGAGTTGGTAGTCTGGTTTCTCATCAGAAGAAAACCAGAGACTTTCTATATAGTGTGTTACGCAGTCATTAGGAAAGTGTGCTGTGGCAAACCTCACACACATTTCTTTCTTTCCTTGAACAGTGAAATGGCATTTCTTTGTATTTGAATGGACAACCTTGGTGTACTCTCCTCTCTCAATTCTATTGTGTCACATTCTCATAAATGAATGAGTAATACATATAATACACGAACAGATAATAAGGAAGTAGCTAATCTTCTGATTGTGATTAACACAAACACATCCGAAATCCCATTTCTCCCACACCCTCATAACCATTTCCCATAAGTACTGTGCTATATGCTGGGATTGAAAGAGAACCAAACATTGAATGGACGAAGATGAAATGACAATGGTCTCTTTCTTTGACTTTCAATCTCTGACTGAAATTTAAACACTCCCAGTCTATACTGTATGTGGGGGTCACAGGAAAGTCAAGTTGAGATAATTAGCGCAAAGAAAGAAGGTTATAATTGTGTGAGGATGAAGCATAGTTGACTGTAACACAAAATCAGATACAGCACGATTTTTGGAGGCAAGAGTGCTCATGGGAACACAGACACCGCCCCTTTAAACAAAGACAAAGCTCTCATTGTTGGTTTGCCCTCTGGACAGGAAATTAGACTAAGCATCAAAATCTGCATGCTAGTTTGTTAATTGTCTCTTTCAACCCGGAATAAAAACAGATTTGGAGTGGATTAACAACCTTGTTACAGATCACATAGCCAACCTATTATTAAATGAAGATTGGCCACTATGGCAGAGTTCCCAGCACTGTTATATACTGAACCAGACTGCCAGGCACAATGCCAGCTAGATAATATTGTTTGGTGTGAGAACACAGAGAGGCGTATATTACCTGAAACACATTCAATTAAATCTTCGCCCCAGATTTCTATTGTGTTTGTGATGTTTATGTTGTGCTTGCTTACACCTTTATTGTGGAGATAAGTCAAAACGATGATGTTTGTTTCCAGATATTCCCTCAAGGTGCACATATCCTTCTTTATTGCGAAGTACAATCTGTTCCCTCCCAATGTAGCGGAAAGTTTGCTGGCAAAGCTACTCAAGGACATACTTGGTTACCGATGAAGTGAACATTGGGGAGATTCTTTTAATCTGTGTAATTTAAAAGAAAATATTGGCAACTGTAAATCTTCATTGACTTAAGAGTGAGAGACAAGCACACACATGTTCCAAACTTGCTTATCTTTGCCCAGAATGGTGCTGAGGGAAAAGGTATTTTTGAAAGTGCCATGGCTCTCCCTCTAAACCAACATGCGCTGCATGTAGGGAAGGAGGAGGGGAGAGTTGGGTGTTGAAACATTCCCAGAAGGAGTCTTTGGGAGGAAGTGCTTCCCAAAGCTACAAGATGGAGAAATGTAGTGCACAGCATGGGCTGCAACTACCCATGTTACTCAAGAGGGATCTGTAGCCACATCTGAAGTTAAACCAACTTCCCAATGAAAACTTGCCAAGTATTAAGTTTGCACCCTAGTTACCAGTAGTTTTAAAATGCTCATAGTGTATGTTTTGTAGAGAATGCATACATACATTGTGAGTATATTATATTTATTATATTTATATTTATATTATATTTTTTGGGGTCAAATGTTTTCTGTGGAGTCCAAGCCATGCGTTTCATTTGTTGTTTCACATGACCCAAAGGTGTAAAGGAGTCGTAGGTGTCTTCCACTTTGTTGTCCTCCCAATTTGACAGAGTAGCATTTAACATATGGCCCCAGACCACGCATCAGACCGCCATCATAGCTAGCCTCTGCTCAAGCGTCACTACTCAGCAGACATGAAGAATAAAATCCTTTGCTGAGAAGGATATTTTTGCTATGTGTGTTTAAACCACTGGACAGAGGCGGTTTTAGATACGGGCAGACCGGGCAGCCGCCTGGGGCAACATTTTTTCATGTCACTTGGGGGGCGCACGAGCATTTAAAAAAAAGAAATCTCTGTGCGGTTTTCTCGTATTTATCATTTCAGTTTGTGGGGAATTGGCATATTGGCATTTTCCTTTGTTTGCCGCGCCGCCAGGTAGTAGCGGCGCTCGTTCAGTGTGGTGGGGGTAGGGGGCGGCACAAGATTTCTTCCTTCCGGGGGGGGGGGGGGGGGGGGGGGGGGGGTGCAAGTGATAAACTCGCCCTGGGCGCACAATGTGCTAGGACCGCCACTGCCACTGGACGACTCTCGCCTTTTTAAAATTGTACCAGTTCTTACCGGTTAAATCAATCTAAGATTGCTGTGCCAAAGTGTTGGTTCACAAATGACACAAGCATAAATCTTGCCAACATATCCAGACTGATCGTGATTACTCCCCGATGGACTTCCAACGGTCACTCTCTTAAGCAAGAGACGGTCCTTCTTTTACAAACCAATTGAAGGTTGCCACACATCTTTTGAAATTAATGTTAATCCACCCTGTTTTACAGAGAATCTGATGGATTTCTTGAATCCCCTGGATTACCTCACAGGCCGTGTGGACAAACGGTAACACAGATACTGAGGTGTACATCAACATGCATTACAAATTTACAAAAGATTCTCTTGACCATTACGGTGTATCACTAGCTCCTAGCTTGAGGCATCACACTGCTTATTCCCCCTACCTTCAGTGGCTGTAACTCAGACATTGTTGTCTGGGACTGCACAGAAGTTGGGGCCTTGATTTATCAGACACCACAAAGAAGCGTACAGTAATATAATGATGTGTCATACAATGCTGTTAAAGTTATCAGGCTACGTTGATGTGTTGTTGACTGACATTGGCACGTATTGATCATTCAACCTGTCTCAAGAGCACAGTCAGTGATTGCTCAGAAATTCCCCCCACTCTCCCACGACACACAGTTTTCCTAATTTCCTAATTAAGAGGCAGATAAGTGAGCTCCATCAATGCTGCGGTATTCAAGAAGCACCTGCCTATCGCCGCATCTCCAGACGGCCATTTTACAATGGCTGGTTAAACGGTTGTTTAACTCTGTAATCGAAGCACGCCCCAAACGCCAATAAAAGAAGTCATGTTAGCGTTTGAGACAACTGAAATTGTTTCGTTTGAACAAGCAAGGACAAGGAAGTCAGTGTGAAATTAGACTTCAGAGGAAAATATTTGAGGATAGTTATCGCATCCAATTTAGTCATGAGGCAAGATTCCCATCCGCCTTCAGTGGAATGCTTCCCAAATACTAATTTGTCATTAAAAACTAAAAAGGTTTCTTATTTAGATTCTCTTTCTTTCTATGATGGATATCATGGCCAGTTTTGAAGTGTCCGTCGTTGAGGGTTTGGGTAGTAAGTGTTGAGGTCTGTATCAAATCATTTGATTCTGTTTCTGGTAGAGAGGGAGACTAGCTGACTTCTAAGAACACTGATTGGCTGGGTGCTTACTAACCCTTGTAATCACTTGTGACTCATCCACTTTCTGCAAAACACACACGCTCCTAGGTTAGGATTTAAATATCGTTATTCCCTCACTTACGACATGTAGGATCAAGCGGTGTGCATTTGCATAATTCACACACAGTTAAGAACTCAATCATTTATTTTTATTGGATAATACACTATTGGTCATGTGCATGTATCATTTAAACACAAATTCGTTTTTTTAATGTGGACTCGTGGATTTAGCTACTTAATTTTCAACTGCATTCGCAGCTGTGCAGATACCCTAATACCTTTTTTAATTTTGTTTTTTGGCAAATTATTCAGTAACAAGTTATTCACTGACACATTAACGTATCAAATTATCGCTTGTTTGCTGATATCTCTGCGAATGCCAGTTTGTCACAAATAAAACTAATCACATAGGTCTCTATGACTTTCTTTTGAAAGCAATGTAACAGAAATTCCGCATTTCTGTTGTATTACAGGCACTTTGTAGCGTTCATTTTTCAATTTCAAGAAAATATGAATGATCTGGCACTTTCTCACAATACATCAACATGTACACAACCATTTGCTAAACCAGAAGTCTGGAACACAAGGATGCTCAAATTTAAGGACCAAAAAGTTGGTGACACAGATACTGCAGGTCACACAGACAAATAGAATACTACTGATTTCATTCTTACTTCCTTTACCCAGTGGGGGGGATTTAATATCTCCCGCCTCGGGGTCCATTTATCGTAATGGTTGAGACTGGGATCAGCCCGCGTCCACAGGGGAGGTTATGAGACACATTGATGTAACAAACCCACCCTATCCCACCCTCTGCCTTCACACATAATCCATTTTTCTGTTATCATGAGACACATGTACACAAGTGGTCATACACACACAGACATAGCCAAACCGCACAGTTTGTTATAGCCATAGGGAGTGTCCATGGAGACATTGTGAAGTCATTAAAACTATTTGAGGACAGGAAGTCACTGACTGACCAGTATCCAGTGTCGACAGCAGACAGCTTCCACTATAAAGACATCACCTCTACAGATGTCCTGGATTCTTGATGTGATGATGAGAGCACTGTTTTCAGATAAGCTCCTTAAATTATTACTTTGCTTTGGTCTTTTCTTTTGGCTAGTTAAATGAAGATGGGGGGAGGGGTGGTGGTTTTTGCGTGTTTCATTTATACATTTTTCTCTGAGCAGTGAGAAAGGACAGAATGTCACGAGGCAGTGAAAGGGCTACCTCTGGCACTAGGTTTAAATGATATTTAATGTGTGGTTTTGGTTTTAGAGCTTATATGTGAAATTACACATCGTAACCTTGCAGTATCAAGAGTGAAGCTTTTGAGTAACGGTGCAAAATGTTGCCAGGGACTTGATGGTTACCGATCATCAACATGAATCAACCATGGCAGATTCCTGCACCCTCATCGCACAGCGCTGATTCTATGTTTTCATGTTTAGATTTTAATGAATGCAGTTGTTTGATTGACATGACAGAAGTGATCATCCATTGTAAGTGAACAGTCTCTTTTTACTATGTTGAATGTGTGAGGTAATGCATTTGAGCTGTGCCGATATTTAACCAGTTAGTATTCACATCCTTCACAGGTTTTAAACTCCTCTTAATGTGCAGTGCTGTATACCCTACCATAAGGCCTGATGTGCTGGCGTCATCATCGACATTTAGGAAAATGTAGCAACATGCAGTGACATTAATACTTCAAAATATGTTGAGAATGCAACTCTGCAACACGCCATTGGTCACTCATGAAATATGGATAATTTTACGGTGTTCTAAGCCCGTTTCCAACAACCGCCCCTTCTCTAATTAAATCCACAGATCTGTTTATCCCTCATCTGCACACATACATACATTCCTCCTGTTCCAGTGTGTTTAGAGTGAGCTGGGATGAAGGCAACAGAGCTAATTGCATTAGCATAAATTTCCTGGTGCGGCAGACGACAGCGCTGCCAGTGATGTAAGGCCCAAAACCGAGAGTGCGACAGTAAAGTTTGCTTGTGTTTTTGAGTGAGTGTGTATGTGTGTGCTTGTGTTTGTGAGTGTTTTTGAGTGAGTTAGTGAGTCAGTGAGTGAGTATATGTATGCTTGCCCTAATATTTCCCAACCTCAGTAGAGGCTGAGAAGTGGCCTCATGACTTAAGGCCCTAAAACACATTAAAAACTCACACTCCCTTGGCGACCTCTTCTTTCTATGGTGTGAGAGATGATGAATCATCCTTGTGGCCTTGTGTCTTGGCTGCCCTGGCATTAAGGACCCCACAGGAGTGGTTTCAAATACCAAGGCAGGGCCTTTTACTGTCTTTGATGCACACTGGGCATATTTTTCCAAACCTCCTCAATGTTACCCGAACACAGTGCAGCAAGGACAATTTTCTTTCCCAGAATACATATGCATGCGTGTGTGTGTGTGAGAGAGAGGGAGAGAGCATGTTACAGTGTCTACTACTTCAAGTGTGTGCAGATGGATAGGTTGTGTTTGTTTGTGCGTGTGTGTGTGTGTGTGTGTGTGTGTGTGTGTGTGTGTGTGTGTCATCTGGAAAAGGCCCCTCAAATGTTACATCTCCCAGGGTTCCCAGCAGCATCCCAGAGCATTGAGGGAGATCGTCAGGCAAATTGTCACTTTCTTGCAAACAGGAGGAAAAACAACTATAGAGAGTTCGCAATAGACTGATAATATTATGCTGTTGCTATACAGGAAGAACTCATAGGAAATATCATATCCTAAACTATTTAAAGTACTACAGTATCAGTTACCCCAGTAAGAATACATTTATATAATTTTATACCTAAATACTTCTAAACAAAATAAGTCTAGTAAATAATAAGTAAATAAGTCTAAACAAATTGAAATGTCCAAACTTACTTACTGTCATCTGTGTGTAGGTGGAGAAAGTTTTAAGGATACAAATTATCTTCTAGATGCACTATGATAATCCTTAAAAGTCCTATCTGTTTTCCACATTGTGCGTGAAAACAAATCTTCTATTAAAACCTTGCACATGGCGCAGGTATCGTACATGCAGCTTTGCATGGGTGCTGGTATTTTGGGAATGCTTTTCTTATATCCCTTTTGCATTTCCCTCCATATCTCCATTGCTTATATAGTGACTGAGGATAAATGAGGACCAGCAGAAACAAACGTTTTATTTGTATTTGTTTCAACCTTAGTGCTGCGCCAAACACCGTGCGCCAGTTATACACGTCTCTGTGACGCCACACTTCAGGGGCTCACTTTGTATCTCTCAAGGGGAACTTTCTCTGGGAGTAAAAGTTGGAAGTTCTCCTTCTGCTGCTCACATAACGGGGGTTCTCACACAGCTTGATCCTGAAACCCATATTATTTTCTATTTTTAATGCTCCCTCTTGGCCACGTTGTCAAAAAAAAATACGATATCTCACCCCTTGTTATGCAAATGACACCCAGTTATATTTACCTCTTCCATACAGTATTAAACTGATGACTCAAGTGGTCTAGCGAGCTTCACGGAATGTCGAAAAGATGTTCAGCGCTTGATTTCCCAAGGTTGTCAATAGTTAAATGGTAAAAATGGTAAATGAACTGCATTTGTAAAAGCGCCTTTAACAGCACCTCGTGGCACACCCAAAGCACTTTACATTTTGCCCATCGTTCACCCATTCACACACCAACGGTGACATGGAAGGTGCTGGCCTGCACATCGGGAGTAACGTGGGGCTCACTGTCTTGCTCAAGGACACCATCAACACACGAGCGACATTGGGGATTTATCCACCAACTTCCGCAGAGTACATAGTTGAATTTCATGAAAAGAAAACCTGTCCAACTGTCCAGCCAGGGGTGGATCTCAAGAGAGCCGAGATGTAGGTTTTGCCATGGCCCTCAGAGTCCTCCGACCTAAACATAATCTGAAATCCATGGATAGACCTAAAAAGAGCCGTGCATGCAAGATGGCCTAATCATCTCACAGAACTAGAAACCTTTTGCAAAGAAGAAAGGGCAAAAATCCCCCAAACAAGAACAGTTTTACTCTTAACTGTCTACAAAAAGCAATAACAAGCTGTGATACTTGCCAAAGGGGGTGTTACTAAGTACTGACCATGCAGGGTGCCCAAACTTTTAGTTATTTTGACATTTTAATTATTCAAGAAATGTGTCATCTTTAACTTTATCCCTTTTGGAAATCAGGTCATCTTTTACTCGCATAGTTATTCACAGTAATCACAGTCAGATTTTGACCAGGGGTGGCCAAACTTTTGCCTAAAACTGTGATGTAGTTCTACATCTCACATGACTAAGATGAGATACAGGAGCTATATTCTATTAAACAGGGTGATAGAGATCCCCAATCCTATGACATTGAGTTAATTCAATGTAAATATATTGTCTGTGGCTGAAATCCCACATGTGCACTGGAGACAACGGGTGTCAATGCCTCTTTGTCATGCAACATGCACAACTTTCTGCTTCTGGGCAGGAAGAGATCTATGAACGTCTAGAGCTTGCATACTGCAGCTTGTTTGACCTTTAGGGCATCTTTAACTACCCTCTAGGCAAGTAAAAACCAACACTGGCCCACATGTACACAAACAGATGTCACGGGGACCATATTCAGTACCGTATTAAACCAACTAGCTGCAGGTGTGCAGCAGGGAAGCACCCAGCTGGTCGCAATTAACCGGGGGATTGGGAGGGTTTTTAAACTCAGATCACCGTCAATCAAGCAGCGTTGGGGACTGGAAGGAGAACCGAAACTGGAGGCGGAGAGAGGACTGGAAGCGGAGAGAAGGACTGGAAGCAGAGAGAGAGGACTGGAAGCAGAGAGAGAAGACTGGGGGAGCAAGGGACTGCAACACAACGCGCACGGAGACGGACTTTTGCCGAAGCTGAGTACCGTGAATTCTACAGTCAAGCTTGTGGAACGTGCTGCCCGGACTGCTCGGCCTATTGATACACCTGAGTTTGAGGTTTTATCCACAGTTGTGTTACGCTTGCACACGTGAGTTTGATGTGTGGTGTGCCCATGTTTCACTGTTTTACAGATTTTGCCGTTCATGCACTAGTTGGAGCACCCTGCAGTCCCGGGTGGGCGATAGGATTACGTCCAGTGTGCGCAGAATAATCAATCGGACTATTCCCGCAGTCTCCGGATAACCCCCCTTCCCCCTGCTGGAGGAGGCCAGTATCAGTGGCCACCAGAGGAACCAGGCTACCTTATCTCCTGCCAGAGCCTCTTGAGGCGATCAACAACAAGGACTTCCTTTTCTTTTTTATTTTTTTTACCAATAAACCTAATACATTTTATACCTCGATTCTACGAGTTTTGGCATCTTTTGAGTGGGAGATACGTTTTGCTCCTAAGAGTAAGAGTAGACTAAGTGGAGGCACCAGCGCCCCCACCTGTGACAAGTGGCGTAGTCGGCAGGATCTCCTTTGAGTTGAGCAACCGTAACCCTCCAAAATGGTGGATGACGAGGCACCCGCAGCACGCCCCCAAGTGATGCCTGTCTTCATGGGAGCACCATGGGCACAGAGGTTTGGAGGAAAAGGGTCGGAACTAAGTCTGCAAGAATGGAAGTCCCAGACTGAATACCTGGCCGGCTTGCAGGGGCTGAGTGAACATCAGAGGTTGCAGTTTGTACTGGGGTCTCTCGAGGGCGAGGCCAAACGTGAAGTCCAGGCAGCACCAGAAGACCGACGCAACAACTCAAATGCTGTGTTCGACTTCTTGGCCGGGCTCTATGGCGACCACACCCCGGTGGCCACTCTGAGGGCCCAGTTTTTCACATGTAGGCAAGGGCCCAGACAATCACTCCGTTCTTTTGTGTTACAGATGCGCGAGCTGTTCACCCGGCTACAAGGACGGCGCGACCATGGCCTTGGCGGTGGAGACACCCTGTTGCGGGACCAGTTCCTCATGGGGCTCTGTAACACCAACATCCGCCAGAGCTTGCGACTGCAGCTTCGTCATGATCCAAACTTGACCTTTGAAGACCTCCGGCGAGAGGCCACGGCCCTGGAATTGGACCATTCAGAGACGGCTGACCAACCCACATGCCTGGCTACCAGCACTGCCTGCGCCCCTGCCCCTCCTTCTACGGCCGACTGGAAGCGGGAAGTGCGTGCTGAAGTCATGAAAGAGGTGAAGGAACAGATGGCTGAGCTGTCTAAAACCTTCTTAGAAGAGTTACGCCGGGGTCAGTCCAGCCACCAGCCTGGCAACCCCCCTTGCCCCGTGAACGCTCCTACTCGGATGGCAGCCGGGAGCCACCAAGGCGTCCGGGTCGGGCGACTGGACCAAGGTTCCAGTGGGATGACCAGGGGAGACCAGTCTGCAACAGTTGTGGGGAATCAGGCCACATTAGCCGCCAGTGTGGTCCTGGGCCTCGTCGGGGGTCACAAGGGGATTTTTAGCTTTACCGGTCACTGTGGGTCAAGTGGCCGGGACCCTTCCAATTGGCCCGTTCTCTCCCCCTAGAAACAGCCTGATTGGACAATGCCCCACCATCGATGTACAGGTCAGGGGTAAGAAGATCAGATGTTTGGTCGACACTGGGTCCCAGGTTACCCTGTTCTCGGAAAGCTTGTGCAAAGAACTGTAATCAACAACTCCAGGGAGCGGAAGCACCATGGCTGACCTTGCGGGGAGCCAATGGACTCAACATCCCCTACATTGGCTATGTGGTCAGCGACTTCCAGGTTCGAGGCATCACCGTGCCAGAAAAGGGGGTTGTCATCGTCCGAGACCACTGTCTGGGTACCCATCGAGCTCTGTTGGGCATGAACGTCATCTCCGCTTGCTGGGAGGAGCTGTTCAAAACCCAACCTACCCAGACGCTCCAGCCCACAGAGGGACAGCAGTGGGAACACATCTTTGCAGACTGCCGTAGGATCCACACGGCCAAGACCCAGTGGGACCAGGAAGACACCGGCCGGGTGGCCTGCCGTTATGCCCTTTCCATCCCAGCCCAGAGTGAAGCCATAGTCTGGGCCAGGTTGCCAGCCCGGGCCTATGGACCGGACAACTGGGTCACAGTGGAGCCACACCCGGAATGCCAGACTATTGAGGTGGCACGAGGCCTTGCTACCGTACACCGTGGTCGAGTCCCGGTGAGAGTGCGGAATGCCAGGCCATACCCAGTCAACCTCCATCGCCATCAATGTCTGGCCCGAGTCACAGCAGTGGGGCCCCAACAAATAAGAGAAAGCGGTGAGGTCCGCTTTAATCAGGTCAGCTGTGGGGTGGTCGAGGTTGACATCAGCCAGACGGGCCACAAGATGGGTACCCCCAGGGCGGCCATGCCCGAACATCTCACTGGTGAGTCACTACGGGGGGATGGTCTGGACGAAAACCAGCAGCACCAGCTCCAATGTTTCCTCACTAAATGGCAGCATGTGTTCTCCACCCACGAGGAGGATTATGGATGTACTAACATCGTTAGACACCAGATTCCCACGGGAGATGCAGCGCCAAGCCGGGAGCGATATCGCCCAGTACCACCTACCCTGTATCAGGAAGTCCGCACGCTACTGCGAGGGATGTTGGACAGAGGCATTGTCCGCGAAAGCAGCAGTCCCTGGGCAACACCCATCGTACTTGTACAAAAAAAGACTGGGGCCTGGAGGTTCTGTGTCGATTACCGGAAGCTGAACAGCGTGACTAAGAAGGATGCTTTCCCCTTACCGCGGATAGAAGACTCCCTCACCAGCTTGACACAGGCTGCCTGGTACTCCACTTTGGACCTGGCCAGTGGATATTGGCAGGTCCAGGTGGAAGCGAGCGACCGAGAGAAGACTGCCTTTACCACCCCTTTTGGCCTGTTTGAGTGGGACCGGATGCCCTTTGGCCTCTGCAACGCCCCAGCAACCTTCCAACGGCTGATGCAGCGATGTCTGGGCGGGCAGTTGGTCGACTCCACCCTGGTATACCTGGATGATGTCATAGTGTTCTCCCCAGATTTCTCCTCCCATCTGGAACAAGTGCTGCAGGCCATGGAGAAGTACGGCCTAAAACTGCGGCCGGAAAAGTGCCAGCTGTTCCAGAAGGAGGTTAAGTTCCTGGGCCATCGCGTCAGTTCCAAAGGAATCTCCCCCGACCCAGAAAAAATATCGGCGGTACAAGACTGGGAACCTCCTAAGACCATCCGACAGGTGAGGTCCTTCCTGGGCTTTGTGGGATACTACAGGCGCTTCATTAAGGATTTTTCTAAAATCGCTAAACCCCTGAATGGACTCCTGGTAGGCACAGGACGCTCTCGTGGTCGGGGATCCCCCTCCGTGGCCTGGAACCCCGAGTGCGATACAGCTTTTCAAAGACTCAAGCAAGAGCTGTTGCAGTCCCCCATCCTTGCATATGCAGACTTCTCACAACCCTTTATCCTCTATACTGATGCCAGTAACGCAGGGTTGGGCGCCGTACTGGCCCAGCAGCAACAAGGAGTAGAGCGGGTCATCGCATATGCAAGCCGAAGTCTCCATCCAGCTGAGCGGAACGACTCCCGCTACAGCTCTTTTAAGATAGAACTCCTAGCCATGAAGTGGGCCTTAAGTGAAAAGTTTAAAGATTACTTATGGGGCGCAAAGGTCAAGGTGGTGACTGATAATAACCCCCTTGTCCACCTACAGACAGCCAAACTTGGGGCCGTAGAACAGCGGTGGGTGGCCCAACTGGCCAACTACGACTACCAGATCCACTATCGACCGGGTAAGGAACACACTAATGCTGATGTGCTTTCTAGGCTCCCGGTTACGGGTGGGACTGACCCAGCCACAACCCCTCCCGTTGAGCCTGAAGACGGGCTACTGGTAGGAGTGGTAGAGGCACCAGGATCAAGCCGCGAGTTGGTCCCCGCCAGTTGGGGTTGGGACCCAAACCGATGGGAGGAGCTGCAGGGGAAAGATGACGACATGGTGGCAGTTCGGACCTACCTGAACCAGAACTCCTTACCCTCGGCGGCAGAGAGGAAGGCCCAAACTCCAACTGTGAGGCAACTCCTGAGTCACTGGAGCAAACTCGGTGTGCGTGAAGGGGTGGTTTGTCGTTCTGTTCATGACTCTGTAACCCACGACACCATGTGTCAGGTAGTAGTGCCACAGACCCAGGTACAATCCCTCCTACAAGCCTACCACACACAGATGGGTCACCAAGGCCAGGAAAGGACCTTGTCCCTGCTGAGGAGGAACTTTTACTGGCCGAAGATGGAGGAGTCCGTGGAGGCATTCATTCGGGGCTGTCCACGCTGTATGCTTTTCAAAGCAAGACCAAAGCCCCCTTAGTCCCCATACTGTCTCAGGCTCCCCTCCACACCGTGAGTATGGACTTTCTAACACTGAGTCGGCCAACGGATCGTTACCAGAACATCCTGGTGGTGACCGACTTGTTCACCAAGTACGCTTGGGCCATCCCCACCACCGACCAGACCGCCACCACCACTGCCAGGGTCCTTTGGGGCACGGTGTTCCAACCTTTTGGTTGTCCAGAGATCCTCCACTCTGACCAGGGTCCGAATTTCGAATCCAAAGTAATCCGAGAGCTGTGTCAGCTTTATGGCTGCCGAAAGACCCATACCACACCATATCACCCCCAGGGTAACGGAGGATGCGAGAGGTTCAACCAGACCCTGCTGAGCCTTTTGGGAACCTTGGAAGTGGAACAACACAGTAGGTGGGTGGACCATCTCCCTTTCCTAATGCAGGCCTATAACAACAGTGTACATAGTACCACAGGCTATGCCCCCGCCTACCTGATGTTTGGGAGGCATGTGCGCCTACCCGTTGACCTGCTCCTTGGGACGGCGCCAAGGGATGGACCCCAGAGTACAACAGAATGGGTGAGTAAACACCATCAACAGCTTCATGATGCCTACAGACGGGTCACTGAGCATTTAGGTGCTGCGGCTGTCAAGAACAAACGCCTGTACGACCGGACAGCCCAAGACGCCCCCCTGCTGTCGGGCGAGCGTGTGCTGGTTCGGGACTGCCGACGACAAGGGAAAGGCAAGTTGAGCGACCGGTGGGAGGCCATGCCCTATGTGGTATGTAACCAACGACCTGACCGCCCTGTCTACACTGTGCAGCCTGAAGGAAGGCCAGGCCCTGACCGGGTATTACATCGTAACCTGCTGCGTCCCTGTCCAAATTACCCAGCACCGAGGCAAGATACACCCGTGAGACCAGCAACCCCGAGACCACCTGGGATGGGCCGTGGTACCAGCAAGACCTAGACCGACCACAGACGAAGCGGATCCCCCACCACAGGCCAGACGCTCCCAACGGGACACGCAGGGACAGCCCCCTGCGAGGTGCGGCAACTGGGTCTCATAAGATGGGGTCTAGGGACTAGAACCCAATAGTGGGGGAGGATGTCACGGGGACCATATTCAGTACCGTATTAAACCAACTAGCTGCAGGTGTGCAGCAGGGAAGCACCCAGCTGGTCGCAATTAACCGGGGGATTGGGAGGGTTTTTAAACTCAGATCACCGTCAATCAAGCAGCGTTGGGGACTGGAAGGAGAACCGAAACTGGAGGCGGAGAGAAGGACTGGAAGCAGAGAGGACTGGAAGCAGAGAGAGAAGACTGGGGGAGCAAGGGACTGCAACACAGCGCGCACGGAGACAGACTTTCGCCGAAGCTGAGTACCGTGAATTCTACAGTCAAGCTTGTGGAACGTGCTGCCCGGACTGCTCGGCCTATTGATACACCTGAGTTTGAGGTTTTATCCACAGTTGTGTTACGCTTGCACACGTGAGTTTGATGTGTGGTGTGCCCATGTTCCACTGTTTTACAGATTTTGCCGTTCATGCACTAGTTGGAGCACCCTGCAGTCCCGGGTGGGCGATAGGATTACGTCCAGTGTGCGCAGAATAATCAATCGGACTATTCCCGCAGTCTCCGGATAACCCCCCTTCCCCCTGCTGGAGGAGGCCAGTATCAGCGGCCACCAGAGGAACCAGGCTACCTTATCTCCTGCCAGAGCCTCTTGAGGCGATCAACAAGGACTTCCTTTTCTTTTTTCTTTTTTTTACCAATAAACTTAATACATTTTATACCTCGATTCTACGAGTTTTGGCATCTTTTGAGTGGGAGATACGTTTTGCTCCTCAGAGTAAGAGTAGACTAAGTGGAGGCACCAGCGCCCCCACCTGTGACACAAAGCCATACACACACACATGCACTCTCTCACACCAACAAGAAAACACCAGATGTGGATGTAAACAAACACCAACACAGCCTTTTTACTCAGTATGGGTCCAAATCGATACCCACACTTCACACAGTCTATTTGCATGGCTTTGATGTCCCTCTCAGACCCTCTGGAGGGTAAAATGATTCTCTTTACACCCTAATGCCAGGATTCTGTCCCAAATCCTCTCTCTGTCTCTTTCTCTCTCACATAAACAAACACACACACACATACACTCAAGCTGTGTGGAATTGCTGCTGTTGTTTCAGAAAGGGACCTTTTCCTCTAAGAGCCATAGCCTCAGATATTTATACTTCAAAATCTGTGCGTTTATATTTTTTTTTCTAATTGTGTGTGTGTGTAAGCCTGGGTGTGCATTCTGTCTTCTACCAGAGCATTTTAATTCTAGATACATTTCCAAGTTGAGGGCTTTTGTTTGCTCTTAATTAACAATTTACATTTGACAAGTAGTAAAATTCCAATGACGGCAAACTTGGAGGAATTCACAGTAGCCTTTTTCTCTTTCACACTGTAAATTAAATCATAACAATAGCTCTTGGTTAGTCAATAGACCCCACAGAGACAGTGGTGCATGTTTAGATTCCCCACCAGCTCATTGGCACTGCTGAGAGGGTGATTGGCTGCAACCTGCGATCCCTCTAGGACCTGCATGCCTCCTGGGCCCTAACGAGCAAGTTGTGATTGTTGCCGACCCCTCCCATCCTAGACACAATCTCCTTGAACCACTCTAAGGTCCACTAGAACCGAAACCTCAAGGCACAACAAACAGTTTCTTCCAGACTGCAGCTGACCTCATCAAGAAAGGCCTGGGACCCCCACTGGTGCGGTTATCTCGTTTATTCGAAGGACACTTTCTCATATCCTCCATTGTTAAATTGTCACGGATGCCACATTATTTGGCACTTTTACACATTTTGTACTTGGCTGTTTACGTCCTTGCACAATACATAACATTTGGATTATGGAAATTCAAAAAGGGCATTTTCTTGCATCATAGTTTATTGCATCCTAAATGGATGAATGCACATGTTAGCATAAAGGCAGTCAACTGTACACTACTAACATCAACATGGACCGGAGTGTCTCAAGCAAGAGCAAGTGATGAAAAACAGACAAAGGCCTCAGAATGACTGGAATAATATGGTGCCTAATTAATTCATTGTCTTCAGGGAGACTGAGGCATGTTGATGTGGAACACAAGCTTTTGACACCATTCTAATATGCTTGACTGGGGTGTGTTGATTCCCCGGTATATTGGTCAGGGATTTTTGGTGTTTGTGTGAAAAGACTACGTTATACAGGAAATGTGTTTTGAAGATCAATGAGGTAGTTGTTTTCTTTGCTCATGTTTGCTTCTAATTATAGTCATAGATACTGATGCATAAGTTGTGTATGAAAGGAATCTATGAATAGAGGCTCACTGTTCTCTACCACAGGGTCTGAAGAACCTGAAGAAGGGGAAGATACATTGAACAAGTGGCAAGCTAATCATGTTCATTACTCCACCCACTGTCATTGGCTCCTCCATAATATCTACATCTCCATTGCCTCTTTAAAAATAATTGTGGATTTTGTACCAAACCAACATGATGACTATGTGTTAACAACATGTCTGTGGATATAAGCTTGTGTGTGGAGGAGTTCACGGAAAGTTACTGTAAAGTCTTTACACAGATTTGATTCAAAAGACGAAAGAGCAGCCTGTGACAAGTCACTGGAATTGGGAAGTTAAGTGGACAACGGGACAAGAAAAGAAAAAAAGATTTTTATTATTTATCTTTTCATCTTGTGTTTTGACAGTTTCCTGTCACTCACTGACAAGATGTAACTCTTCATCAGACACACCACACTCTCTATTTCTCAAATGCAATTGGACCACCTGCAGAGTTGAAAGGTCTGTGTGTGTGCGTGTGTTTGGAACAGCAAGATCATGCTTTGTAGCAGCATCAAGCAAGCGTCTGTCAGATGTTTCTCAGAAACCGTCTCTCCGATCAAATTGAGCAGACTCATGCAATGAAACCTTTATCATTCCATTTGACATGCAAGTAAAACGATCCAATAAACCAGGCAAAGATGCAGTTTCAAGACATGGCATCCAATGACTTGTCCATTTTCATCATTAATGTTCAAGCAAGTAAATGGTTCTGCTATTAAATTATAGGTCAAATTATAGATTAATTATGTAAAAAGAGAAATATATTTGGTTGGATTATTTATACAAATAAAAAGCTTAAAGAAAGGGGAAGTATAACTTCAGAATGTATTGTATATATGCAAATTGCCAATGTTACTGATAATTACATGCATTTAAGATAAGACATTTAGGATATACTTTTCATGTTAGTGTATAACAAGTAAAATGTCTTAAAATGCATTGGTTTACCAGAGCTGGAAAGGTATGATGTAGGCCCAGTTTCCCAGACATGGATTAAGCCTAGTCCTAAAGTAAGAGACAAATTCAATGAAGATCTCCATTGAAAAGGTTTTTAGTCTAGGACTGGGCTTTATCCATGTCTGGGAAACTGGGCCTTAAAGTTTAAGAAAGTTTTAGGCCTGATAGCTCTTTCCTGAGGTTATTATTCACAAGGAACTAAAAATCATGTCCATTGCTGTTTTACGACAAAAAAGACCTGACCATGGATGAAACGGCAGCAGTTTAAACTGTCATCCATTAGTAACCCTGTCAGATGGGAGATAATGCTGGGGAAATGTAATTCATCATTGGGTTCCCGCAGAGTCAAGATTTGAGGAGGAATGGATTTGTTCTTTTTAAAACTCTGGCATACATCTTTTGCATACATTGAACGTGAAGCAGTAACTCACTTTAACAAGTCTGCTAAATGTTTTACTCTTCGACATTGATTCCTAAATAATGGTAGTTACTGTAGCAGTGCTGATTTGACCAAACGACAATTGTTATTATATTGTTTTCTTGGAATACATAGTGAATGAGAAACATCATTTGTTTCTAAGCACTGTGACATTTCTAGGGAAACAGCTACTACTTTATTTTCTTCTTCTTTTTTGAGGGGTTGGGGGGTTCTTGGATGTGTTGGCACAGCCGGGGAGGATCAGCATGAAGAGTGAGAGGACAGGCTTAACAGCCCCCTTGAGCAAGTTTATGACCTTTTAGTGATAAGAGCCTTGTCTTGGTCTGCAGCGAATTTATGGCAAAGTGACAGAGCAAGTGCTCTCTAATGTTACCTGAACTGTATTTTAACTGGCTCCCAAACACTAAAGTCAGAAATTGGATAGAGGGCTTCTGTACCTCACACAACTTGTCCTCAGTTTTAGGCCAAATCAAACACATATAGTATGAACAAAGATGCTGTGGGGTTCCTAGTCAATGGAAAGTCCTGGAAACATCCCTATAGGCATGAAGAAAAAAAGGCTTCTTTGCAGGCTACACCTTCCTTTTGCTTGAATAAACATTTTGTACTAAATAAGGCATTTTATTTCTGGCAGGATATTAAAATATATTCGAGACTTGTTATTAGCTGAAATGATTCATATACAACCCAAGCATGTAGCCCTATTATCCATTCCACCAGTTATGTCGTTCCTGCTCCTTTACTTATAATGGTCCTTTATTGGAATTACACTAAAAATGTATAAGGCAAAAAATAAAAAACTCTATTCAACTTATTCTCTTTGGCTTCCTCTGATGGACCACGCCACCATATATTCCTGCCTTTATCGCTAATCTTACACCCCTAATTTTGACCACTTGTATAACTTTCATTTGTCATTCAGATGGTTTTCTTCGTCCTTCTGCTGTCCCCTGTGGTTCTTGAACCTCGTCAATATTCCCTGTGGAGATGTCTTTGACCCCTTTGATGGGTCTGTACTGCAGTTCAAAATACCACGTCTTTATTCAAATGAGCTCTGCCTTTAGAGGAGCTGGTGCTAGTGCTTGGATCAATGCACAAATCTCCGCAATCTCTCCCAACTTCACATATGTCAAATACCAAGTCCCAGTGGATGTCACACTTCAACAGTCTTCAGTATTATCTCTCCAGGGGGTTGACAGGAGAAGCACGTTGGCAAATAAAAGGTTTCCATGGTGAATGGTGACTTCAAGACTTACGTGTGCCGGGTGCCATCTAACCAGGGGGTAAACCTCGGTGGACTTATACAGATGTTGGCCTAGGTTAGGACTATGCACGACTGAATAATGTATAAGATTGCAGTAATATTATCATTATTTCTACAATACTGATCATGATTATAGTTCATATAACTATAGGTTGCCATTAAATAGTGTTTACTCTTCAGCCATGGTAAGCCTCAGATCCTTGTGAAATGTACATATGAAGACATTTATGTTTTCGGATTTTGGAAAACAATTTTAAAAAAGTGTGTTCCTATAGTCATTTGAACAGCAACCCCACAAACGTTCTTTGGGTACAATACAGAAGAACCAACTTGTCTTTGTCACTCAGTGGAGACCATTTCTCGCCACAATCAGAGCCCTCACTCAACTTAAATTGGCACATACATCTTTGGTAAAGAAAAGAAGGAAATCTTCCCCCTGTCCACAGCCATGTCTTTCTCCAAGGGAGAACTGTTATACAGCGAATAAAATCAATCTCTAATGGCCTCTTCCCCTCTGATGGCCTATGTTTAATCAGAGTAAAAGCCAGGGCTAGCCTCCCGGATGGTCACGGCCATTTATTTGGCCGCTTCTGTTCATTTGTTTGTTTTTATTGTGGCTGCAGCAGCCGACTGGCATTCATCAGAAGCCTGATAGAGCCCTGCTCAATACTAAAGCAGTAAGCGGGAGGAGATGAATGATCCGTAGCAGACCAGCCAATTCGTATCCCTGAACCCATGAACGACCCCCTCCAAGCTGTGATGGTAGTACACTGAAATAAACGCACTCCGACATCGTATGAACATTTTCAGGATTACAGTGATTATGTTCATCGTCGTTCTACGGTCACGCCACTGACAATGGATGTAAAATGTAGACATCTGTGACTTGATATGCAGTGTGAGAGCATTTGTGGACTTGGAGATCCCACAAAAGGTCTCTATCAGATCCTGTGCACCTTCAGTTGAAGATAAGGACCATGTGACTTCTGGATCAGTGAACAGCTTGGGCCAAAGCATTCCAAAGGAAAGTGGTATGAGAAATGATTGGATTTTCAGCTGCCTCTCAGACAGACACCCCTCCATCCTTTGAGGTCATTAGCTCTAGTTGCTCTTGCCTGCACACTTTGGAAGGAGCCAGTGCCCTGGCCACAGGGTACTACTCGTTGGTCATGTCACAGCAGTCGCTCCACATAAACTCGGGCTGTGACTATTAAGGTTGAGGGACCAAGGCTATTCTTTTTCAAGCTGTACTGGTGCATGTTCTCAAATGAACCTACAACAGCAGCATAGTAACTTAATATTTCCTGTTTTGGAATCCCAAAAAAGTTACTCATTTGGCCAGGTACAACAAGGCCAAGGGCTCACACTGACTTTAATCACAATCTGCACAATGACAACTTGCCACATTGCAATTTGCTCTATTTGTATCTCTTGTACAATGTTTATCTCTTGTACTATTTGTATTGTAAATTATTTGGCTACTTTATATTTTATTTTATATTTTTTATTCTAAATCCCCTTTCTGATTTCCACTGATATAGGTTGTGAAAAATGTATTTTACTATTGTTCTAAGCATACTTTCTTGACCCAAGAGTGCTTAATTGAGTGTTCCATTAGCTAATTATCTATAGGAGAAGACCCCTCACTGAATTGCTCCCCTCTAGACAAAAAACATTTTCTGACAGTAGGGGTGTGTCATGGAAGTTAAGAGAATCAATCGTTAAGCTGAAATTTGGTAAAGTGTCAAGTTCATGTTTATTTGAAGTATGACGTATCCATAATAACGTTACCAACGTAACCATCATCGACACA
The DNA here is from genome assembly GCF_021917145.1 of Hypomesus transpacificus. NCBI lineage: Eukaryota > Metazoa > Chordata > Actinopteri > Osmeriformes > Osmeridae > Hypomesus > Hypomesus transpacificus. The sequence continues at coordinate 9,156,088 of NC_061062.1, forward strand.
CAAACACAAGACAATAACACAAAGACAATCCCATATAGCTCCATCTAGCATTCTAGAATGGAACCGAAGAATCCAGCCCACCAGCACTACCCAGCTGATGGCCCTGAACCCCCAAGAACATTCTTCAACAGACTATTTTATAGCACACAGTTCTCAACAGTCATTGGTCCATCCACAATCACCATGCAGTTGTCCCATGTCTCTTCTGTCATTGGCTCACTCCCTAAGAATACAATTTATCAATATAAACGTCACATACTATTAACACATTACATCCCAGTTGATAAGCCACTCAGACCTCACATCTTCTGACTTCACGTGTCCAAGTCAGGCGACATAAAGGTCCAAGAGGCATATACCCCAAATGGTCAACTGTCCCTTTTGGAAGGATTGTTCTATTCAAGAGTTAATTAAACCTAAATCTACTACAAACAAACCCCCAAGTCATCAGCAACACCTTACTTTGAACTCAACTTATTGATCTCCCCTTCCTGTAAAAGCAACATCTTTCAGAGAAAATGTGTCTTACCAACGAACATAGAAGTTTACAATTCAAACCTTATTTAAGACACATTCATTTTACATACATAAGCCCAACATTTCTTTCACAGGTGCCGGAAAATATCTGTTGAAAAACTGAATAGTACGGTCAGATTAAAAAAATACATCACTTAACTGTAATGTATTTATATTACTGTAATTTTACCAGAAATCTCCCTATAATTCCATGAACTCTTACTTTTAACATATTTAATTATTAGAATAGAGTTGTACACCTCAAGAAACTGAACACACGGACACTGAGCCTTGGTTTCTTACAGTTTTTCCTAGCCTTCTCAAAGAGCCTAGGTTCAAAGCTAACTTAAAACCGCCCTCATCTCTGTCAGTTTAAACTCTACAAATAAGAACAGAAAGTATGTCAGAATTCTCTGACATGCACTGGTTGTGCCTGTTCATTCTGACTACAGCAGATGCTATCACAGCAAGACACAGACATCCTTTTCGTCATATGGTGGTCAGCAAATTGCGTATTTGCAAAAAGCTAAATCCTATCACGGACAACGCTTTTTAATGGATGAATGAGTTTCTCAGCCCCGTCACTGCCAGAATTCTCTTTCTCTCTCTCTCTTTTTCTCTCCCACTACCCCTCTTTTCCCATTAGGTACAAGAGGAAAAACAGGCAAGGCTGGGCTATATGGTTGGGAGGGGGGTGGAGGGTTGGAGTGGCTGGGACCAGTACCAGAGTTGATTCCATGGACTTGGTGCAAGTAAGCAAGGTCACCCCCGGAGTCGTCCAGCTGGCAATGGGCAAAACAGCAGTGCTGTTGAGTTTTCCCATGTTGCAGTGCTGATGCGGATACCAGTTCCAGTTCTCTTGTTCCAGCACGGCCAGTGACAGGAAGTCCAGGTGCTTAAAAGCACCCCAGTGCGCCCTAGTGGACACAGGGACCTTCTTTATTTTTCAATTAGTCATTTAAATCTGGTGAAATAATTTGATGGAATGTAGAGTAGTTAAGTCCAGTAATGGGTAACTGGGTTAATAGGTGTACTGCAGAGGACACAATTGTGGTACACAATTTGGTAGACGTATCACTTCATTGATATGGACTACATTGTGTAGCATGCAATGTATTGTTGCAGCTGGCAGATGCAGACTATTCCTTGACACTGACCACCAATACTATAGAAGTGCACTTCTGATCTTCTATTGTACTTTTTATTTTGAAATATTTGTACATCCCTTTGGACAAATGGTCCTGCTAAGTTAATAAAATGTCAAATGAGAATTGTAGCTTTACAGGGGAAGGACTAAACAATCCTCTCCAAATCTCTCAAATGTATTTCTTTAGGGGATAGTAAACAAAGAAATTGCATAAACAGCTATCCATCTAAAACCATTTCCCAGGGACCAAATAATGAAAGACAAAAAAGATAAACAAGAGAAGGCAGTGATTGATGATGCATTGTTTATCCCAACAAGCAAACAATGAGTGTCATTCAGACCATCTTCATTTATTTACTTCCGTAATTCTGTAGAAATAATCTGCGCTGTCATGAGTGAGGAGAGAGCCTAATGACTTTGGAATCATGCTTTGCAACAGTAAGGAAGAAAAAAAAAAGTTCAGACTTCTCCACGCTGAGTACACTCTCTGGCGCTCCAACCGAGAAGATAAGCCGACTGTCTAGAGTTCCAAAACAACCGCAGAGTCCCTCTGTATTCAGACCTCACAAGCCCAGTGTAAGGGGTTCCACCTCGACATACTCTGAACCTCACCGTGCCAGTGAGCACATGGGGGCGTGCACCCCACCGTCCCCTTCTGCTCAGCTTAGCCCGAATAGGGGTTTTCCAGTTCCACAACTCGCCTCTTTCGGGCATTCCTATTCTCCATCTCAAACCCCTTACCCATCCACAAGTTCCCGAAAGACGAGCTGCCCGGTTGAAGAGGTGCCCTCTCGTCGACTCGTCGACTCCTTTACCCTTTTCATAATGGACCAGATCCCTTTGAGTGGGTTTTGTCCAGTGATGATGACGCTCCGCTCCCGCTTCTCAACAATCCTATTACAGATTATAAAAGGAGCCGAGGAGGTGGCCTTGAAGCACTCGGGCTTCTTTCTTCAAGTAAGGGCAGATGTATGTGGGTAGAGTAGGGAGTATAAATGGGGGGCACAGTCATCAAACAGCCTTTTTTCTATTCCCTTGTGCTCATGGTTTATGACGGTTATCACAGGCGGAAGTGCTCTTGTACGCTAAAGATGTGAAATACTTAATTACTTAACTTGTATAATTGGATCCCATTATATGCTTCTAAATCACAGTGTGCACATGTTGGCTTGTATGTGTGAAGTGCTTGTTGTACTGCATCTTAGTATTGCAGCAATGGTGAACTAGACTGTTGCTATATGGGTTAGTATTCAATCTAATTCACTGACTTCTTTCCTTGCATACCAGGGTTTTTCCTGCGTGGAAAAGGATTAGGTGGGCCACCTAAGCCTTTTCTCACCCCGCCTAAGCCTTCTAGCAGAAATCGCGCACAAAAAAACAGATTTATAGATGCAATTCGGTCATCCAATCAACCAGCTTTGCTAGACTATCGTTACATTATGCGTGATATGCGTTTAATGTACGTGACTGTTCTTGTCGTTGACAGATCATGGACAAAAGAAAATTGAAGATTTTGCATGCCCTTGTGCTTTAGAACAGCATAGAAACACTAGGTCTGTGCTTGTCTGATGACATTCCAAATTGACCCCCCACACACACTCTCTCTCTCTCTCTCTCTCTTAAACCCACATTCTTACACATAATGTATTCCCCGAGTATCGCAGAAGTGGAGCATCTATGAAAAAAAAGAGCATTTCCAACTGATATATGCCCCTCTTATAACTACTGTAGCTTTAAGCTAAACTCTGCCACCCCAGCCTCATACGCATATCACCATTAATCAAAAAGCCTTGGAGTTTCACAAACAAGTGACATAAATAACTAAAACATCAGGGAACTGAGAGAAAGGAGACAACGCAGGCAACATAAACTCAGTGGAAAAGCTGCAATGTCACCTTGAATGTGGGTATCAAGCAGCAGCGTGTGCATGAAGCACCAATAGGGTGATTTAGCATAATTATGAGTATTAACTGCTGTTTGGATGAAGGTGTTTATCCATATCTCTCTATTTGAGAGGCTTCACAACATCGTATATCCCTGCGAGGTTAGATGTAGGAGTCGATACAGCATGCATTTGCATACTTTTCAAGCTAGACTTTCCAATATTTCCTGAGCTGTTTAACCACATCCACTGAATATAAGTAATAAATGGAGAAACTGTAGTGTTTTTTTTGGAACAAGACCAAAGATTTTAATGGTTTGGTTTCTCCTCGGATTTTATCGAGAAAAGTGGTCCATTTAATTGCACTGACAGGGTGGCTGCCTGTTAGAATCACAAACAATTGAGCTAGGATCAAGGGGTATCTCATTAAAATGCATTGATTTCCATCAATCTGAGTCAATGACAAGGTAACCCTGTATATGGCAGATTGTTGTATGTGGGTTAACACTGTAATTGCACCAACTGACTGGTTTGTTATGGTTAATTACGTTAGTCATGCAGCACAGAAGTATCAAGGCGTTTAAGCTAGTGCAAAGTCACTGAGCATACTCAATGTCCATAGAGGCATGAGTTGTTAGATGCTCTGACTGAGATGTATTTGACCAAATTCAAAAGCAAGTCACATACCACATATTTCTAGTGGAGTCCTCAAACATCCATTCAACACTTTCCATAAAACAATTGTCAATCTAAAGAAGGATGTAGTAGGCCTACCATGTAATTGGTAACATTTCAATTAAGGTTTTAAAGTTCTTGGTACAACCATTAAAATCATAATGTCAACATGGCACCAATTGTCCTTTCAAACATCAACAAGCAAATGCCAAAAACCTCAATTAAATGAGTTTCTTGGTTTTGCCTGATGTAAAATATTGATTGGTGGCAGTGAACTCCTTGGGGACACCGCTGGAGATATCCTGTCACTTGTCACTGTGTCATTGCTTGACATCGTGGATCCATCGATTAAAGAAATACATAATGAACTGGTGTGTCATTTTGACTCGTCATTGATTTCCATATTAGTTGCTGATTGATACAAGCTTTAAATGTCAAGTAGACATTGATCAGGCCAAGGGGCCAGCAGTGCCCTGGGATACTGTGTCACTCCACATCTATGTGACTTTGCAGGATTCCATCTGGCTATGTCCATTCATCTTGAGTGTAGAAAAACACAAAATACCAGCATGTGTACTATGTATGTAATACTATGTAGTACAATTCACATTTATAAAGATTTGTCAAGGTCTGCAATTTACGAAATATTGTTTTAAGGGCCCTCATTTACTGTTGCTGAACATCAGTGCATACTGCCTTTCAAAGCCTGTCCTTATTGGTTGTTAACATGTATTGGAAATATTACAGATGTCACACTATGTTTTTATTGTGTCTGAGTGTCAAATATCATGTGCTTTATCATGCCAGCCTTTATTATTAGTATGTTTATGTGTACAGTATGTGCCTATTAAGACAATTGGGAAAACCCAATTAATATATTATATTATTTTTTTGTTTGATAAAGGTTTCAAGATAATTAATCAGTGTTTTCTTAGTGGAATTGTGCTGGACCAAGCTGGAAATAATAAACCTAAACTGTAGCTCTGATCAATATAAACTGATTTGTCATCTTGCACTGTGTGTTGCTATGACTCCATGCGTGTCCATATCACCAAGCATCCATCCATTCTTTCATAAATACTGAAAATGAATTTGAGTTCTTGACTTAAAATCCAGCAAAAAACGTACATATACTATACCAGAAGAGAATTCGTACATTTTCAAACAGGCCATGTAACTGGATGGAAACAACAGCTTCCCAATCCTCAAACATAATCTTCTGAAATAAAGCATTGTTTGGCTGTGATGTATGTTTAGGATTATGTCTTAATCCTTTCCATCGATTTCTGTCACTAAAATATCAAAACACAATGAACAGAGAACATATGAAGCCATAGATTAAAAAAAACTACTATTGTAAAGACTATTGAGGTTAAACCTCAGCTTCAACTGATACCCGTATATCTACCATTTACACTTCCAAAGGCAGATGACACTGTTTAGACTAGGCCAAGGCAGGACTGTTACACAGTACAACTGTTACACCTTGTACTAATAGAACACCAAGAAGGAAGAGCTCAACAAGACCATGTACTCTGAGAGACAAGGTTAATGATGCAGGATTCAACTTTTTAGTAACACCTCCTCCAGACAGTACCACTGAAACTTTATAGTCTCACTTAAATAGGGATGAAAGTGCTCAGTGGAAGAAAAAAAAACATTTAATTAAGTATGGTTGGATTTACTTTCAAGAGTTAAGCACTTGTTAGCTTCAGGCAGGTAGACTTGTAGTAGTTAAGATTTGATAATGATTTTTGGAGTACAGACTTGCTATCTATGGCGCTTTGGTTCTGCATCACAAAAGTGTTCTGCCTCAGTACACCCAATCCAATGCCACGTTTACCCTATAGCATGACTGTGCTTAACTTTTCAATGCGATCCCTGTAACAAAACTCAATTTTTTAGAAAAACTCAAATTTAGGGTTTGTATGGATGTGTATGACCAACCAGAACACTGATTTTGTAAACCTCAGGCATAGTGGCCTATCAGTAGACAATGTAATGCAAAAATGTGGAGCACGGCCACGCTTTTCGGACAGATCATTAAATATATAAAGTAATGGAAAACAGGTGTGAGACTATGCTTGTTCGAGATCCGCTTTGCCTAGCCTTGAATGTAGACGAGAGAAGGCGGTAGCAGGGGGAGAGAAGTGAAAAACTTACGATAAAGTCGGACAGTCAGTCATCAACAAGTTGTTTCCAATCATAAAGTTGGCTTGGGTTGGCGGTGGAGAGCAACTGCAGCGCCTGACTCGGCCGCTCTTGTGAGATTATTGTGGTTCGCATCACCGTGACAATCGGTAACATCAACGCGTCAGACCACATTTCTACCTGGCGTGTAACTAAGCCAAGCGGTGATTGGTGCTGCATCCACCTGGCTGATCTCAAACAAGCCTAGCGTGTTCCAAATTTCTATAAGCTTGTGAGCAGACCTCACTTACGAATTAAATTAAACGAGCTGCACACGGAAAGTCACGTAACAGCCAACCAACAAAAGACATCATGTAATTTAGATGATCAATCTGATCAATCCAATGGCTTCAAATAATTGAGATGTGGTTTTGATTGGTTTCCATAAAAAAGAGCCATTCAATATTCAAGTGAGCAAGCTGAGATTGCGTCGAATAAAACAACTAGTCTATGATGTGGGAGGGTAGTGTGCTATCAGTGTTAGCTGAAGTCAGCTCGCCTTGCTTATCTGACAGGTTTCCATTGCATTTTATAGGCCAACCTCCTTCATCAAAGCTATTAAGCAATTACGCTGATTATGCTGCGCTAAAGAAATGGGGAAGCGTCCTTGAGTATTAAGTACTAAGCATTCTGCGAGATAACAGTTGATTTTGTGCTGAATGAGAAGAAAGCTTGTTTTCTTTCATCCCTGACCATTTGGTACAGTTTGTCAATTTCGTTTTCCTTGCGAGCAAAAAGGGGAGTCTAGGTGTTTTGCCAATGACACCGTTTAATTTGGGTCTTTTATAATTTTGATGGGCTATATTTCCTAAATTCTTTACTGAGGCATTGCCTTATTAGACACCACTCCACAGAGAATCCAACTTTCAAGATCAGATGCCAGCTTAGTTTTTCTAGGGGGAAGATGAGATATGATTTTGTTTTACTAATTAGATGTAAGTCCCATGTAAGTATATGAAAAACTGCAAAGTGAATCTATATCTCAAAATACTCCCTTGACCTGTGTACTATCTATTTATACACCAACTGTTGAATAATCGAATTCAATCGGAATGCCTTGGCGCTGTAGGAATCGCTAGGCTTTTCCTCAGCAATCGAAACCCGATACCACAGTGCCACCAATCTGCGCAAATCATATAGTTTCTAATGTGATTTGTTTGAAAAATAAAGAAAGTCACGTTTTGTCTATATCTTTCTTTATATGACAAACAGCAAAGTGCGCCTGATTTGGTGCAGTAAGAAGCCAACTTTTTCCAACTGTTAATGACCGTCGAAGATGTCCTCATCCTCAACAAGACGTTTATATGCGCGGGCGCATCTGTCCACCCGTGTGGAGACAGAAGAAAGAAGATGAATGTTAGAGGATGAGAGATGAAGGTGCTGACATTTTACCTCGGGAGGATATCTCAAAGAAGAGACGGGGGTCAGCTGCTCGTATTGCGGCGGTGTACTTGTCTTCTGTTCCGGGAACCTGAGCCTTCTTTTCGGGCATGAGTCGGACTCTGAGTCGCCCTCCTTCAGCACCTAACCACCATTCCAAAATACGTGTAAGGTCAATTTCCAAGAAAAATACAGGGGTTTCCTCGTAGACAGCTAGTCCCCCGCATCCTGTTCTCACTATTTCCTCGCCAATTTCCACGACGACTTGATTCGATTTTCGACTGGCTTTTGTCAAGCCTAAATTCAGAACTTTGGACAGCGGCCGTTTGAAACGAGAAGGGAGCTGTCCAGCATTAGATGAATTCCCTTTGTTCACCACTGTACTTTCGATTTCTGCCAACTTTGGGTCAACAAAAGTTGAAATTGTTTTTTGTAAGGGTATGCAGTGCATTCTTAAGTTAGCACGCACCGTGTAGCAACCGTTAACAGTCAGACAATTGCCGTTGAGTGGCCGTTTAATAAACTCTGCCAAGTAATACCTCAAAAGAGAAGGGACAGCAAAATCCACGGCGAGATTTTTCCTCTTAAGTCTCGAGTTGTATGTTTGGTTGGAGTCCTTTTTACCCATAGCATCAGCGCTGCTGTTGAGGAGACCAGCGGTGGAAAGCGCAAGCCCCGCGGTGGTCCTTTGCGAGGCGCACTGCAGCTCAAATAAAAATGCTGCAGACCAAATAAACAAGTAAAATATCCTGGTCGTCATGCTTAAATAAAATAATTTTCCTATTGAGGCTGCTTCTCCGCTTTCTTAGGTTTCACAGACACAGCACAAAATCAAAGACTGAATCGATGATCATGCGGCTTCTGAGGCTCTTGCTTGTGCTCACCCACGGCAAAAGGAGGGGGGACTATTGCCTCACATTGGTGATAGTGTTGGCTGATACTATCCTTTCGTAAATCGGGAAAGTGGCATCCTTTTCCCAAAAATTATGTCATTTGTAAAGGGGTTGTTCCAAACGACTCGCACTTTCGGCCTCTGATTGATATGCCAGTCGGGTCTGCTGCAAAGGTTCTCAAAGCCTCCTTACACAGTTGTGGTGGTACAAGTAGCCGTTTTATCAGCATAGAGATTTCGTGACGTTTTCTTTTTTTCAAGCTATAACTATCCACTGGCCGGTATACAATTTCTTACTCCTTAGGAAGTGGGCTAGATAATGTGGTCTGTCCCCGCTGAAGCTTTGATTTGATTCACATTCGGAGTTTTAAAGATGTCCAGCATAACGTGGAACTTTAAAATGTAACGATAGATTCATTTGGGTTATCGATCATCGTCTTTCCATCATCTGTGCAGGAGTGAAGTTGTACTGCCATTCCACAATTCAACGAATCCATCCGACAGTTGTGGTTTTAGATGGGTTTTTACCGCGCGTTTTGTGCGTCATCTCGTTCCTATTGCAAACTCACTTATAGCGTTGCAGTGACGTCAATAAAGCAGTTATTCCAAAGACACACGTGTGCACAACTAAACGGTGACGTATGGAGTCTTCCGTCGTTGAACGCCTTGTGGGTACACGACAGGGAGCAATAGACCTAACCCTGGGCACACTCGTTGTCGAGCGTAATTGTTATGGCACCTGCGGCTCTGCACAGTGTTCCGGAATTAGTTTCTTAATGAATTTCGATGAATCATCAACCCTTTGCCCGGAAATAATTAGGCCTAAATTACCGTTCTCCAAAAGCCTAGTTGTTTGTCCTCTAACAGTTAAGTTTGTTAAGCGAAGTGTTTGGGAATATCACCTCAATATGTCGTTAGTCTAGTAGCCAATGTGATCTCTGAGAAGGATAACTTCTTGTTGCAAAAACTGATGCCAGCTCTACAGTCTTGCTAGCTCAAGTGTGTATTTTCTCTCTCTCTCACTCTCTATCGCTCTATCTCATTCTCTCTCTCGCTCTCTCTCTCGCTCTCCCTCTCCCTCTCGGTCTCTCTCTTTCTCTCTCTCTTACACATGCACACACACACACGCTATCTCTCTCTCTCCAGATTGATGTACCATTTGTCAGCAGTAGCATGTAGCCTAAAGGTTTAATCAAATGTTAACTGAATCTGTTGAGTACTGACTATAATTTCAACATGTAAAGCTTTTTGAAGAAATTCTGATGAAATGACAATCGAAATGAATCGTTGATCCTCATCCATGAACGCTAGATGGCACTGTTAGACACAAACATTTATTTACATGATCTATGTCTCTATGACCAATTAACTTAAGCTTTTATAGCTTATAGCTTTGAATTTTTTAACCATAAAACAAAATCACTCTTACAAAATGAAAACTTATTTGATAACTGTATTAATTTTTGTATTTAATGACAGTGTAGTCATGAAGTGACAGTCTAGCTAAATGTAAAGTAATCTTATTAATTAAGTGACATCGTGGCATCCGGCTTGCGTCTTGATCTCAGCAACATCATACTTAATCAACAATTAATTTGACAATAGCCAAAGTTACACAGTCAAGAAGCCTTTCAGTATCTCCCGTTATTCAGTAAGTAGACAGACAGTATTGAAATGCAAAGACTTGCCACTGCCAATTTTGTTCCAATAATATCTATACTTTATTATCTACTTTTAATACAATTACTTTGATGTCAACAGTGAGCGTACATAGGCAGTATGTGACAGAGGAGCATTTCATGTGGTTAATGACAATCATGAATTCAAGAGATGAGAAATTATGAAAGTCCTTTGCACACTTCTGAGCCTCTGTAAAGAATTAAGTGATCCCTCCACTACCTTTAATTGGCAAAAAACAATGGCACTATAAAAAGAGCATTATATCATTAATCCATTCAAGCTAATATCCAACCAGCATTCTCTTTCATTAGAGTATCTAATTTGTACATTTCCCCCACAACAGGTCATGGAGAAATTGGCATCCATATGGCTCTTCTGGGTTTGGGATTATCATCCACAAGCCCATGCATTACCCAGAGGGGCTTTAGGTGGGATTGTGGGGAATGTATTTGTCTTCCTTTGTAGGCTGTAGGCTACATGGGTTCCACCTCTCTCTTTATCTGCCTTTGCTGTACAATCCAATCTTTTTGTGCTGGTTTTAAAAGGGAAAGGGCAATGTTGCTTGTGTTTGTGTGTGTGTGTTTGTGTGTGTGTGCTTGCGTGATTGTGCGGTTGGCATGCACATGCACACAGGCACCCCACAGATGAACACACACACACATAGAATCCCATCAGAACACATCTGCCTCGTCGGTCTCTGTAGCTGTCGGTACTGTTGCAGATATAAGGAAACAAAATCTGTAGCTTACGTTTACTACAAGCATAGTCTCTTTTGCCCTGCATACACCCCACCAACTCTAAATATTGACTGTGACCAGAGTCAGGTTTTTTTACTCAGAGACTATGGAATCACAAGTAACGATGAGGGTGGTGTGTGTGTAAGTGTGATGGGGTGGGGGGGGGGGGGGCGGGTTGGGGGTGGACATGGATACACTGAACTTCATTTATCATCTGAATGTACACCTAGCCACAGTCACACCCACAGGAGAACCGGGGGAATGTGTTTCTCCCCTTGAACCCCATTTTAATCTATTGTGCATTAATACCTGGATATCTGATGCCGTATCAACACAACTTAGACTGCTTATCAAGGTATGGCCATGGTAGGCTAAGTAGCATTAGCATACACTTATATAAGCACTGTAGAATCGGTCATTATCTAGGGTTGTTAAGAAGAGATTAAAGTTTAAACCAGAAGTAAATGAAATTGATTTTTAAGTGTTGCTACACCAACTCAGGCATGTAACCACTAAAACGTCTATTCTTAAATGGAATAATTGTTCTTAAAGGGAACCTTACTTTATGTGCATGTTTGTGATGCAAATGAATGTCTATGAATGCTTCATTGATTGTTGCTGTTTTGTAATGTACATTGGGGATGTTCTCTTAGGATCTGACCATACTTTGCCAACAGCTTGGCCTATCAGTATACTTGCTGCTAATGGGTAGGTGCTTTGAAACCCATTGTAGACTGTTTAAAAAATAACGAATACAGGCCAATTGATTTCACTGTGCCATCTCCTGAGCTATAAGTCCCCTAGCATCCATTTTCAATAAATCATTTGGTTTCAGAAGAATGCAGTGCATTTCCTGCTATGATTTGGGGTCTGTTTGACTCTCAAACACCTTTAGAGCTCCTTGCACCTTGTACATGGTTCCAAGAAGGACAAAAGAGACGGATGGAGGAGAGGCCGTATGGGGTTGATAAATGAGAGGTGTGTATGTTCTCAGAAACAAATCGTCACCCACCCCACCACATCAATGACACGTGGTGAAGCAGATAAATCAGCCCTCCACTTCCTCACCATCACCACCAACAGCAACCCTAACCCAACTCCCCGTGCCAGTCGTACTCTTCCAGTTTCCAAATCTAGTCACTTCTCCAACGTGTCATACCACTAGACCTGGAGGGGAGTGTTTGATTGCAGAAGTTTTCCCCTGAGCGTCAGTCCGCCCCTGTCATCCTCCAGCCCCCTTTTTTACGTGCGACATGTGCAGTGTGTGATTGAGGAGGGGGCATGTGAGTCTTGCAAGCTCCCCCTATGCATTTTGCATTGGCCAGGGGACCACCCTGCCTCACCTTAGCATTCATGCCTCACACTCTTTTTTTCGTTTGTTCCATGAATCAAATGCCAGCCAACCAAACTCTAATGTGTGTCTGTGTGTCTCTGTGCGTGTGTCTGTGTCTATGTCTGTGCCTGTGTGCATGTGTGTGTTTGTGTACATGCATGTGAAAGAAGTACAAAAGATCTCCCATGCAGAGAGAGGGGCGTTCCACTGATTTCTATTGACAGCCGTAATAAGCCTTCAGAGCGGTCATTGAATACCATGGGCTCATGTGTAGGGATGTGAACTTTGATAAGTGCAGATTCCCTGGGTAGGCAACTTGAAAAGTGACAGCCTGTAAATTCACTCCACTGAGTCCTCTGCAAAGCCAATTTCATATAATGCATTGTGTGCCTGGATGGGAATCCAACTTTCTGTGTCCTTGGTCACACTACAAGCAATCTGTGGGGAATGAGTCACACATTACAACATAATTGTCATCATCGTTAGCGTACTCTAGGCATCACTGTCAACCAAAGCGGGATACAATTTTTAAATAAAATGCTACTGGTTGTGATTGTGTAAAGTAAAAGCTGCAACCTATGTCTACAGTGTGAACATAAATATAGGTAAAGTTGCAATGTCAATGATTGAACTAGAGAGAAGGAATTTCGCACCAATGAGTTGCTAATTAGCAATGATGGAAAGGGGGAGGGAGAAGTGCGTGTGTGAGGGGTGTGTGTGTGTGTGTTGGGGGGGGGGGGGGTAGAAACGTGGTCAAAGGAGGAGAGGGCAAAGTTTGAGGATTTTGTGACCTATGTTTTGGCCTTTCCCCCCTTCCCTTTTGTTTTGTGTTGTTTGTTCCCTTGCTGGTTAATTGGCAACAAGGGGGAACTGTTGAGGACTGTAAGGAGGCTGGCCGGCAACGGTGACTGCAGACTGGAGTGAGCCAACCTACATTACGCTTGAGGGGCTGTAACAAGGTCAAAACAAGTAGGCGCTACCTGTCAGTCAGGAGCACATCTATATTAAACTCCTGGCACCGGTATTGTGGTCAGTGGGGCACACCCTGTGCAAAAGACTGGAAACACGCCCATTCATTTGTATCTATCTAATAAAGTATTTTGTATAATGACCCTTCCTGGTTTGCTGTGTGGGATGACAAACCTATAGTTATTTATTAAAAACATCTATGTAGTTACACAAAATTACTATTTAACAGGTTTTACAAGTTATCAAACAGAAGAAGCATGGTAAAAGATGGGCTTTCCACTGGAAGTAGACATCTGACATCAGATGTGATTACCTTATCATGTTTCACCTTCTGGTTGGATATTTTAAAAGGAATCAATCGTTTCCCCCTTCTGTTTGGTTTAAATATATATATAATCAAATTGATGAGCTGACCACTTCCTAAGAATTTCATTCCAACCTGAAAATGATTTTTTGCAGCCCCGGCACACTATCTAAAGAAAAATTATTTGAGGGTTAAATGAGGAAACAGAAAATTGGTACACCTCAGTTCCACACAAAAGTTTTCAAACTCACAAATATCTCCTTGTACGCTCATTGATTAAACACCCCCATCTCGCGAGCTGCTACAAGATGAGATCTCACCGGTTTCAAAGCTTGTGAACGTAGCTCTCTCTTTCCTGTGTATAGACCCAACCCATTGTGGAAAAAGGATGCTCTTCGAAAGCCAGCTCACAATTCCTATGTGACTGTCAAGCCGCAGAGTAGTAAGAGTACTAGACACACACTTGCCGTGTACTAACCTTTAGGAATCTTCTGCACACATTCTCAACACTTTATATGTGGAGGACTGAGCACCCTGCAATATTGCGAAAGCACAATACCTGACTTAAGCTTTGCTGCAATGATACCACTGATATCCTCCATGTTATGCGCAGACGGTAGCTGGGGATAACAACTAGTTTGTGAACTTGTATTCCTTGTATTACATCAATATCAGATTCAAATATTAATCATCTGGAAACCATCAGTCAGTTCTCTCAATCAAGTGTGTTTTGATTGGACAGAAGGGACAGACTGATATCATCAAATTGGCCCTCAATTAGTTAAGATTCAACCTGCCAGCAAGTAATGGGCTACTGGGCTTAGACGTTTAATAAAACAATTGATGGATTTTTTCAATCTAGGAGCAGAGCAATTCGGCAGTAAGCAAGCACCGATTCAATTTACTTCACGGATCAGGCTTCTCCAAGGGAAAGAGAAATGGATGGGAGAGGTAGAACGCAGAGTCATGGGCACAAGATAATTTTTCACAGCTTGGTTGTCAATATGACCCCTTCCTCCAACAGGACACTGGAGTTGTAAATGACACAAGGGGGAGAGTCGGAGATGATACAGAGCAAGACTCACATTTGCTCTCTTTGACAAACTTCATGAGGTGGGAGCCACAGTAAATATTCTCTGTTTGGTAAATGGTCTACACAGGCCGTGCAGTGTATGAAATGATATATGAACGCACATGAGAGTAATAATTCAAAACATAGAGTTTACACTTGTATTATAATTTTAAACCAGATATGTGCTATCAAATAGAAAGGAATTTGAAGTATTTTTTCTACATCCCACAAATGTAATGACAAGCAGTGACAACTTGAAAAATTTGATATACAGAAAATCACAGTTTCTTACTCAAGGTTTCATAAATATTGGCACCCCTTTTAGTACTGTATAATGGTCAGATGCTGGTGCATAAAAATTAAACCAAATGCCTGCTGCTCTGCTGGAGAAAATATGATCAACATCATTTTAACATCTCCTAACATCTACTCATTGCAACAAATACAAGCATGGATTTGTTGTCTCTGTCAAAAACTTTTTCTCAATAAGTTGAAAATTGAATGACATTTTAGATGTTCTGGTAGTATCTTACTGAAAACCAAATTTTTAGATAACATATGAATTGAGTGAAATGAAACAAACTAATGAATTAATTTTCACATTTCATAGTGCTTACTATATTTTCCACCTGGTCTCTCTCTCTTTCTGTCTCTTTCTCTCTCTTTCTCTCTCTCTCCCTCCCTCCTCTTTTCTCCTCATCTTCCTCACTCTGTCTCTGTCTTTCTCTCTCATTATTTTTGTCATACTCTCTCCTCTCCATTTTGTCTCTCTTTCTTACAGCAAGTTGCAGTTTGACTATTCAGTTTGTGCAAAGGAATATATATTGCGATTTATTTTCATTTTCCTAAATTCCTAACTACAACAGCAACAACAACAACCGCAGAAATGAAAAAGAATCCTGAATGAATATGTGAAGCCATGGATTTTTTTTTTTGAATTTGACCTTCATGCCTGTATCTTGTTCTATCCAAATATATGAGAGAACCAAACCAGACAAACACACCTTAACAGTTCTTGTAAAACAATCTGTCTGCAGCCATACACTTACGTAACCATGTCGATTTCTACCTCTGCCCGTCTCTCAGTCTCTGTGTTTGTCCCCCAACTTGATATGTTATGCTTAGAAAAGCCAAAAGTCTGTGGTCCATGTCCATGTTTCATGTTTATTTTCCATGCAACAGTGCATACTATTGTACGGAAGAATTCTAATTAGACAGTACTTGCTTTTAGTCTTGCCCCAACAGACTACCATTCTTACAACAACCTTTTCCCCCAGCTTCGCCCAAAGCTGGCCACCTGGATGGTATTTGGCATTGCAGAACCGTCCTGCTTATTATTTGCTACAAACAGACACCATGAGAAACAAACACATGCAAACACATGTTTGCATGTTGTGTGTACATGCACACTCTCCCAACACTTTCATGAAGGGGTTGGATATCTCTCACAGATATTACAGTAACTGTCCATGTTTTCCCTGCCAGAAATTCTCTTCAAAATATATGAATCAAAAAAGTACAATGACAAGTGTATGATAACATAGGGTTAATTGTTGCCCCCAATGGTTCCTTAAAGAAAAGTTTGTGGCGTATGGGTGGTGTATGTTTGTGTGTCGTGTCTCTGGAAATTTAGCATTGTCAGAGGGCCACACCTACTGGTCCAATGCTAATTGCCCTCCCCCTTCTCCTGTCCTCGTCAGCAAGCTTTGAAGATATCCCAGGAGGTGGTGGTAGTTTTAACCAGAGCCCCTTGTTAGCATGCGCGATAGCAGACAGTCAGACATCAACAGCAGTGCAGGAGGAAGCTCTGCCTGTATCTCTCCCTGGCTCTTTCTTTGACTCTCTCTCTCTTTCTTTCTCGCTCTGTGCGCTGCGGTTGTGCATATCAAACAGTCTTAGAGGCCCAAAAAGGGAGGAGCAGGCCAGAGGATTTAAACGACAGGATTAATCCTTGTCCTTTAAAGATCGCTCTGTTAGAAAAAGGAAGCACATTTGACTGAGACAACCAAAAAAAAGTAATGTGACGTGTTACAATCTCTTGCTTATTACTGATAGCTTAACTAAGAGAGATAGAAAAAGTAATGTTTTTTCAAAGTGGGCAGGGGGTTGTTGGGGAGATGCTGTGAGGACAGTTTCTCGATAGTGTTGAATCATCTTTGAGCAAGTGATAGTTCTCAAAGATATTCATTTGCCTGCAGGGGCAGTTTCATAATCTTATTTCCTTCTGTGCTGGCACCTCATCTTTCTCCCTCTAATGTGAGTCATATGGTTTTATTACTCTCTCTCTCTCCATCTCTCTCTCTCTCTCCATCTCTCAGTTTCTCCATCTCTCAGTTTCTCATACACACACACCATTTCTGGCCCTCAATGCTCTGTCTCTCGTCTTTGTGTATTTTCATTGGAGCATACACAAAGACACAAACACATACACACAGAGACACACCACACACATGCAGAAATGAACACCTGCTGTGTTTCAACCCCATGACTGGCTTTGCACTGATAGGCTTTGTAATTGGATATTCCAAACCTCTGGTACTTACATTTGTCTAATTATTTTTTTACTGAAATTAATTTTACTGAAACGTTTCTCAGTCTGTTTTGTGGCATTGCTGCCAGGGGCCCTGTAACGGGAGGGAAGATTAGGATGATTCTAAGGGTCACTGGTCAGACAGGGGGCCTGGCAGAACCCCATATTTTCCTAAATAGATTTTGGGGGGTGGAGAACAAATTAGCCAGGGGGCCCCGAACCACTAGCGGTGCCCCTGCTTGCTGCACTGACTTCTTTGGACAGTTTTTTTTCCTAAAGCGGTTGGAAAAAAAGTTTCTGCCAAGAACTGAAAGCAATTTGAAAGTCCATTAACCACTGTTACTTAACTTAATTTAGTTATATCACCCTTTGATCATATTTACATCTACTTTATACATTGACAGCCAGCAGTTTGGCAACATCTCTGCCTGTCATTCTTGATGAAAGTCTTGGGGATGTGGAAAGATGAAGTTCCAAGTAGTGGTGGACCACACTTGTAATATTACTGGGTTCCTCTGTCAAAATGCCATATGTTTAATTTGGGATATCCAAGCAGAACAAAGAGTTATATCACCCTTTGATCATATTTACATCTACTTTATACATTGACAGCCAGCAGTTTGGCAACATCTCTGCCTGTCATTCTTGATGAAAGTCTTGGGGATGTGGAAAGATGAAGTTCCAAGTAGTGGTGGACCACACTTGTAATATTACTGGGTTCCTCTGTCAAAATGCCATATGTTTAATTTGGGATATCCAAGCAGAACAAAGAGTGTGATGGCTAAGGGGTTACATGCATGTAATAATAACATGTATTTTGGTGTGTGTATTAAATCCCAATACATAGTAATTACTTGTTAATTAGAACCTTCTTGTTTTGCTTTTGTAACTGTAATTTACATTCAAACCTTGGTGCCTGAGAGAAAACAGTCTACATGGAGGTAATTCAGCAAACTGTCAGAAAGCTTAAATCTTAAAACACAGAGAAAGTAGGTTTGCCTGAGCCCAGGAGTCATTCTCCTCCCTAGCTAATTTGTCAACACGAAATGCGAGAGTGAATAGACTTAATGAAGCACGATGTACACTCGTTGTACATGTGCCTACCTGTCCCCAAAGGTAGGAGCAATTAAACCATCTGCAAACAAAAAGCTATGAACTCCAGTGGGGACGAGAAGCAGTGAGAATTACGCCTGACTGTTGGCCATTCCATCAGCAATTAACCAGTCACCTTCCCAAGGTAGTCATTTGGGGGGGGGGGGGGGGGGGGGGTTCACATAGAGAAAGGCAATTTTCTGACAAGCTTTATATTACAAAGTTTGTCGGTTTCATTTGTTGTACTGTGTGTTTGTTTCTGGACATTCTTGCTTTCGTGAGTGACATTCATTCTGGTGTAGTCATGTTTTGTCAAATTAAATGAGAAAGAAAAGAAATACAGTCCAATGTGTAATGTGCACTTTTCTGGTAGAAACTGTAATGACAATGGTAACAGATTGTACAGACATGTTCAAAAGAATATCGATGGTTGTTGTTTGTATTTATTGGGCCATTGTGAAATCACAGATTGAAAAATCTTGTCATCAGATGTTAAATTGTATGTTTTGATGACGGTGGTCAATTTGTGTGGTCAAATTGTGTTTTTGTTTTGCTTTTGATAAAGAAGAAGGCTCTAGGAAATCCACAAAGACAGTCAGACAGACCATTATATCCTCTAAGAGCCCCTTGACTCCTTTCCAGTCTTGCTTTTGGAGGCCACTTATGCTTTAAAATCAATTATTCGGGTTGGTATAACCTTCAATTCATTTTCTTGCATGTGTCATCCGCAAACCAACAGAAGGTCTATTTTGGTAGGGAACCTGTACTCTGACGTTTAAAACCGTTGAATGTCAATTAAAGGCTTCAGAAATGCTACATGAGTCCCTCCCCTCAAAGCATGCATCTGTGTACAAATCTCCTGGGGGGGTGTGGGGGTTTAACGTTGGCTGGCAGAGGGGCAGGCAGACACATTTCAGCATGATCCCTGCTTAGCCTTGCTAGCAGCCGAGCCATCGTATCAGTCACATCGCATATCCCCCCCAGGAAGCAGCAGTAAACATAACTGGGCTTTGGCAGTGCTCAACATTCCCTCCGACAGAGAAGAAGAGAGGAGGCAGCCGGGTTCCTCTGTTGGGCTATCACTGGGATGTTCACTGCAAGGGCATGATTTGAGGTTTCTAGACTTTGGTTTTTGGACAAAGATTTGCGAAGGTTTGATGTGTCTTTTTTCAAACATCTTATTGGAAATAGCCCAAGTAAACACCAAAGTGCAGTATTATAGAGCGGTAGTTGGTCTTCTTAGATGTCCAAGTAAATTACACACATTTCTGAAAAGACAGGAGGAGATATCAGGACAGAATGAGATCATGGGAATTTATGTCTATTTGTCTATATGTCATTTTCTAAATATATACAGTGCCCTCCAAAAGTATTGGAACAGTGAGGCGAATTCCTTTATTTTTGCTGTAGACTGAAAACATTTGGGCTTGACATCAAATAATGAACGTGAGACCAGAGATCAACGTTTCAGCTTTTATTTCCAGGTATTTACATCAGGATCTGATGCACAACTAAGAAAATATCACATTTTGTTTGAATCCACCCATTTGTCATGTGATCAAAAGTATTGGAACAGATATACTTAAAACATATTTAAGTGAATTAGACTTAATATTTAGTTGCAAATCCTTTGCTTTCAATAACTGCAGCAAGTCTGTGACCCATTGACGTCACCAAACTTTTGCATTCTTCCTTTTTGATGCTTTCCCAGGCTTTCACTGCAGCTGTTGTTTGTTTTGTGGGGCTCCTCCCTTCAGTCTCCTCTTAAGCAGGTAAAATGCATGCTCTATAGGGTTTAAGTCTGGAGATTGACTTGGCCAGTCTAATACCTTTCATTTCTTGCCCCTGATGAACTCCTTTGTTGTTTTGGCAGTGTGTTTTGGGTCGTTATCTTGCTGCATGATGAAGGCTCTGCCAATCAGTTTGGTTGCATCTTTCCTTAAATTGGCAGACAAAATGTTTCTGTAGACTTCCGAGTTAATTTTGCTGCTGCCATCATGTGTTACATCCTCAATGAAGATTAATGAGCCCGTCCCAGAAGAAGCCATGCAAGCCCAAGCCATGACATTACCTCCACCGTGTTTCACAGATGAGCTTGTGTGTTTGGGATCATGAGCAGTTCCTTTCTTTCTCCAAACTTTAGCCTTTCCATCACTTTGGTAAAAGTTAATCTTTGTCTCATCAGTCCATAAAACTTTGTCCCAGAATTTTTGAGGTTCATCTCTGTACTTTTTGGCAAATTCCAGCCTGGCCTTCCTATTCTTCTTGCTAATGAGTGGTTTGCATCTTCTGGTGTAGCCCTTGTACTTTTGTTCATGAAGTCTTCTGCGAACAGTAGATAGTGATACCTTCACTCCTGCCATCTGGAGGTTGTTGCTGATCTCACTAACAGTTGTTTTAGGGTCTTTCTTTACAGCTCTCACAATGTTTCTGTCATCAACTGCTGATGTTTTCCTTGGTCTACCTGTTCGACGTCTGTTACTTAGTACACCAGTAGTTTTCTTCTTCTTCAGGACATTCCAAATGGTTGTACTGGCTATGGCCAATGTTTCTGCAATGGCTCTGATTGATTTTCCATCTTCTCTAAGACTCACAATTGCTTGTTTTTCACCCAAAGACAGCGCTCTGGTTTTCATGTTGTTTTCACCTCTGAATACAGTCTGCATAGACAAAACCTATCTTACCCAATCTGAACCTGAGTGTAGACATTCAGTGGTATTTATTGATTGAATAATGTATGTAATAGGACACACCTGGGCAACAAAACACACCTGTCAGTCACATGTTCCAATACTTTTGCTCACGTGACAAATGGGTGGGTTCGAACAAAAAGGTGATATTTTCTAATTTGTGCATCAGATCCTGATGTAAATACCTGGAAATAAAAGCTGAAACGTTGATCTCTGGTTTCACATTCCTCGTTTGATGTCAAGCCCAAATGTTTTCAGTCTACAGCAAAAATAAAGGAATTGGCCTCACTGTTCCAATACTTTTGGAGGGCACTGTATATATAATTTCTTATTTCAATCTTCAGTGATCAACATTTTAGTTTAGTTTTTGCATTAAAAAGATATTGCATTTTAAGTTTCACAGAAAGCAGTAAAGTTGTTGTCAGTTGAAATGGAAATAAACCAAATTGAAACATTTTCACTACCAAAAATAAAATAATTCAATTAATCTTAAAATGTTCACATTACAAGCATCCTCTGTCAAGCAAGCTGTCTCTGAGTAATGCTGATGTTTTTGCTAAACATGACATTTTGTTACTCTGTTGTTTACATTGAATGCCAGTCAAATGGAAACAGTGTTTACATGTATGTACTGTAACAATGTACATAACAATAGGTGGCAAATCAAGCTGTCTGGCCTGGCTTAGTGAAACTATTATGATCTCGCACGCTGACAATCTCTTCCCCTACATAGATGGTCCTTCCATGAATCATTTCCTGCTGTTTACCCATTAATTGACAACCATATCATGGGGCCTATTCACGTAACAGCAACGTTTTGTGGTACTCAGTCACACACACAGTCATAGAGCAGCAAGGCATCATGTGTGGATGCAATGTGTTGAAGGTTAATTCAGTCACCTGCTAGATAGTTTTGTTTACGTAATGTCAATTGGCAACACACTTAGAATCTATCTAGAACTTTAGAAGGTCCTAAGTATTTTTCAAGGCTAAGTCTGAACAGTAGCATGTTTCAAAATCAATAAATACATCATGAAAAATAACCTTAAAAACTCAACACTAATACGTTGACAACCTGAGACAGTTATATTTGGTAGTAGACAGCAGCACCACATTCAATAATCACCAGGCACAGAGAAAACCTCATGCTGATTTACACTAATCCAGGCTGGAAATTATTTTAGATTTTGTTCAGTTAAGCCACTGTTTCTCTAGTCAGGCTTTAAATTCAAAACTAGTCAAGACAACTTGAGACTGTGGACGTGTAATGTAAAATTAAAAAGCAGTGAAGGCTTTAAAAAGAATTACGAAGGCCTCATTGAAACTTTGTATGTTTTGAATATGTAAAGTGGGAATTAAATTAAGTTAAAACGGATACTCAGTGACCTTACCTGAGAATGGAAGATTTGTTTAATTTTACAGTCGTGTTTAGACTTAAAGATCATGTAGAGAAACTGAGATGCCTTCAATTTGTTACGTAACGCAGGTCAAAGCACAACTCAAGAACTTCTACACGCTAAGCTATCAGAGGAGATCCAAGTTTAGCCCTAACCAATCTGCTCTCTACACCTATAATTGTTTTTCGCTTCCCACTTTCATGTATTGATTTGGACATCTTGAAAGGGGTGACATGCCCACATACACACCATTCCTGTCCGCATATCACCATCTCTCTGTAGTACATCAGAGGGCATGAAAATTTCATTAGCTCCCTGAACACCTGGACAAACAAAGCCTGGCTAGATGACTGCTTGAAACCTTGCAGAAGAGAGAGAGAGAGAGAGAGAGAGAGAGAGAGAGAGAGAGAGAGAGAGAGAGAGAGAGAGAGAGAGATGTTAGTCTGACTAACAACATAGATTGGATGAAGAAGGGGGGGGGAGCACGATCCAGATTAGCAGAGATGTTGGCAGACATAGATTAGAAGTGTAATTGTTTTATAAACCTCTAGCCCTTATCATGCCAACATTGAAATCAACTGAGACTGTTAAGGTTGAATGTTGGTGTGAGTTGATGGAATGAGTAGAGTTGTGGGGATTGGTGTATAGATATCAGTCAGTATTGCCATTTAAGCTTTCAATCATCTATTATCTTCCATTTGCCAATTACTAGTATCACTCTTACTAGGAAATTCATGACATCCTGGCTCTTCTGTGACTGATGGATTTGTTTATCTTCATTGCACTTGAGTCAACATCACTGTCATTAAATCCACCAAAATGTTCAAATACATGACAATGTCCAGAATAAAACTTTTCAAGATAGAACATAAACTTTTGGCATAGTTCTAATACAAAACAAATGCATTTTCGTGAAAATAAATCACACAAATAATCCACATTACCAGTCCACATACTGACACTGATTCTGTGTACCCTTGCAAATGTATTATTTAAGCTGTTTATGAAGTTTTTAATATCCAATAAATTGTACAGACTTTAAGAAGGGATGACATTCAACCCTGACCCCCAAGAAATAATGTATTCATTTGAAGGACCATCCAAGTAAAGACCTTATTTGAGAGCAACTACAGTGGGGGAGATGTAGTGATTTGTATAAAATAAAAAAAGGGATTCTCTTGTCTTCTAAACTGAACATTTGACACACAGTGCTCAAATAGGTGTATTTTATCCATGGAAGAGACAAAATGTCTAAATTGCTTTTCATAAAAATAAATGAACCATAACCAGCACTAATTGTCTCATACCACAAACTTAATGTATCGTAGTACAATACTTTTACAACAGACATATAAACAGATATGTGGAGGCTGGCTGGATTGGAACCAGAATTTTTATGTGAAGGGATCACAATAATGCAGGTCATCTCAAAATAAGATATTTTATCTTATATGTCTGGCAAACAAGAATCCCCCCCAAACTTTGATGCAGACAAGGAGTCCTGGAGAACCTAAACAGAAGAGAATGGACTCTAACCCATATTGGTCCTTGGGGTGGGTCAGTAGTGAGGTGTGCCACACTGGAATTTCCTACAGAAGGTCTTTTGTTTGGTCGGTGGTAAATATTACTATCGTCTGGGTATAGAGGGGATAACTACAATCCATTATCCAACCAAAAGGTCTCCCTTCTAGATACCTGTGTTCTGAGACTAACAATTAAATAGAGCATGGAACTGTGCAAGCTTTGAGTAGGCCTGATGTGTGCAGTTTTTCATTTTGTCCTAGTAAAAATCCAAACAAAAGGGATGATTGGATTGCCTCATGTTGTTATTATCAGCTCCATAGATTCAATTTTTTTTTCTTATTTGCATGCTGATGAAATAACAGGATTCAAGTCAAGGCTATAGTAGTCGCTATCATGCTAAAGTCGAGTACTGGGGTAAGACTATGAGCTTATTGCCATGACAACCTCTCCTATTGTCACCTTTCTTTTAATTAAAGGTAAGTATAACATTTTCTAATTTTCTTGATCAATTATTGTGGACTCATGTAATTCACATTAAATTCATATTCATGGGCCATCTTATCTCCTTCTAGTTATCAAGTGTTGTTAAGCTT
Source organism: Hypomesus transpacificus (assembly GCF_021917145.1). Taxonomy (NCBI): domain Eukaryota; kingdom Metazoa; phylum Chordata; class Actinopteri; order Osmeriformes; family Osmeridae; genus Hypomesus; species Hypomesus transpacificus. The sequence continues at coordinate 9,180,691 of NC_061062.1, forward strand.
AGCAAGACAAAATAGCCAATGTTTGCCACTACTTTTCTAAAGAAATCATATTCAAAGTATTTCCGAACATGACGTGTAATATTCTGTTTAGACATTTTTGATGCATCAACTCTCATTGCAAATAGACCAAGAGTGACTATCTTCAAGAACAGAATCTGTATTATGAACAGGTCAGAAAGTTCATCAATAGCCACATTAAATGAACATTGGAATATTGGAGATGCTTTAACTGTGATTTACAACTAATAACTGTGTTTTAGAACGATACAAAATAAAGAAAAGAAAATTCCCACAATAATATATCCCATTCATTCCCTATTGCCCCGCATTTGATCCCACTGATTGTTTCAGTGAACAAAGCAATTGAGTAGAATCTTTTGGGGAAAACAGTCTGACCAACATTTTGAGCAACTGGTTCCAATGGATCTGCCGTGTGTTTTATTACACACACCAAAGCATAGTAATGCTGCAAAACACAACTATATATTTTGTGTGGTGAGTTATAGTTTGAGAAAATCTTCAAAAGAAATCAAACTCAAATGACCACCACAATCTTATCACTACCGATGCACAAAATAAGAGTTTAGTAATGTACGTGAAAGGATTTAAGCTAAACAGTATATCAACTGTGTGCTGAATGAAGAAAATGTTTCTGCATCGTTACAGTGTGTGTGTGGTTCCTTAATTAACATCAAAATAACATCTGTAAAGAACTGATGTCCATTCAATAAGTAGTTTCAAAGTGCAAAGTTGTCTATTGAACAAACGTGGAGGTAACACAGGCAGGTAATCAAACTTATCACTTTAGCAGTAGCGTATATCGGGTGATCTCATTTCCGGTAATGTCACTTGTAAGGTCACATTTACATGTACACATTATATGACATTTTCTATTACATTTTGACTACATTGAACATGTGTTGGTAAAATGGTCATCTGGGTTGTTTTGAATTCAGAATGTTTTCAATATCATAAATGACATCAGAATCATCATATATATGTTGAGAAATGTATTCTTATAGCTGTCTAAATAAGAAGGCCTCACTAAAGTAACGAGTACTTTCTACAGTAGGTAAAAGGTTTAACCGACATGTTCCACTGCCATTTCCGAAACCTTTTACGTAATGGTGCACTAATTAAAATATGTGCTTCACATGTACATGTATACCACAATGGAACGAAAGTACAGTGTACATTTGAACCAAAGGCATTTTTGTTGTTGGATAGGACATCTGGTTGTTCCACTATTCTTGAAAAGTATTAATGTTTGATGAGAAGCAGTCCCATTAGGCTTTCATATTTTCAGATATTGAACATCAAATAATATCAAACTGAATTTCACAGAAAAAGGGTGAATGTGTGGGTGTTTGTGTGTAAGTCTGTGTGTCAAAGAGAGGAAGAAAGAACATATAGTACACAGGCATGCATGGTTTGTTTGAAATAATGAATTCTAAACAGCAGCTATTCATCGAACCACACTAGATCAAAGCCCTCCAGTTGAAGCAAAGGTTTTAGGTGCCAAAGAGGAATAATCAGTGCCCGAGTAAAGTCCGAAATGGTACCCAGCACTACTAATACCCCAGAACTGGTCCAAAATTGTATTAAATTATGAAAGTCTAAAATCTGTCAGTATGTTCAACTGAGCCCTGTTTATTACCTTGATACTGCCATGTACTGCCAAAATGTACTCATTTTGTAAACAATGTGGTCTGACTGGAAATCTCAACAAACAGCGTCCTCGCCAATAACAACACACAGTGCAGTGCAAATCAATACATATTTTTGTGTGTAAATATTGTTTGTTAATAATTTTGGTCCCTAAAACTAATTTGTTTTAGTTTAGCTCTACATTTCTTTATTTCTGAAGGCATTTTTGCTGTACTTTTAATACAGATCCAGTAGCTATATAAATGTTTTTATTGTCTTATTGAAGCATCATTTAAGATAATCCATTGACATTGCCACTTATACATCCACCAAAAACTCTGAACCCCCATATCACACTTTTAGAGATTTAATGTATCACCCCAGAGCACAAGCTTTATTAACCCAGAGACCTATGAGTGCAACTAAGGACAACAATGAGTCAACAATGACTCAACAATGAGTCAACATTGAGCCCTGTGATATAGACTTATTTACGTCACCACATAACTATCCATGACTCTTTGAGTCTACTTAGTCTCTGAGCAATTGTGTTCTCTATACCCACTCCTCTCTGAGCTATCATTAAATTGTTTCCTGTTAATATCTTACCAAGAGTTTCTTTCAACCGGTATTGTCTCATATTTTTGTTTTGTAGTTGCTTGGGAGCTGTGAGTGTCTCATTGAACGTTGAATGCAAATTAAATTGTTATATACTATATTTATTAGCTCCCTCATTGCCCTTATTTTGCCATTCATTTCTCAGTTCTTAAAAAAAGTTTGAAGCAGGGACTGTGAGGCTGCATTTTTCAGGTCTCGAGAGTGGGTCTGGCAGTGTCGAGGGGGCTCTGACACTGACAGCCCCAGCCAAAGAGAAACTGCCGGAAACGAAGAGCTATGTTTCCCCTGTTGTTATACATTGCAATATCTTGGTATCTTTGATGTTCCTTTCGCAAAGAGGCAAGGGGGGAGAGAGAAAATGGAGGGCTAGATTTTCCAACAAGGCAACCAGAGCACTGTCCAATTACCTTTGAGGTACCTGCCTGGGTTATTTATAGTGTGATAGGAAGTGGGAGAAAGAAAACACAGTATCGAAAAACATTTTTTGTTTTTTTTTATGGCACACCGCCAACTCATCACCACAGAAAAGAAAGGGTATGCCTTTCCCCTGGGTGCCATGTTCGAGTGAGAGCATTACTGTTCATTACCAGGGACATGAGGAACCCAGAGTTTGCCCCTTCTCAATCCTGAGAGGGCCTTCACACATCTGCCGGTTTGTTCCTACCACCCCTTTTCTCCCCACTCCACACTTTTGCCTATCAACCTATGTCGGAGTGATACTTTTAATGAGAGCTAACATGGGGAGCTTAAATTGGTTTAATCACACAGATAATTCAATCAGATCAGTGGGCAGCCTCTGGAAATCACTGTTGTTAGAGCTCTAAGCAAGCTCATTAAAGTAATTAAGTAGTATGGACTTATATACCTGTCACCTATTTTGGAGTCCTCACTGGCTGTGAAAGCATAATAAAAGTATGTAGCTCGCTTGGACAACAATAGTCAATTGCAAGGAGGTGACTATGACAATAACATGAGCTCTAGGTAGACTTTGAATTTGACTGTGATTTTGAACTGTAGAGCGTGCATTTATCATTTGTTTCAATGACAAAGTTTGAAACATGGTCCAAGAGGGAACGTACACCCTCCTTGACTGCAGAAGACGGACAGCCAATGTGAAAGATGGCTGATGAGTATGGGTATGCATGGTGGGCGCGTGGGTAGTGTACGGTTGATGAAACGCTCTGTTTATTAGAGAGAACAGGCATTAATCACTCCTAGCGTGGGCCTGGGGGCCAATAACCCAAGGAGGCACCTGAGGTGCTCCGGCTCTGATTAGGTGTGTGTATGTGGTGTGTGTGTGTATGTGGTGTGTGTATATGTGGTGTGTGTGTCGCTGTGTGATGTTGCCAGGGTAATTAGCATGCCAGCAATTTTTATCAATTCATTTAAAGTATAAACACACATCGAGTGACATCCTCTTTAGTGACTAACTCTGGCAGGGCTGAAGGTGTAAAAAGAATGCTTTGCAACAGTTGGAACATAAAGGACGCTGTGTCAACGGACCCTGGGAAATCCATTTCCTTTGTGTCAAACTACTCCATATTAACACACTTGAATGATAGTTGCCACTGATGGGTCATATTTGGCAGAACGCCCAGAAGTCTAACTGTCTATGTTTCAACCATGCTCTCTATTATCTCCTCAAAGATATGACACTACCGACCCCTACCTAACCTATCTACCTGAAGTTAGATTTGATTGGCTTAAATTAATTATAGGACAGGTGTGGTAATCCAAACATATTTTAATAAATAATACATTTGCTCTGTAAACCTACTATTAGACTCTTGTCCCCTGGAGGGAAATTTGATCAACACCACGACTGGTGGATATATCAATGTCCTGGAGGCAAGTCGTCATCATGAATAGAGACAAAACCAAGTGTCTTGCCAGCATGCCAAGTCTCCTGGCCCAGGAATCAAAAGGTGCCATCTGCCTGAATGTTTGGTGTCAGCAGTTTTTCTGTATAACACCAGTCTCACAGATCACCCCAGATCAAGACATGGCTCTAACTGAAAGGTTTATATCGGATGAAGGCGATTGGGGAGAAAAACAGTGGGTGGAGAGTTGCTATCTCAGCACGACAGACCTCTGTGAAGGTGTGTGTTTCAAAGAAAACAGACACAGTAATGACAGCTTCACTGTTTTTTGTGTCCTTTGGTTCACTCCAGTCCCAAGCCATTGAATTTCACACCTTTCAAGATTTATTTTCAACACATGCAAGTTGACAGTTAGTTGCTGAACAAGGGCTCGCTTTAACAGGCAGGGGGGAAAACATTTGTGAGTTTCTGAGAAAACACTTCAGTCAGAGGGATAGCTGTTGGAACGTACAGCTGTGTGTCAAGGTGCAATGTTTTCAGATTGATATTGATATCCCTATTGCAATCATATGATTAACCTGAATGCTTTAAATAATTGTAGTGTTGATAGTGTGTTGGTTTGTATGACGGAGTTTGTGGGTGGCTGGTGTGCGTTGCCAGGGGCACCACCAGGAATTTTGGGCCCCACAAAAAAAAAGAAAAAAAAATCATTTCTATACGTTTTTCAATTTTTTGGGGGCCCCTGTCAGTTAGGGGCCCTTGGAGCTGTCCTTACATTTCCCCCCTATACGGCACCCCTGTGCTTTGCTGTCATGATTTTCAGAGTGTTACATACACAATCATTTCCAATTCAAATTGAAAAAAACTGCATTAACAAAAACAAAATGTTGATATTTGGAAGTCAACACAACAGAATTCAATGAAAGATAGAAATCAAAATCATTATAGTGTCTAGAGACATACTGGCAACACAAGGAATTTCATTACTCTTCAGATCACCGCTGCTGACAAAGATTGACCCAGTCCCATGACACACCACTGAAGCAAAATATAGCCACTGTCAAACACAAACCATGTCTTGAATCAATGAGTTTTTGCAGTGTTTGATTGTTCTCAACCTTACAAACCTCGGCAATAATGGCACAGATACAAGAAGGGAGGGAAGAGTTCCAGTGTGGAGCTCCCCAGGGAAAACCTTGAACTGTAGCGGTTAATCCTGTCAGAGGCATCCCGGATAAGCACATTATAATTCAGTTAAATCCATGAAAGAGATGCCACACTCCCTTCACATCTTCATATCATTTTCAGCTCCAGTGTGAGCTGTGTCGTAATGGCATCTTTGTGGGAGGGTTCCTTTGAGTCAGAGAAGGTGGGAATTATTTTTCAGTATTTTTGGAGTATGATGTGATTACCTGCCGAAGAACAAGTGGTCATAAAGTGCAGCGCTTCCTCCTCATCATCGTCCATTAGTCCTTTGGCCTTGAGGCTTGAGACTTCTTGGGAAGTCCGAAGTATCTATCAATTCCTCTTTTTCTCTGCTCACACACATTTCAGTCCCCCTACTGAAAGCTAGCTTTTATCCTTCTTTGATTTCCTCACCGTACTTCTTTACCTGCCTCCTCTTCATGTCTGCTGCAATGAAACTAACCTAGAAACACATTTCTGTCATTTTAGGAAACTGAATGCACTTCTGTGTTACATCCTTTAACTCTTAAAATGTTAGATAATGAGTTTGTTCTTAGACTCCCCCAAGACCTACATCTGAGAATCCAGTAGTGATATATGGTCAAGATTTCTTGGCCACATATATGGTGTCTTATCAAGTTTAATATCGATGTTAATCGTTTAGCAATCATTCCATGAAGTTCAATCAGTATGGCAAAGCAGTGAAAGATGAACAAGAAGAGTGTATTGTTGTGTGTATTCCATATTCACCTGTTCTTATTATAGGAAATGTCTGACACCTTTTGAAACCATCTTTTTTACAACCATTGTATTTGTTAGTGAACTGGAACACTTCACAGACCTGATGACTTTACACTGCATGAAAGTGAAGGTCTACTCCTTCATTTGACATTGCTCTGTTCGCAACATCCTAATTATTTGTTCAAAAGCAGTTTGTTCTTGAAATACATTGAATGCTATGAGGACCAAGTCATGTTCTCACTGACAAGGTAAAAGCAACCGATTCAACAAATTCAAAGAAAAACAGGGTCAAATGGATATATGTTAATGTCATATGATGCACTTGAACTAGTCTACCCAATGCAACAAAACAAAAGAAACATGTTTTAACATTCAGACATTGACAGCTCAATCACAACTGAAATACTTTCAAGTACTGAACATATTGGTCCCACCCATGTTTGAAACACTATACAAACAATATCAAATATTTTGCAAAGGTTTGCCTACAGGTTTAACTTTCGATGGATTGGCAACCCTCACCAGCTCAAATTTCTGTGGAGTTCTGACATTTCTGGCAGCTGAAGTTGCTGTGGTTCAGCAGAGAGCGGACACATCCCTGTGTAGCACCCGTCTGAATGAGACCTGTCAAACTTAGTTTGGACCCGAGTCCAGTGCCGTCTTGCCTACAGCCAAGAATCTGTCCAGGAAAAAGTACTCATGAATGTTTGATATACTCTCTCTATATCACTCTGGGCTGACCAGAGTGCGGTTTTGTCTGAATGGGAACTTTTCTCTTATTGTGACTGTATTCCTATTTTGTTCCCTGACTAGGTTTCTGTAAGGAAATTACACTGTCTTCAGTTGATATACTGAATACAGTTTTCAAAAAGAGATATTCAATTAAAGGCAGGATGAAAGGCAGCAGTAAACATTTAGGTTCTCATGGTCAACTTCAACCCCTGTACTGGTGGCCTGGCTTCATCCCTTTAGTTTTACAGAGTAAAAAAAAGTTGTAGCCAGTGGTTGTTTTCTAACAAGGCTTATGTAAGAAGGAGCACTGACTGTAATTTTTTTCACTTCCTCTTGAAGTGACGCATGATGTCCGCTATTCTCAAAAGTAATTTTGTTTGAACTAATGAGCAGCCAGAAGAGTGGTTCCACGGTTGGTTTTTAAACAGCTTTGATGAATGACTCCTGTCCCAATGGCTCACGTTGTCATTAGCTTGACATCAGATAGAAGTGAAGTCCTAAAGAAAATGGAAAATTGATTTACCACAATTTTTACCCGGAGCATATAGTTCATCCCTGTAATCCAATGCGACATTGCACAGAGCTAGTAGGAAAATGCCAACTGTGTATTCTGCCTGACAGCCGTGTGGAAAGACACCATTTTAATCAGTGATTATGCTCACATTTCACCATGGCGCATTGGACGTAATAGAATCTGAAAGACATAAACACAGTCTCGAATCTCAATTACATTTTATTGGGATGCGCTGAAAGGCCAATGTTGTTCGGTTCATAAAGAGAATCCCATTCCGCTCCCAGATTGACTAATTACAACATTTTGGGTCTTGATGAAGGCTTTATAAATCTTTAATATGGTTACACACAGATTATTCATAAACCATCAAGTGACGACAGTGTCACATATGAGCATCTACTGTCCCCCAGATTATCAGCATCCTTTATAGAATATCCTCTTGTGACACCTATGCAGCCTTTATCAGTAGGCTTTTAATTAATGTTTTATTAAGCCTTTAAAATGGTTGCACCCCCAAAGTGTGTTTTAACACAGAGTTACAGTCAAATTTGCACTTTGGCCAAACAATGACAGCCTAATAACTAAATATTCTCTTTGTTGTTTTACATTTCAGAGGCTAAACACTATCTATTTTTTATGAAAGCCTTTTCTGCTTATTCAAAGCTTTAACAACAGTGACATCTTGTGGCATTTCAAAGAAAATATTTTTTTTGCAGGGCACCTACATCAAAAGACAAGCATAGCTATCATCATCCATAACAAAGGATTACTCATCAAGCAGGCTACTGAGGGAGGAAAACTGATTCAAAATTCAATGAGCAATCAGCGCAAAGACCCAATATTCTCAAGTCTAGTCAGATTGTAGTTGAAATTCTTCAAACGTACAATGTTCACAATGTGAAGTGAACACACATAAGTAGAGCGTGAGAGAATAAAACACATGTAGCACATGCCAAGATCAACATTTAAAGTGATCCCCAGATTAAACCCCATCAGATAATTTTAAGCTTTTACTTGTTCTACAGGCCAAGTGATCTTTCCCAGACGACGGCTGATGTATAAATTATAATGCAATAAGCTCAATAATCAAAAGTGAAGTTGATGTTGACATTTATATTTGTTAAAAGAAATGGCTTGCACTAAATAGTATATGTTGTTCTTATTCTCCACTTGGTTTAGTGGAATACAATCTGGAGCAAAACTGGAACAGTCACTATCTTATTTGCATTCATAATATTACCAGTGTCTCCTGGGTCTAGCTGAACCACATTTTAAAATGTCTTTCAAAGCAGCATTTGCTTCTCTTTGGGTTTCTTGAGACTAACCATTTAGTTAGGTCCTCAATATCACTTTAAATAGTATTAGCCACCAAAATCATGACCTCCATTTCAATCAACCATCTACTGTAGAATATAGAAGTTATAAAGTTGCTTTTTCACAAATATTCATGAGATGGTCAACATGAAAAGGCTGGTAACCCTTTCTGTCAAGTGTGTGAAAGAGAAAGCAGGAGAGAGCTTGCGTGCTATCATAGAAAGTATATCGTTTTAGTGTTACACTGCCAGGAGGTGGTTCATTGACAAGTCAAGTGACAGTGTAACAACACTGAGAATGTTCCTTATTCAGGGTCTATTTAGCAGTATGACCACTTTCAAAAAGTGCAGTTCCACTTGTCATTACTTTTAACTGAATGTTTGGAAAGTCACCGAGAGGAATGTGCATGGTCACCATGAACTAGGTTGATCACTTATCCTTTGCCTTTAGCCATAAGTCTCCTCAGTGAGGCTGGGCCACATCCAAAGGAGGAACAGTTCAAAAAGGATGTTGAGTCATGCCTCATACTACTGAAGCAGGTTCACATTATTCAGGGTTCTTGACTCTAAAATTAATTGATTGGCTGTTTTAATAGGGTTTAAGTGATTGAAAGTTGTTTAATTAGTTTGCATCTACCCAAACACAAACTCTTGGGTTTTCATTTCAGGTGGGACAACTCAGCCTTCCCCTTCATGCACATGCCCTCTAACCCTTCCTGTTAAATGCACCGTGGAAATTCACATTTAATCAACAGAAAAGCCCATCACATACACCTGTGAACTTTAATACAATCTCATCAACTCTCTTTTGTTACAGATATCAAGGAAGCATTTCAACTTAATGGATTGCTTCTTCAATACTATTATAAAGCTCAAATTGAGTTTAGTATTTTTATAACACATCCCTTTAGCATAAGTATCTCCAAATGTCAGTTTATGTTCTAGGTTATATTTCTGTAAAATAATTACAATGGCCTAACCAAAAACCATATCGGGTCCAAGCAGATGTAAATGATCTGAAATGCCAAAAGTAGAATCGTCAAACTACTAAAGAAAATTTGAGGAGTCCTTGAAAAAAATGTAAGCGCCTGGCCCATCTTGCCCCAGTATTTGTATTGTTTAGACACAAACCATTTGGTACACCCATTTATTGACCTCACTCAGCAAAGTCGGTTTTTCGTAAATAGCCCCTTTGGCTACGAGATTGAGGCAGCAGACTGGGTGACGGACCACAAAATAATGCATGAGGGAGAGAAGAGGACAAACGATATCAAAGTTCAGGTGGGAGGATTGACTGAATTTCCTTTAATCCAGAGGCTTCTGGGAGCTGCTGTTGGGGGAAGGGGGAGAAGCTCATACAAACACTGCACTGTACATACAGATTTACATTGCGTATGGACATGATCTACAGTCATGCCAGGCAAGCCCACCTCAGGAACAAGCAGTGAGGGGGATATTCTGTACACTACAGTCAACGGTACAGAAACCAACCCAACCATCCCAATTCTCCAAACCCTTGCTCTAAAGTGTGCACTTGTGAACTCCTCCCTCATTCATGTTCAAAGCTATGGAGTCAGACTAAAGATTCACAATTACTTCCACCTGGCTTTCCCACTGGAGTTTAAGAGAAGAGCAGTAGTACACTTTCAGATACAGGGGTGTAGAGACTGGGAACCAAAACAAATGTAAAAATCAGGAAGAAGTTGCATGGATTTGAGTCCAAGACGCAGCTTTTCAAAATGGCGGGTTCTCTGGATGTTTTGGGTTTGAAGTGTGTCCACCAAGTCAACGGCCATAAGGCCCTGCAACCACAAGTATGCTGTCCTTTGCTTGCGTTTTCCTAAAACAATTTTTTTGTTTGTTCTGATACAATAAAATCAAAAGCATGAAAATAAAATGAAAGTATATATATAATAATCTTTCAGGTCCATTTCAGTCGCCACATTATTTGTGTTTTGATTGGCTTCTTTAAATCTTATTCCTCTTCGCTCTCGTTCTCTGGTTCCATGTCCGAATCACCATTTTCTTTCGATTCCGTCCTCCCGTCTTCGTCCATGTCTTTTCCCGCCTTGTCCTCCTCCATAGCCTCCTCGTCTTCCCAGTTCTGGATGACATGACAATATTGTTCACAACAACCCGACTATAACATATTTCATGAAGTTGCAGCAAGGCTTTGTAAATGGAGGTTTTTAACTATAAAGCAGAGCATCTAATTACTCAGCAAGTCCATTATTGTCATGAACACACAGTAGTCTGACTTACATCAGAGTCCTCGTCAGGAAGACCCTCATCACCAGAGGCCTCTTCATCCGATGATTCTATGAAGTGGGAGGAAAAATAAAATAAAATCAGTGAGGAGCACTAGACGCTCTTATTCCATCAGTTCTACCACAAACCCCAGACAGGGATAGAAATCAAAAGGGCATGACAACATGAGGAGGAAGCCCCCTCCCATAGAGGTGTGGTCACTGCACCTGATTGACCGGAGGCTGAGCGGTTAGGGGATGGGGCTAGTAATCTGAAGGTTCCTAGTTCGATTCCCGGCCGGGGCATTGACGTTGTGTCCTTGGGCAAGGCACTTCACCCTACTTGCCTCGGGGAGAATGTCCCTGTACTTACTGTAAGTCTGGATAAGAGCGTCTGCTAAATGACTAAAATGTAAATGTAAAATAAGTAACAGGCATTAAACCCCAGTGACCGTTCATCTGGTGCAACATAGAGCAAATGTCTGCTGCCCTCCAACCTCCTCCCCATCCCACTGTGGTCATGTTCGGCAAACTCTGCATCAGACACCTTTTGTAGAAAGGTCCTTCCGGGTTGCCAGCCAGCAGGAACCCAACACTTAGGAAGCTCTACAACACCTCTTTTATGAACTGCCCTTTATGAACACGCGTCGACAGACACCTTGGCAAGCCTTTCGGAAATCGCTGCCGAGCCTAACCATTTAATTATGACCAATTTTGTATATAGTTCAATAAAAGCGATTTATACAGTGTGGTGATCAGTGAGTGAACAGTGCAGGGTCTCGTTGTTCCCCCAAAAGGGGAGGATACTTAATGACTGAACACTGCCTGTTCAGTTGCCAAGCAACAGGGAGTCGCGTTTGCAACAGAGAGTCGCGTTTGCGTGAATTGCATAAGCAAGTCTGACTATGGAAAATGCAAATTTGCCTATGTATCTATCCAGGTTAACACACATTTAAGAGGGCAAAGATTTGTGTCAACAAATGTAACTTTTCTTTATATACATAAAGGAGGCATTTTGGTTACCTTACAGTTGAATTGTAATGCTCAAACACCACTATCACCCTAACATGAACAGTGAATGTGTATATACACCATTGACAAGTCTCAGGTTGCCAAGTGGCCAACACAGTTAATCTCCAACCTATTCTAAAGTACGGGAGACTCAGCAATGGTGTGGTTTCAGAATATTGAAGATATTGAAGAATTGATGAGGTAACGAGGAGAGGAAAGGTCAATGGCACTTACCCTCCTCATATACCAGCTTGGCAGTGTGGTCCACATCTGTGACTGTGTCGCTACTGTCAGGCGTCGCCACCTGGTGGAGAATCAAAAGAGTTAAGCGGTTGTTCCAAGTGAGGTTTAAATGATGTATTTTAGTATTCATTTCGAAGATTATTCAAACAGATAATGTGGCCTTATGAATGGAAATGGAAAAATGCTTTACAAATCCAACGAAAGATGAATGATGCAAAAACACTATGTGGTCATGTTTTATGCCCAGTTCTTCATGTTTTACCAACTTATAATAAAAGTATTTATAGCCATAGTATATAAGCAGCAGTGAGTCTGCCAACCCTCAACACTGCACTCTAAATCCTTCTGGCCATTTTCAGATGACAGCTTGTTTCAATAAAAGGTTGACATTTTGCATGCTTGACTCATTGATCTTTTAACCATATTTTCATGGGTCGTGTGTGTTAATAAACTATTCTGACTTGACCATGCCAATGCTTTGGCACTGCATGCTGACAGGGGCAGACATACCTGTGTTGTAAACAAGAACAGTTTGCCGTGTAGCTTGGTCAACTTGTGGAACATCTTCACTCTGCATTCGATCATGTGGTACAGCACCCCCAACTGGGACACCAAATCTGGCAACTGTTTGAGAAAAACATGGATCAGTAAAATCAAGTACAATAAGAAGCTGCCCAGCTCCACGCCCTTAGTAGGCAGAGGTGCATCATGTTAAAGCCCTGTCAGTCTTGAGCTCAACTATGTGTCAACTGTTCAGCTGGCTGTGTGAATGCCAAATAAGGGGCACTTTAGGGTTACTTTCTACCATTATTGTATGACATAGGAATTTCAAAAAAGGTGGGTGGGATAGTTTTTGCATGCATTCTCCCAGCCTTAACATCAATCACATCAAACTAAAAGTCCTGGTTTGAATCAGACCATAACCACTTCAAAAAGCTCTCTAATCAGAAGGCCCATCACATTGACCAGACCCCAAAACTGGTGCGACTTCACAGAATATGGCCTTTATTGGAGTGACAACTAAAAACAGTGAGGATTAAAACACCACATGGACTGCTGTTCCCACAACTCACCGAGGCCAAGTAGGAGGTGTGGTGTATGAGAACAGCCTTCAGCCAGCGTACCATGAGCACTGCCCTGTAAAGGACGACACATTTGATGCAAGCATGAGAAATATTTCCAATGTACAGTGGACCATTCTGTTTCAATTCCAGTATCTGGGGTTTAAGCTTTAGGAGACAATCATGGTAAAAATAAATAAACTGGAACTTACATGTATGGATGTCCTTGCAGTCTTTTGGTGATCTAAGGAAGGAATGGACAGAGGATGTTTAGAAACATTGTTATGAGGCCTAGCTGTTTTTTCCAAATTCAAAAGCAAAACATTCACCAAAAGATACATATCTCTGGTTTTCATCGCGTGTCCTCAGAAAACTAACCTCCTCGACCAATGGCAAGACAGCGGGTAGGGGTAACCGAGAAACCGTTTTCTTTATAAACAGCTCCTTCCGAGTCTGGAACACTTTCTGTTGGAGTAGAAGAGACATGCACAACAAACAATTGGTATCTGTGCAGACGTCCTTCCACTTCAGAAATAACCAGATTAGTTATGTCAAGATACACTCCCCATGTCGCACTCACGTTAAGGATTTGACTATCCTTGCTTTCTAGCCCCTGCACGAGCAACACGGCACAGTTGTCAGTTTGTAGAGAAGAGGTCCCCTTGGTAGTACCAGACACAGACAGGTTGATCTCTCCCAGTCGCTCTTCTATGGACATCTGGGGGGGTTCCAAGTTTGAGAAGGGGTTTAGTGCTAGGACTTATGTCTCGTGCCCTCGACTGACATTGAGAAGCATAGTAACAGTAAGTATGGTGACAGGTTTGCCAGGGGTATGCCTTTGTTTTAACTTGTGTGGATGTGCATGGGTCAATGTAGGGAATAAAATGGCAAAGTCAGCAGGCCACACAGCTTCTGCTGTCACAACTTTGGACAAGCTGAAAAGAGCGTGGACAGTTCATACTGCTCAACTCCTCCCCTTTGATGCAGCAGTTCACAGCAGCGTTACCTCTCTGGTGTCGCTGCCCTTTTTCCTCTTCTCTGATGCCACTGGAGCCACTTTTAAAGGTGCCTTATGACCAGGAAGTCCAGGGACAAGAATTTTGCTCTTTGCGTTGACAATAGGAGTTTTAACCTGAAAGAGAAGAACTTTAATGGACCAAGCGACTCATGATCTTCATTAAATAATTTCAACTGAACAAACCCAACTTCAATGTTCAAAATGACATTGGGCAGTGTGTGTTTTTGGCGAGATTTTGCAGGTAGGACATCCATCAAAGCACAGTTTGCAGTTATATTGGCCTGTGTGAGTGTGTGCATTTGCTTTCTTTGAGAACAGGCAGACAAGGACATCAACATGCTTGTTGCTAGGTGTTACCTTGGATATGCTGGTTTCCACAGAGAGGGATATGGTGGTCTTGACATCTCGAGTCAGGCAGATGTGTCTCTCTTCTGTGTCAATCTCCTACAGGCCAGAAGAAAGAAATAGTCAGGGGCAACATCAGTACCATGAAATATGTTTCTTCACTACACACCAGTCCAAGGCGAGACAAAGACCAGATTATTTTCTTACTTCCAACACTGAATTAACAATAAGTTCACTTAATGTTAATATTTAGAAAGTCGGGAGCAGTATACATAATACAGCTAACATTGATGTAACGTAACAGCATTATCCATGTACTGCATTCAATTTCTTGGGTTGCGGGTAAGGGTGGCCGGTGATAATGACAGCCCTTAAGTTTTAAATTAGAAATAGGTCAATTACTGTTTGCATTTGAAGATTACATTTTTACATCCAATCACAGTTAACAAAAGAATTGGACAATGCAATTTAGTGATATCCCTGCAAGACTGTTGTGGTCTTGAATTAAAATCTAGTCCGAGAACGAGTCAGCGGTCAATTCCGAGACCAGACCTTCAAAATAACAGTCTCAAGACGGGTAGTGTTGCAGTACTCGACCGAAGGCAAAGCACAGTACTGAACCCAAAGTCACCCTAGACAAGTCTAGAGAGCAATACAACGTGAACACCCTGCATGCAAAAAAACAGGACTCTGACTCGTCTCTCATCTCCCGCCGTGTTTGGCAGGCAGGCACACGCCGTCTCCTCACCGTCCTCTCCATGACAGGTTGCAGGTGGCTTCCGTAGGCCAGAAGCAGACCCTGAGTGTCTGCACCTAGGGCCGCTGCCAGCAGGGGGACAGGAACCGGGGAGTCCTCCACTCCAGAGATCTGAACCGTGCAGGAGGGAGAAAGGGGCTTCTTGCAGGGTCTGAAGGGAGATGGACAGACAAGTAGAAACATTTTGAAAAACAGGCATTATATTCTATTGAAGACAGAGCTTCTATGCTCATAAGCCATTTCAGATCGTCAATATGAGCTTCTTTCTGAGCACATTGACTGCACCTGTGCACCAAGGGCCACTTATCTTCAGACACTTTTTTTCAGCTATTAAAAATGTCTGCATTGAAGGCAATGTATAGGACACCTGGTGGTGATAATTCCATAAGGGACTCACCCATTAAGAAAGTGCTCGAACAGATGCAGCTGCCCGTCTTTACACACCACCGCCAGCCTCACCGCCTGGGAACAAAAGAAACAGGGAGAAGATGGGTGAGAGGAATGTGCTGGTGTTGCTCCTCAGGCTCAGCATTGTCTAGCCAAAGGACATTGCTGCTACTACCAGACTCATACCTCTTCCTTGTTGTTGGAGGTGAAGAGATCAATGTGTTGGGGCTCGTCGGTCAGCGTAAAGGACACCACTGAGTTCTTGTCCTTACCGTCATCACGGACTTGCCTGGTGGGGGCAGAAACAGACAGCTGTGAAAAAGTAGCCATCATCATGTCCACAATCCCCAGATGTCGACTAACAGACAAACACGTTTGTATTGCTGTCGCTATTTAGACGTTTGACCAGTTCATACTGGACAAATGTCAGTGAACCTTTTAAAAGAATCTCGAAAAATAGCTCAACTTTCTGGTCTAGAAACGATACTCAACCCCTACACATGGCACAACCACTTTTAAGTTTGTAGTTGATCAATTAAAACTAGAGGTTAGTAATTAAGCATGAGCAAGAATGCACTGAAAAAGCTTTTGAGCCCAATCTATTCCCAATAACAGACTTATGACTGCATTATCTGAGCAACATTGTTGGCTGCCCACACTCACCAAACACTGAGGAGCCGGTCATGGGCCGCTCCAGACAGGAAGTAGAGACCGTTGCTCTCGGGAGGCCTCGTGGTAGCAAAGCGCAGGGTCGTCACAGCGGTGGAGTGACCGGTGAATTTCTGAAGAGGCGCACAGAGGTGGTAACCGGTTAGAGGAAAAAGGACATTGTGGACCCTTGGTATGAACTCATTTCTAAGGCTGCTTGAAATGCCTATACGCCTACACAAAACTATGACAAGTTCACTGAAATAATGCATGTTCTTCCGAAATAAAATGCTTGTCCGAGGTTTCTAAAGGACAAAAGACCATTTCATGACATGCAAGTGCCCGACAAAGGCTTTGGCTCCCCTTAGTTTTGCACGTTCCCGTGAGAGCTAGTGGTGTCCCAATAATATTTCTGAGCTAGGGGTAGGGCTAAGACGAAGGGGTATACACCCTTTAAAACCAAGTAAGATCGGGAGCTAACTTGAAACCTAGGGCTATGTGAATACTGTGCGGCCGGCAACAATGGTGGCCAGACCAGCCAGAGAGTCCGATAAATGTAATATTTTCGGCTTAATTCATTGATATTTTTTTTTTTAAGACATTCTTGTTTTGTGGTATACACAGTCCTGTACATATATATTGGCAACCATTTTCCTAATTGAAACGTTTCTAAAAATCACTAGTTTGGTACGCTAATGTTACAGTGCTGATTTGCACAACAGTCCGCATTTCTCTGACTAGCATGTCTACAATTTTAAGTAAACTCCATTAGCAGCAAATTTCGTTTGATATCAGTGCAAAACACTACTTGCTTTGGAGATATTGATACGTGCTAGATGACATACCCGCAACCAAGTGGCGTCCCATTTCCTAGGGATACGTAGCCCTTACCCCTCAGTTTTGAGGGCCAAGGACTATGGGTAAACTAAGGTCTAGGGGTAAGGGGGAGTATTGGGATTGGCCCATAATGACCAATTTCTTGTGTCATACCCTACATTCACTCTTAGGAGCCCCCCCCCCCCACTCACCCGGTACAACTCCTTGGTCTCTAGGTCCCACATCTTGATGATGTGTCCAGCTGAGAGCAGCAGCTTGCCATCTGGGCTCACACACAGACTGGTTACCGATGCACGGTCTGCCTTCCACTTACTGTGGACAAACACAGACATGAGGCTCAACGAATAAGCTGCTATCTGGGGTTGCAATATCACTTTATAGAAATTACTTTACCATTTTAACATTTGCCTTCCCCTGTCCTTAATAATAAGCAGACAGAGTCTCAAAATAACATGCAAATGCTTAACGTATAGGCAAACTTTTTTGATGATTACTAAGTAACTTTGTGTACAGTGTCTACTTGCAGCAGAAAACTGACAGAGCAACAAAGTAGCAAGACCATCTCTGTATAGCCAGACTTCTCATGGATATGCATGTTTATTTAGCTTTCAGGCCTCAATATCTGCCATTCAACCATTCGTGAGTCTGTGCAACATCAAAGCTATATTCTTCTACACTTTAAGGCAAACAATGTTCCCTCCCACCACACACAAACTCACCAACGCGTCTTGCCCGTCTGCAGGTCCCACTCTACGATGTGTGTGTCATCTGAGCCGCTGTACAACAGACTACCCTCAGGGTGCCACTGCACACAGTTGACGCCTCCACAGTGACCGCCATCCTTGGGAAGAACGTTTTTACCTCAGAATTAATGAAATTACTAGAAGCAATAACTGGACAGCAAAATAACTAGATAATACCAGGTAAAATTCATCAATAAAAAGGTGAGCACAGCGTTTGTTCAATTGTATGGACAGAATGAGTATCTCAGTTACGAATCAAAATTTCACATGAGATGTAGCTATAGCAGTATGGATTTATGATATTTGTCAATCCAATTGTGACATCAATCTTACCAGTGTGCAATGCAGAGCACCTTTCAATGTGCTGTAGATGATAACAGTGCCCGCTGCCGTACCCAGTGCCAACAGGTCTGCTTTTTCTTCCACCTGACCTGCGTCAGATTTCCTCTTTTTTCTCTGAGGTCCCTCCTGCGACATTAGACAGTTAATATGCCATTGACAAAATGTAAACTACATGTTAAGTGAATGCAAATAGGATTACCTTGAATGAATACTCAAGACATGCCAAACTAAATGCATTGATAGCTGTTGTCTTAAGGTGGATGTTGAAGGTCTAATACATGTCCATTAATGAGAAAACTAACGCACCAAGGCCAAATCTGACATTTAGTTTTTAGCAAGATAATTCATAGGGGGCCTTAAGTAATCCATAACTAGCAAATGAAGCAAACAAACGAACTCAAGACATGCCAAACCAAATGCATTGATAGCTGTTGTCTTAAGGTGGATGTTGAATCAGAATCAGAAATGGATTTATTCGCCATGAATGTTTACACAGACAAGGAATTTGCTTTGGCAGGGACTACAATAAACATATAGCAAATATAACTAGCAAATGAAGCAAACAAACGTAGAAGTACATAGAAAGCTGCCATGTTGGCCACCTTTATCGGCTGTGGAAATTTCTTATCTCCTCTTCGCAATTATTTGAAAAATTATATTTAATATGTTTTATTATTAATATTTCCAAATATATTAACATGAACTGAATAGTAGAATTCAGCTATTAAACTTAGATGTGCTAGTATCATCTGTAACTTTATATAGATGCTATTTGTAAAAACAAGTGCACATGGAATTAGTAGGAATTTGAGTGTAAGCAAGGTAATAACCGAAGTAATGACTGTACTACTTTGTGGGTACTTTCAGAGCATTATTCATCTGAAATTCTATTAAAGATACGCGTGTGCGTCATTCTTTAGCGTGGCTAACATTAGCTAGCTAGCTGACTGGGCAGCTCGCGAAGTTGTCAATTTACTTTGGAGCTTTGTTTGATTTCCTTATTAATACATAGGTTCGATACGTTTTTACAGTCACAGTAATGAGAATCACTTAAATGAACACCACACAATTTGTTGCGTGGCATGCATAGTGAAAGAGTCCTCATCGTGGCTTTTTTTCCGACCATGTGCGACAAACATGTGCGTCCAGGAAGATAGTTGTCGCTTGCGCTAGGGCCCAGATACGCAGCTATCACATACAAAACCAGACACAAAGGACAACTATAGAAGATTTGATATATTGTTAGTGTTATTACTGTATATCTATATCCAAATGTTTTGCACACTTAACGGAGTTATTTTGCAGCAGGATTTGTCAGGCCTAAGTAATTCCATTGCTTCACCAACATTACCTTGGCCGTTCGGCATGGTCCCCAAGCTATGCAGGTACAAGTGGCACTCAAATGGGCTGAAGGCACGTATTCTTGGTGAAATGTTTTACTCTCTGTGTTCCAAATACGAAGTCTGCCATCCTGGGCACACAACGCTAAATATTGTCGTGATTTTGGTGAGAAAGCGCAGGGTAGCCCCAAAGACGAACTACCACTATCGGCCGCCATTACTGAAACACTACTTGCGTCTGCGTGATTAGTGAAGAACCACGTGTTATCGTCCACGAAGCAGGCGCGTTGGCACATCGGCTCCATCTCCTCATTGGCTAGTATCAATACATGTGGGCGTGATTAGGTGCGTTCATGTGGGTAAAGATGGGCGGATTTGCCAATTAATAGATGTTTAGTTTGAGGAAAACGACTGAACTTACAATATATCTAATTTGATCAATAAAATGGTATTTGAAACAATATGCAGTTTATCCTACGTGGCATTTTATATTCACATTCACATTCACATTTGTTGCTTGCTTAATGCGTTCATACCCATGCAACCTGAGGAGGGCAGCATTACGCAGCTGTAACCAGCCTACTGCACATTTTAAAGGAAGAAGACATGTTTGTCGCCCTGAAAAAAACGTCACAGAACATGTGTTTGTTTCCAGCATGGCGACCTTCATATCCCGTGCTGTGGATATAGCTGAAGTGTATGTCTTGTACCGGGCTGTATAAGATATGAACGGTACTGCACTCACGGACGAGGTGTAATTCTTTAAGGGATGCATCATTTCTGACTATGCATTTATCTGTAGATGATCATAAAGTCGTTTTTTTCAAGTCAGCTTATGGACAGTGTCAGGACTTCTTGTGCAAGGAACCATTGAACAGGCCATCACCCACCACTTTACGTTGCGTAAGCTAGTTAAACTACCATTACACCTTGCACTCATGTCTGTAAACGTGCCGATGGGAGCGTCCCTCTTAATGCAAAGAGTGGTGCGGACATGCACAACCAATATAGCCCAACAAAGATACACACCACTACATTCCAAAGTCAAACCTTCTAAATGGACGTTGAATACAAGAACATTTGGGACGAGTCCAGTATGGGCGAATAACAATGGGAGCAACAAAAACACCTCTGATCCGTCTACGCCAAACCTTGTGCAGACTTCCAGACCAGGGTCACAGTTCGGAAGGAGGCGACCTCTATCGCCACTAGAGAGGATAAGCCAGCTGTTGCCCCAAGATGCATTGAGCTCTGAAGTTGCACAGCTGAGAGAGCGCAAACAGGATGAAGATGAGAAACCCACTGAAATGTGTCCTCAGGAAGATCGTAACATATTGGACGTCTTTGTTACAGATGCCCAGCGGGCACAGGGCGGGGATGAAAGTACAGAGACCCAAATCGAAGACAGATTAGGAATGAAACAGGAACCGCCCACCAAGTACAATGTAGCAGAACCGAGTAGTTTGGAGCTTCCAGAAAATGAGACGTGTTCAAGTGATTTGGGATTATCAGCATCCACCCTGCCTGGGGAGCGTTCGATGTCTTTTGGTGAGGCGCTTATAGCCGAATATCGTAAGAAGGGGCGGGTGGAGTTCAGGAAGATGTTCCAGCTTCAGAACGGTGTGCGTCTGCAGAGCAGCTGGGGCACCATTTCCCACAATGAACTCATGGGTTGCCCCCCCGGCTTGTACAAACGCACCACACTTGGGATACCTATCCTCATACGCCGGCCCAGTCTGGAGGAATTTGTGCTGAACATGCGGAGAGGACCTGCTATTGCCTACCCGAAGGTATGATTTGCTTAATTACAATCTATGAACGACTAGTCAAATTCACCCAGATCAAGAGTTAGCAGAAATAGTGTGGGGTTCAAAATGACCTATGACTCATTGGGGGGGTTGCTATCTTAATCGTATCTTCTCTCCTTTTTAATATTATGAACCCCCCCCCCCCAACCATTTAGAATCCTGTGTCATTGGATTGGTTTCCTCAACAAGACTGCTAAAGCCCATATACCATATTCCTCTTTTAAACTTTTTTCTTGCACATCTCTCTCCAGGACGCTAGCGTAATGATGATGATGATGGATGTCTCAGAGGGAGACTGTGTGTTGGAGTCAGGCTCTGGGTCTGGGGCCATGTCTCTCTTCCTGTCGAGAGCCGGTATGCACAGCATCCATGTTTCATCATGAATGATAGTTTATGAAAGTGGATTTGTTTGGCAACGTTAAGTGGCTGATTGATCTTTGCATTGTCTCTCCTGCAATGCATTTTCTAATATATTCACACAAAAAAACATTGTGAAACCTGTAAAAACGGGTCTAAAACACATTATAGGCCTATGCCATTTGGTAAAGGGACATTTGAAATGCCTTCAGTCTGTGCAATAGGTACGACCCCATGGATAGCTTATGTGTCTTTCACAGCTGTGTCTCAATGTACCCCTCTCTTCAGTGGGGTCCAAGGGTAGTGTGGTAAGTGTTGAGATCAGGGAGGACCACCATAAAAGAGCCGTTCTCAACTACAAGCGCTGGCGAGCGTCCTGGATGCAGAGGAGGGGGGAGGAGTGGCCGGATAACGTCCACTTCTACAACACTGACCTCCAGTCGGCCTCTTCTCTTCTTGCTGGACGGGGATTTCACTCTGTAAGGCCAGGTTTTCTATTTAAGTCATGTTTCATGTCGTTCAGGAATACATGTCGTGCTGTGTATTTCTGTGCTATTTTATGTAGCACCATGGCCCTGTAGGAACGTTTTTTCATTCCAGTCATTTGTTTGCACCTGCACACAAGTTTGAAAAACTGCACAGAATAAAATGACCACCATCTTAGCATTTGCCGGGACAAGTTTAAAACTTGCCAGGCTTTAACAGTTGTTATTTTCTTTCAGATTGCTCTGGATATAATAAGTCCACAAATAGTTTTACCCACTGTGACTCCCCACCTCCATTCTGGTGCTGTGTGCGCCGTGTACCTTGCCAAGTAAGAAACTAAATGTACTGAAGGCTTTCTTTCAAAATACAGACTAGCTGTATTTTGAGTCTAAATGATTTAGATTTTTTTTTATATTGCATCTTTTTATGTTGGGACTCAGTATAACACAGGTTATTGATTTGCTGGAGGGTGTAAGATGCTCAGCTCTCCCCCTCCTGTGTGAGCGCATCATCGAGGTGCAGGTCAGAGATTGGATGTTGGCCCCAGCCATCCAGAAAGACGGACAGTTTTGCACCAGGAAAGCTCCTCCTCCACTTGCAGGACAGGAGAAAAAGGGAGAGAGGTCGAATGAAGAAAATGAAGGTGACACTTCAGTGTTTAATATATTTTTAATTCTTTGTTTAACATTTCTAAGAGATTTTCCTAATTAAATAAACTGTTTGGCAAAATGATTATATCTTACCTTACCATATGCATGTTTCTTCACCTTTCAGAGATGGGTGATAAAAAAAATCCACCATTTGGAAGTATCCCCTACATTGCCCGACCACACCCAGAACAAACTAGCCACACAGGTCAGTGAATGTGTCCAATATCCCAATAGAATGTGTCCTCCATGCACTTATCTACCAGGGGTTAACATTGTTTTACAACAATCCTTTATGCTTTCAGCATTCCTCGTGAAACTCAGGAAGTGTGAGAAGTAGGTATTCTACCTGTGAGGCCCGTCACTGAAGAATTTTATTGCATGTATACTAGTAGATTATTATAACTATTTCTATATTAAAATGTATATTTACTGTCTAAAGTGTCATGATGTTTGCTTTGTACTGTATATACTATGTCAATACACAAACATTACATGGATAATGTAGGAAGATTTTTTAACCAGCCTTTAATAGAACTCTTTTCTTACATGAACAAGGATGTAAAAAACATCAACCCTAGTAGTATGGCATTACTGTTGTAGGGTTACCATTTATGCACAGTTCATTTTCAATCAACAGCTAATTCTTACACAATCTCCAGTGCTTTTTTGGTAAAAAATAAAATAAATAAAAAGTGCTCAAATCATAATAAATAAATACAAATACAGTAATAAACGTGTACTAAAAACAATGTGCACCTAACATAAGATGTTCCTTTTTCAGAACAATCCATGTGTTTTTAGACAATTCACTATATTCACAGCCAATGAAGGAATGGGTTTATACAGCTTCATGAAGATTTTTTTATAGTCATACTGGTGTTGTAAAAATATGAATTAATGTACACAGAATAAAAGAAAGTAAGTAATACAATGCTCCTGAGATTCTTAGGAATTTTCTATAGAAATAAATTACACACAAACCTTTTTGAACCTGAGGAGTGTGCTGGTTACATATCAAATCTAACTGTACACACACTTCTGAATATGTACACAATCATGTACTTAAGAACTGACCGGACTGGGAAATGTAGTTTTACAGCAAGTTTGACTTTCTACTCCTCATTGATCCAGTCCATGGAAGCGTCATTTCCAGCCCCACAGTCAGACTCATACCCTGAGGGACAGAAGACTGGTGTTATAGCTGAGGTGACGTGAAACAAACAAGCTCAAGAACATTTAGCTTGAGTCATTGCTCAACTTCACGACTAGTTTTCTGGAATTCTCTTCACACTTACAACTCAAATAGTGGAATAAGAAGGGCAAGTTACATGTTTGACACTAGGTGTCACCATTACTTAAACCAATCCAGAGAGCAGATCATTCTGTAGAACTGATATTTCAGTGTCCACATTCACTTGATACATTAAGCATGGTATATATAATGTATTGGAGAGGTTCTACTGTATTTCTTAAACAGGAATATTTCAAATTCCAGAAGCACAGAAAAAAAAAACTATGAACACTAAAAGTCTAAACGTGCTTGCAGCTCGTCCTAAAAAAGGAGGCCCCTCTGAGCACAGCAACACTTACTCGGGGCTTCCTCAGCACAGCAGCAGGGGCGCTGGGACTGGATTTTGGTCTTGGGGCCAGCCCTGCAGGAAACAGCCTGGACCCTAGGAGGAGTCGTCTCCAGGGAGAAAGCGAGGGCAAAGGGAAGCGGGGAGGACATGGAGGGTGAAGAGGGTGTTCCTGAGGTAGATGAGGACAGGCCCAGGCTGGAGGTATGGGCACAGAGGGCACAGGGGGCCGGGGAAGCAGAAGGTCCGCGGGGCATGTGGACTGGTGCCCGTTCTCCATACTGTCTCCTGGCACCACTGTGGTGCTCTGCTCGTTCTCGCTGCCAGATGAAATGAGTGGGTACAATGCCCATGACCTTGAGTGACACACACAAACAGTCATCACAACTTATTTCAGGCAAGTCGCGAATATTCCTCACTTCTAAAAAGACCAACTTCCAAAAAAAGACCATCTTTCTTTATACACGTCAACAGGATGCAAACTAGTGATGTACCTATCGTGATGCAGGCTCATGGGTGCATCAATGGCGAGCTAGTTTTGGAGGCCTGTGGTACTGTGGGACTGCTGGCAGAGACTTAGCCATAGCCTACCTCCTCACAGCAGCGATGACTGACAGCAGCCCTGTACTCAATGCGTGCCCACAGTTTGTCTCTTTGCTTGAGGAAGCGGGGGAAGTGCTTCCTCCAGCTCTTCCCCAGTGCCCAGGGAAAGATCTCGTACTTGCTTTCCTCTTCATCCTCCTCCATGGTGTTTGCGAGGTAACTGGAGAGTAGTCATGACAAGATCTGTTTGGTTAACCTATGTGTTGCAATTATGATGCAGTTTGTGTAGGCAACTTAGCAACTTTAAAGACATGAAAAACTTCTTATTTACTTACAGTGCAATAAAAAAGTTCATTCGGTTGTGCTCACTGATGCTGAAGCAAGCTCGTTTAAAGTAGACAAAAGTCATGGCCAGTAGGTACTGAAAAATGTGAGCACCAAAAAGTTAAGAGTGAGAAATAATGTAATGTATTGTTAGACAGTGGTGCATTATACAAACATATTTAACCCAAGAGATTCACCTTATCCGTGATTTTACAACAGCAGTCCATCCACAGAAAGTCTTGTATCAAATCGTCTTCTGTACGTTAAAAAGCAGGTAAATGTGTTTTACTCTAAATTAAGGTGTGTCTAATGATGCATGTGACAACTTAATTTCATTAGTTATTTTGACCAACCAAAAACTCTGAAGAAAGCTGCCATCTCTTCTCGCTGTATCACAAGTGTTGGGCCCCAGGACAGCTTGGTCAAAGAGACCTCTTCTTGTCGCCGACTAGGTTGACTCTTGCCAGGCGGCCCTTGGGCCTCTTCGACGTTGGATCTCTTCAGTCGAAGCCCTCTCTTGATCTGGAGGGTGTGCGCAGTGTGGGCTTTGATTCGGACAGTGACAGAAGGGGGAGTCTGACACCACCTATGTTTGTGTTTCATCATGCTTCTTCAGCTGTGATATCTAGCTGAATTTTCTAGAAGTGACAAAAACATACACTGTTATCCATCCTGATGGCTTCAGTTAAAGAGACTAAGAAAGCTGCTTACACACCAACTCTGGTTATAATAGTCGGTCTAACTAGTTATGCCATAATGTGGACAATCCATACGCCAAGCTGCTTGATAATATACGTACAAAACAGTTATACCAGCTAACCAGTATAATCGAAACAACAGTTTTCTTACCCTAAATTGCTTGATAGCTGGCTAACTAGCACTGGCTAGCTAGCACTGTGGTAAAAGTTTCCTCACACACAGATCATCAAAATCAATAACGTCGACAGCAGGCACTAACTACATACTTTGTAATTAGGTAGAAGTACTTTGTAATTAGAACTAGAAGAAGTTATGAAGGAGAAAGTTTCGCTGTTAAAGCTATCTCAACACATTTTTTAACCATTGGTAAAATGTAAAATGAATGTGTACACAGCCCTCGTGCCCACACAAGACAAAACACAACCGCTCAGCCTCAGACTGATTAATGATAGGGAGCGCGCTTCATGACAATGAGTCATGTTAAGTGCTCGTTTTTTTCTTCTGACGCCCTAATGACGATGTCGCTAATTAAAAAAGTAGCCTACTTTTTATGAGTTGCGGTTTGTGAAAAAAAAAACAAAATAAAGGAAATTCTAATACACAACCTTGCAGTTTTGCTGGTTTACTGTGATTATGTGACTGGACCTTACCTCTCAATAGTGGGATTTGAACGAACAGTTTTGGATATCACCAAGATATTAAGGATATGGTAGCCTACAACAATAGGCAGTGAGAGTAAAGCAGGTTCATTTGTCGGTTACCTTGGTGGTCAAGTTACAACTAACTACTAATTCTGTTTTGTTTGTTGTCTTTAAGTGCCACTCAACTGTCCATTGCATTTATTGTAGGTTGGCAATTAGTTTGTAAACAGCATATTTAGCTAAAACATTTAGAAGGTGCCTTCTTGTGATCTTACACAGGCAAGAACAACAAATACTTCAATCGTTTCCAATGAGCCCAGCCAACTGCACGTCCTTCGTGGAACACATGGACACAACTCTTCAGAAGTATTGAACAACTGTGCAAAAATATTGCTTTAAAGAACTATGGATGTGACTGAAAAGTAATAGTTTGATCAAAGAAACAGCACTTTGTGAAAATATTAACAGAAAATATGTTTTATTATAACTGTTTTCTGATCATTCTGTTTGTTAGCGAACAGTTTGTATAATTGTTTCAATCCATTTTTGTACTTAAAATTAAATAGATTGTGGAATGGTCAGATAGAAAGGTTGTATAATTAGTAATTTCTCAAAATAAAAATGTCAGGCATTGACAACTAGTCATGATGGAGCATGGCCATAAAAGTGCTTGTCTTCAATATTAAATGACTATATGTAAATGATTTAGGGGTCAGCTGACGTAGAAGGGTACAGCTTATTGGAGCGACTTAATTTTAATGAGGTGTGATGGTGGTGTGCACAGTGCACAATACCACAGCTGGTCAAATTCCAAACTCTGCACCAGTGTCACCAGTTTACATTCTTTAATC
Source organism: Hypomesus transpacificus (assembly GCF_021917145.1). Lineage (NCBI taxonomy): Eukaryota > Metazoa > Chordata > Actinopteri > Osmeriformes > Osmeridae > Hypomesus > Hypomesus transpacificus. Next base: position 9,208,175 of record NC_061062.1, read on the forward strand.
ATTGACAACACCCAACGACCTGCACACAGTTGTACACTCTGAGATAGCCTATAGGGCCTATATTTTTTCTCCATATATGTTTTGCCTATTTGGGTTAGTAGTAGTGAACAGTAGTTTTCATACACATATTGTTTTACCAATGTGGGTTTGATGAGTGATGTTGGCAGCACACTAGGCTTTGGACTCCAGTTTTAATGTATAAAGACAACATCCATTTGTTTCCCAGAGTTCATATTTGTTTTCAGTTGTCAAAAACTGGCAGGGATGGGTAATATTTTTCTCGTCTTTGGGAAAGAACATTGATACATTTTTCTATGTTTAGAGTTAATAAATGGTTCCAAACATTGAAAGCATCATCCACGGATCTCTGCAGTAACAGAATAGAAAGTGTCAACGGTAATCTCAGTTGTAAAGATATCAATTTTCAAATGTGGATGGGACTGATATGTTTTTTATAACTGATTGTGCGGTCAATGGCCATTCAATTAAAATGTAGGCCTATCAATAACAATGTAGGGGGCAGTTTTGTAGTTTTCATGTAGGCTATAATGAAACCTACGCCCTGAATGTAGGCTACATAATAACCCATCACTAAGATACAACCTATAATGCTTTACTTTGAGGTCAAAGTTCCACACTCGTCTATTAATCGTAGCCTACACTACACTTCCCAGACGGCAGCGTTATCACAGTTGCACACGATTGGCTGACCCACCCACTCCCCCTCTGCGTGCTTCCTGCAACATTTAAGGCGTAATGCGTTTCTCTATTGCCATTATTCACTGCAAGTGTTTTCAAGTGACACTTCTAGGACAGCAAATACAAAGACAGACTCGGTAAAAGTACGCAATGGTATTTATTCAAAGCAGGTGCTTCCGCCTCATTGAAGGATCTGGGAATGTCGTGGCTATGTCATCGCAGCTTGGGAAACTATTCGCACAAGGCACTAAAACGAGGATGCAGCGATGGTATTCCAGTGCTACGCAAAAGGAGAACGAACTTGTCTCTCTGACCGATCCAAGCACAGCCAACTTCAGTGTCGCAACAAACAAAAGCGACACAGAGGTAAATCATTTCAAGATTAGTTGAAATTGAGAACATAAATAGGCCTACTCAGTCTATGTTTCAAGTTAAGAGAACTGTTGACCACTGATGGTCACTGCGAAGCTTAAGCCTGGATCGAACCAATCGTTTTTGACAAATAGGCTAGTAGGCTATAGCCTGAAGTAGCCTTGAACATGCCTTGTTTTGACAGCAGATAACTGTTGAAACTGTTGCACGGTCTTCGTTGAGTCTAATGTAAAGATGAAGAGAGTTCGTACTATAAAAACTCTTGAAATATGAAGTTGTCTGAAATTGTATCGGGGTTTATATGTTGTTGTTTTTTGGCTTGCAGGTTAAAGCCAGTGGGTCTTACCCATTTATATTGACATGTCAGGCTGTCAGCGTAAGATATTTAGGGCCATATTTTACGAGATATGGCAACGCGGACGGATTCGCGGAATTTGGTATAGCCTAATCATCAACTGTAAAACCTGAAATAGGGTATTGCAGAATGTCCCATAATTTAACGGAAATGTATGAAAATAATCAAAAATGGGGCCAAGTGTAACCTAGCCTAATCGGAATAATTCTGTAGTCTTAATTGTAAAAGTCAGGTTGGTATTTTAGGCCTAGAGAAAATTATTCCGTTTTCAATTGGGGCGATTTGAGAGGGGTCCGTCGTGCGTGGGACCCTTACGTCACCTCACAATAAGATGCACTTTTAGAAACACTAGTGCAGTGCCCGTGCCGTACATGATGTTCGTGTCTGTGATGCAGCCGGTGATTACGATGTCGGTTTAAATGTAATTGAAGTTTGTGCCCACCGGCAAAATCTTTTCACAGTTCGATTAAATGCTTTGACAACTATTTCAGATTTTGTAGGCTACAACATGCTATCAATGGCGACAGAGGAGGTATTGTTAATGTAGGCCTATAACCCTATATCCCTATATATATATATCTGCCTATGTCTTAAAGGCCCTAATGACAATGTTAAAAAGTAAAGCAAAATACTTTGAGAAATAATTAAATGAAGCCTTCTTGCTGTACTTTTACATCCAGGACTTGACTATCCAAGGAGGGCGAAGGAGACGCATAAGTGAGGATGTCTTGCCCTTCTCCGCGTTTCTTACCGACAGTTTTGATCGAAGGCACAGCTACCTGCGCATCTCCCTGACGGAGAAATGCAACCTTCGCTGTAAGTTCTGATGCTCAGGGGCTGTAAAGGGGAACTAAAATTAAAACTAAAGTTTTAAAAGGTTTATAGTTAAAGGGAATTAGGCCTAATTAGTGTCACAGTTAAGACAGAGCTTAAATACAAAAAAATACTAATTTAGAAGAATAATTTGTAGTGTTCTTACCAGATAAAGTATATCTATTAAGTTAAGTAAAAACCTTCCTTTTTTAATTGTATTTTTGTATTTAATTTGGGATTATAGCATCATCACATTCTTCCAACCCTGAACTGTTTACACCTACTATATAGTTCAGTTGAGTCATTATTCCACTATTTCATTGGACAAACTCCACAACTAATTTGTGTGTTAACTGTCTGGATATGTGCCTATTTCCCTCACTCATTAGGTCAGTACTGCATGCCAGAGGAGGGGGTAAAACTCACCCCACGGGCCAAACTCCTGTCCACCTCCGAGGTGTTGACTTTGGCCCGCCTGTTTGTACGGGAGGGGGTCGAGAAGATTCGCCTCACCGGAGGGGAACCCCTCATCCGACCTGATGTCCTGGACATCATCGGTAAGACGGGGTAAGGAAGTTGGGAATAGTGGAGGAAAGGGAGCACATGGTTGGGAGGGTGGGGTGGGGACTTTTGGCTTGTTGGTCAGGTGGTGTCTTAGGGTTAGGGTTCCCGTAATGAATTCCACCATTCCCCAAGGTCTGACCGGCACTGATGGTTAGACGGTATTCGGACCGAATGCAATGCAGTGTTTCCAGCAGAAAATGTGTTAGGCAAGGTGGTAGGGTGAGATTTGCTGATGAGGGGGGGGGGGGGGGGGGGGGGGAATGGTGGTTCTCCTCCAAAAATGAAGTTCTCTGGAGAAGGGAGACTGCCGTTGGAATGAAAGGGAGAAAACTGGCGGAAACATGGCGAATATCGCTAATTAAAGAAAAAAAACGCAGTAGTCAAGGCGGCAGGAAACCCTGCAATGATTGGACGGGCTACTTGTCTGTACCTCTCGGCAGTAGTCAGGCATGTGTTTCAAGGGAGGGGCTGGGATATTTTGGTTTGAATCCTTTCAAACGCTAACTCAAATTGCTGATTATTTTACAATGAATGGTTTATGAGAATGTTATGTTGCTGCATGTGTTCCTATGGGTTGGTTGGGGGCTAGTTTAGTCATGTTTTATTTCTGGCTTCCCTAAGTGATGACTTGTGTGGCAGGCCAGCTGAATCTGTCTTTTCTTTATACTGTGTTATCATTCTCTGATATATTTTACTCTAGCTGGAATAAGTCATTATGTACAGAACCAAATTCAAACCCTTAGGCTTGTACAAACTCCCCGATAATGGACTCCAACTCCTACCGAGAGATTGAAATGTTATGGAAGCCTAGCATGTTGCATTTTTTCCGTAGAGAAATGATCCATATCTCTGTCTTACCCTCCATGCATTCCCCCAATTTTATGTACTTTGTGTGAGGGGTGAATGGATTCTCAACGCTACAACGGCATGGTTGATCCTGTTACACAGTGTTCCGCCATGTCTTTCTCTTTGGCCTGTAACTGCACCGATTGAATAGTTAGAGTGGTTAAACATACGCATGTCATCAATGGAAAGAGGGAAATGGTTCTTGATGTTACCAGATCCAATCCAAGTCAAGGCACATCATAGGTCATGGCTCTAAAGCATATCCTGTGTGTGTAAAATCCAATGTTCTGACAGGAAGGAGGTATCTGAGAACAGCCTCGCAACTGGTCATGTGCAGATCACCAGTATCCCTCCCTTCTACCTCACGGTCACAAATACCATTCAAAGTAGATCCTTAAAGTGGTGATTAGTGTAAAGTGGTACTAATAAAGTGTACTACGTTCAGTGTTCTTTTAGTTGTTTCTGGCTCAGAAATAGTTTTGAAAAGAATTACGTTTCCTGAGGCTCCTACTTCCTCTTAATAAACACATGGGTTTGGAGTCAACGCTGACTGAAAACACTGGAACACACTTCCTCTTGCACTTTGCTTGTATCTTACATCTTCCTTTCCCTGCTTGTCTCTTCAAATGGTTCAATCATCTGTCTTTGTCTAACTGTACAGCTGAGATGAGGAGGTTGCCTGGTCTGAAGACCATTGCTGTGACCACCAATGGTATGAACTTGGCCAAGCAACTTCCCAAACTGAAGGACGCTGGGCTCGACCTGCTTAACATCAGCCTGGACACTCTGGTGCCAGCAAAGTTTGAGTTTATCGTCAGAAGGAAAGGTAGGCACACTGTTGGATTGGATAGAGACCTGCCAAAGCTGTATTTGGGATGTATTAACACTTATTTATCTTTAGGTAAGAGGTTTACAAATGATTTAAAATGTAATAGTTTAGGAAGGATAGTGATTGCGCTACCCCCTATGAGCCCAAATGAATGGCTTGCAGAGGACATTTTGTGTCAAAGGGAAAGGAGGGGGGTTCAGGGAAGCACGTGCATGAGAGTAAAGGACAGATGGACTGAGACGGCTTATAAGGAGAGAAGCCGCAGCAGTGCAGGAAATGGAGTTGGAGCCGGATCTCTTACAGTACACTTGGCTTTCACTGTTTGGTTCATCAATCTTACCGTCAAGAAGGACCTATAGGGTTTATCAAATGAGCCACTTGCTCACAAGTATTGATAGTTATATTGATAGTTGTTATAATAACTTTATTTTGTTATGGGTTGTAGCAGATGTGATGGTGCATTTTTTACATAGTCACAACATACTCAATCCTTCATATTTAAATTGACACCTTTCAAATGCAGAGGGGTCTTCACATAACTGAAAGTGGACACTTGGTATAATCTGCTAAATATGAACGGCTTTAAATGTTAATAAGTAGATTGGAGCTGTAAAAAATGAATGCCAGCATAAAAGATGTTCAAGATTATTACAGTTTTGGCTCTCAAGCTTTCTTATGAAATAAAAGACTACCTTTACATCAAGTAATCAGAATCAGAAAGGGTTTTATTTGCCATGAAAGTTTGCACAGACAAGGAATTTACTTTGGCAGGAATTGCACACACCACCCATATAAAACAACAGCAACAGTGACTCAGCAATTTTAAATTACTCTGAGCTCAGTTCAAATCTTTTTTCTTTATTGTTTTTATTTTATTTGACTTTTTATCACTTGCATTGCATATTGTTGCCCCCCATTCAAGTCTGAACGTTGTCCAGCACAAAATGTCATGTCATTTATTCCTGTTATGAAAAATGAAACTTTAGCTGTGTGTTCATTGTTGGGTTCCTCTCACCTGACAGGGTTCCACAAGGTCATGGAGGGCATCGACAAAGCCATTGAGATGGGATACAACCCTGTGAAGGTAACAACCCATTTCTGCAATTATCCTATTTCTGGGATCATTTTATTGGATTGAGGATCAGTGGCTACCTATTTAAAGTCCTGTAGGGAAGGGTGATACAGAAATAGGGAAATAATCTGTACTGTAATGGTTCACATTTGAAAGCCTTTCAGGAGAGGTGTGTGAATACCCAAGGTATGTTTGGGACCATGCTCCAATGTTCCTTTCTCTATGTTGCAAAACACAATTTCTCTAAACCCTCTTTGGTTGCTGCTTTTCATTGCCCTCTGCAGGTCAACTGTGTTGTAATGCGGGGTCTCAATGATGATGAGCTGCTAGACTTTGTGTCCCTCACAGAGAAAAAACCTCTTGAAGTACGCTTCATTGAGTACATGCCTTTTGATGGTAAGGACACCATCTCTTAAAGCTGCAATAGGAAACACAAATGACCAGTAATTAAAATAAGAAACAGCAAAACTTCCACGCTAGCCTTCCGGGTTTGATTGACGAGGGTTTCACAAAATACGACAAAGACATTTATCTGAACAATATTCTCAGGCCTCATATCGTTCTTGACAACATGGACATGCTCTCAGTTCAGAACATGAACACGAAACGAGGTGGGCGAGCAGTCAGAGATACAATATGTTACAATTATTTCTAATTTACCTACCACTTCCCCTTTCTTATATAAAGACAATATGCCTTTTCATTTTATGAAGTGTTCTTTATTCCCTGTAAGTGAAAATGCAGTACAGTAGGCCAAAAATGGGACAAAACCTTGACCTTTTCTTACCTATTACCTCTTAAACCTTTGTCATTTCACCAGGTCATCCTCAAACCTGTCAAAAACGTACAGACTCAAAAATAATGTAATTCTTCAATTATACTTTAATAGTGGAATCCTATTTTCAAATAAGATTCAGATCTGTGCCTTTAAAAAAGAACACATTAAATGTACTTTACTTTTTTTTTTACTGTACTTTAATTAATTATTGATTATCCTCAAACAGGTAACAAATGGAATTTCAAGAAGATGGTGAGCTACCAAGAGATGCTGGACCACATAAGGCAGCAGTGGCCTTCCCTGAAACAGCTTCCCATTGGACACACAGAAACAGCCAAGGTTAGACCCCCCGTTCCCCCACCCCCATCATATATTGTTTCACAGACTATCTGAATTATTAATCCACACTCATCTAACACCTTCATGGCACCCAAATGTAGTATTCTGAATGCATAGTCTTCCCAAGAACCAATTACACTGACAGGCCATGCATTTTGGTGGGCTTACAGTGTCTGCCAAGCTAATTGGTTTCCCCCTTCTTTGCGTTTGATTGACTCTTTATTTCTCCATCTCCATTTTTCTTTTCTCATACAGACATTCAAAGTTCCAGGCTTCCAAGGCCACATAGGCTTCATCACCTCCATGTCGGACCACTTCTGTGGCTCCTGCAATCGGCTACGCATCACTGCTGACGGAAACCTAAAGGTGAATGCAACACAGACAACGTTTATATGCACACTCTTAGATAGAATGCATGTCCTTCAGTTGTCGCCAGGGCAAGGTCCAAGTAGTGCAGAAATGAGAGACATTTGTGATTGTAAATGTAACTGTTGTTGGGTTACAGGTTACAGTTTAGACATTCTAATGGTTGGGAGGCATGACAGGTGATGGAGTATAAGCCAAACAGAAGTCAGTCTTAGTCATTTGCAAAGATCACACAAGGTAACACTGGGCATTGACATTCTTGAGGTAGGCCCAGCTACATATACAAGACTTAACAAAAAGGACGCAGATAACAACACCAAACATGATGTTGTAACAGAAGCAAACATTACACTTATGTCCCTTTTCCCAACTCCATTCAGTCGGCTGGACAGGCTACCAAGAAACGAGTAACCTCTCCCAAAGAGCTGGGTTTGCATTTGAAGCGGAGAGATATTTGAAGACGTATTGGATAGTACCCAATTGCTGTGAAAGTACCAAGTCAATGAAGTGAATCGCCAAGTACAAGTTCAAGACAAAATGCATGTATTTATTATAGATCTATAAGGTGCAGTTGTCTGATACACTCAAGTTGAGCATTTCAGAAGACTGGACAAATAATACAGGAACGAAGGGCAGTTAAATAGTATCACAATATGGGGGGGTTTACTCTCACAAGAAACGTCAGTGAGATGACAATCAACATAGCATTTGCAAGCACAGAAAGAGGACGCTGCATGCTAGATAGCGTTTGTTTAGCCTTTAGAATAGGGCTCCTAGAAATGGCCCTGACGTTCCATGTTCTCATGAGCTAATATAGCAGGGTATAGTTCAAACAGTGTTTATTATATTCAGAGCATTCCAAGTAGAAAGTAATCATTAGTTGTAATCTTTAATTATTGTTAACTGATCACTGGTTAAGGACAGATCTCTTAATTTTTTACTGAAGTCGAGAACAATAGGGACATATTAGCATTTTCCCATTGTAAATAAAGTCATATCATGATATGAGAATGGAGCTTACCATAGTCTACACATAAACGGCCATGAATATGAACAAAAATTGCCCGAAGGTCTGAATGACAGAACTTGTACAAGGGAGCCCCTGCGACATCTACTGAGAGGAAACAGAATTGCAGCCTTGAAAGGCAGGAATCAACATGGCTGGTAGCAATATCACAAAAATAGGAGCTGAATTTCTGTCAACTATCTTATCCCTGCGTGATTTTGAAAATGTGTATACTAAGTGATAAAACGCTCCTCTAAGAAAAGTCATGAAAGGAGTGTCCTGGGATTTGATCAAGTGCAAAGATTTTATTCCATTCTTTTTTTAACACATTGTATAATTCTGCACATGAAGTTGAAATATGTACTTACAAAAGTTAGATATCACAATATATACCTCTCCTGCTTCAACAGGTATGTTTATTTGGGAATTCTGAGGTATCTCTGAGGGACTGTCTGCGCTCTGGGGCATCTGAAGACGAACTGCTGGAGATCATTGGTGCTGCTGTGGGCAGGAAGAAGAAGCAACATGCAGGTGCAGCACCTTACTTTATCATGGCTGGCTATGGAGGCCTACAGAGCTATTAAAATACCATGTGTGCCACTCAACTTTATTATTTATAGTGAAGTAGTACAAATGGTGGGATTCAAAAAATACTTTTTAAAGGGACTGTGGCAGTTACAGGGTGATTTTTATCCATTTGTCCAGCATTCACTTTTCTGTTAAATGTGCTGGTTTGATGGACAAAGGAAAAGTTACTACATTGGTTCTATAGCACACTTTTTCAGTCAAGAATAATTATTTGCATCTGGTGCTTGTTGACACTGAATATCCAGAATGAACAAAACTGATAATGAAATGAAAATGTAATAAAATGGCAGTACAGTGGCGAAATCCATGAAAGCTTTCCCACTCTGCATCAGAGTTTGTGTCAAATGCAAAGGTAGTCAGCCGCTACAATGTTTCCTTTAAATAGCTCTCTCTCTTTGACTGTCCACAGGCATGTTCAGTATCTCCCAGATGAAGAACAGACCCATGATCCTCATCGGTGGGTGATGTGGCTGTACGTAACACATTAACGCCAATCTTTCCCTTTTTTGTGTTGATAATTTCCCAAAACAAACGACAATGTTATTGGATGGAATTCAATAACATGCCAAACCCCAATTTAGCCTTCTTGCTTGTATATGTTAGTGATCTTTGCAGGCTCCACAAATCTTTGCACTTACCTTTTATGTAAATGTTCTTCCCATCTTGCAGGCACATCATGCCAAAAAACCCTGTCCCTACCCGTGAGCCAAGAAACCAAGGGGGACACTATCCCCATCTCCTATCTCCGTGATATAGCAGTCCTCACTTCACCCATGGCTGCTGAACCGTCCCAGTCCTTTGGGATGGGTGTTCAACACAGTGGGAACACACTGTGCCTTCCAGACTGTCCTGTTTCAACAGGAGTACCTGATGTCAGCTGCTCAGGATCCCACAAGAGGTCCTATGTTGTAAAGAAAAACCTTTTTGAGGAAGTCAAGGAATGTACAAGAGCCCCCTTTTGTGAGAACAAGATTGACAACAAACCGCACATCCCTTTTTCTCAAATGAAGACCCCTGACCACAACACACACACATATGTATTAAGTCAAAATCACAGTGAGTTCCACAAGTACACACTAGCCAAACGTCCTAACAAAATAAAGAATCGTGTCACAAGAATGGCTGGAATTTTATCCCTTTGCACACTACGGACCAATACCAAAATAGATACCACTCAGGCCAATAGCATTAGGCTGTGTCACAGGAATGCCTCAATAGATCTCAAAGGCAAAGGAACACAGGAATGCTCAAAGGAGGACGCCAGCCTCCAGACAAACGGTACTTCCACAGCCCAGTTAACTCATACAGATTCCGAAGGCCGAGCCTCCATGGTAGATGTGGGCATGAAGACTCCCACCCGGCGCATGGCCACAGCCCATGCCACTATCCATCTGGGCCCTACTGCTTTTTGCTTGCTTTGCGACAATCAACTAACCAAAGGCGACGCATTAGCAGTTGCACAGCTAGCCGGCATCATGGGAGCCAAGCAGACCGCAGCACTCATCCCGCTCTGTCACTCAGTCCCCTTGGACCACGCCTCTGTCACGTTTAACCTTGATGAGGCGCGGGACAGTGTTGTCATCACAGCAACTTGCCACACCTCGAGCCGTACAGGCATCGAGATGGAGGCGCTCACGGCCGCGTCCGTGGCCGCACTGACCCTCTATGACATGTGCAAAGCAGTGAGTCACAATATCACCATTACGGACATCCAGCTGGTAACCAAGACAGGTGGTAAGAGGGACTTCCACCGGTATCCCCTGAAGTAATGTAACTTCTCTCACCAGTAACATTGGGTTCATTTTCAGCCCCTGTTGAAGTGAGCTTCTGTTATTGAATTCAGAATAGCTGCATTAATCAATTAGATTAATGACTGCTTCTTGGAAGGTTTTGGGCTGTAATGCACATAAAAATCCCAGATAGCTTGTGGTTTGCTCCAATTCAAAGCCTCATGGATACTTCTCCAATGACAAAGCTTATGCTATGCTGTTTTGGCCTTTTCTAGAACTCATGAAACAACAAGCTGCTTGCACAATCTAGTTGATAGTAGGTGGTGCCTTGTACTAAACATTACTCTGCATTACTCATTCATTTACTTTCAAACAAGGATTTTTTAATATGCTAACATTATACAGTCCTTCGTTTTTCAGTAGGCAGGCTCCATATATCCTGTATTGTAAGTCCAAGGTGGGAAGGTATACATGTGGACTATGCATTGTTAACCTTTTGATTTCAACCCCTACCGTAAAGTGTGCGACAACAAACTAGATTAATTTTTCTGTAATTGCTTTGACTGATACCCTAAATTCTTAAATTGTTCTCCACACATCATCAGCCATTTAACTGTAATAATTATAATAGTACTAATAATACTAATAATAGTATTTGTATATATAATTGTAATCGAATATTTTCCTTCATTTATGATTGAAGACAATGAAGAGCAAATTTGCATCTAATTTCTATTGAACTAGTTCACCTGGATGCATTTTTTTAATGAAGCAGCACAATCACACAATGGTTACTGTCAATACTTGTTAAGTCTGTCTGAGAGTGTAAACAATGTGTGTTAGTTTTTTTGATAGACATATTGGCCACTCATCCATCTGACATTGATAGTGATTTCCTCTTTCTGTAAAATGTCATTTTATGCCGCTATAGGTATGTAGAAATGTAATAAACGTATTTCCCTACTGCATATCTTTATTTTATTATATGGCAGACAGTACGAGCGTTCTGATTGGCTAATGGGTAGCCGTGTTGACCTCATCGCCGGTCTGCAGTCTGATAAGTAAGGGATAGGCTATAGAACACCGGTCATTATCGGGAAAATAAGCCCTATAACTTATAACCATAACTTCGCATCAGGGTGTTGTTCGCCCTGCATGGACTTATTTGTTTGTAAACATTAGGGATGCGCGCGCAATGTGGTTGATGTCAGAATAATTACAAAATGCGTCAAAGTTGTTGTGTGTGAGTCTGGTCAATCATGAAATAGCTGTGTCGTCATTACAACCCGTGCAGTTGCTCTGGAGCAAATAGCATAGAAATGGCTCTGGGGATTTCTAATTGGTCTATTTGTTTGTCAACATTCGGGATGCGCGCGCAACGTGGTTGCAGAAAACCGGGAAAGGATAGCATTTTAAATGGAAAAAGGACCACATGGATAATACAAATAGTTAAATTTAAAAAGACCAAAAAGGTCGAGGAGGACAGCCTATAAGAGAGAAAGAATTTTGATTTGGGTCACGAAAGTCTTGAAATTTGAGAGAGAATGTCGCATGGTACAGACCGCATAGTCGAGCGCAACCATGTCTTCACGTCATGTCACAAAGTTAATAATTGTACAGTTTTACAGTCAATTTTGGCCAGAGATAGCCTATGACCTGATCTACACTCCAATAGACCGGGGAGAATTTCCTCTTTTGCAACAGACATGCGCAGTTGAGCCTGCTTGTGTGACGTAGGGTGATAATTGGTCTATAGGAGACGAGATAAGGAAACGTTTCCATGTGATTCAGCCGCCGAGCTAGCACTCTAGTCGAACTTACCTAGTGTTTCCAGGGCTCTCAAGTCTCACGCCCATTCGCTCAGACTTCCCGCCTTTGGAGTTTCGCGCCAGTTAAGGTGGTCTCGCGGTCCAGTGGTAGTTTACCTCAGACTGATTTCATCTCAGGATTGGAACACATTATCAGAAGGTAGCTACCTACATTTAGCTGCTTTCATCAAGTTTAGTCGCACGTAAAGTACTTAACGTTAGGAATATGTTATTAAAATGATATAAATTAGTATTTTTATAAGTGAATGCGGCATTGTAAGGTTAGATAACATTAACCAGTCGACGGTGCTAATATGCTACAGTACTACTGTAGCATACTAGCATACTAGTACTGTCAGTAGCAGCTGTAGCTAACTACTGTGTACTGTAGCTAGCTGCCGAGTTGTTAGCTAGCCTAATTATTTAGCTAGCTAATATGTCTAGTCTATTCACAATAAATAAATTATCTGTGGCTAGTGCCTTGCCGGTTGTGATACAGATGTTGGTTAGTTAGAAGGTATAATTTATGACTAGATATAACTAGTAAAGTAGAATTAGGGAAGAGGTAACTAGCTAGTTAGCTAGCGAGGTAGCTAGCGGTAACTACTGTAACGGATGCAGACGTTTCTTGCAGCAGTTACTCCAGCAGCAGAACCTACGACCAACTCCGAATATTTCAGATAAGATGAGTTCTTCAGAGGAGGTGAGGATAGCGTTAGCTAGCTGGCCATGGATGCTAACAATGCCAGTCATTTTAGTTAAAGAGTGAATTTGCTAGGGAGCCCGAATTCCGAGTTTGGTTGTAGTTTGTGTCTGAACTGATGGTTACCTGACAGGACGACTATGTAGACCTCAAGACACACTTCTCCATGATTGAGTGGTCCAGGTTGGAGGAATGGGAGAAAGTCCTCTTTAAATATATAAAGCGAAACCATCTGGCTATTCTGGTTATAGGTACTACCTTCTCAGTGTCTCACATGGTTACTTAGCAACAGTAAGGTTTTCTTGGATTAAAATAACGTTGACGTGGGGAGACCCCCCTCCACGTAAGGTTACTGCTGTTATAGTAGTGTTGTATTACTGTAGTAATACTAATCCTACACCACTGCAGTACTGCTGTACGTATTGTGTTACACCAATAGTGTGTCCACATGCAGAATAGTTAACAGAATGCTTCTGAAGGAATCAGAGAGTAACTGTTTGACTGTAATGTCATAGAGGAATGCTTCAATGTTCTGTTGTGTGTGTGTGTGTGTGTTCCAAGCCCCACGGACCTCCAGACCCCCTTCTAGGAGACCAGCTGCTCCGACACACACACCTGCATCACAGGTGAGATATACACACACCTGCAACACAGGTGAGATATACACACACCTGCACCACAGGTGAGATATATACACACACCTGCATCACAGGTGAGATATACACACACCTGCACCACAGGTGAGATATACACACACCTGAACCACAGATGAGATATACACACACCTGCACCACAGGTGAGATATAGTCACACCTGCACCACAGGTGAGATATACACACACCTGCACCACAGGTACATACTAGGGGTGGGCGATATGGCCAAAATCTTTTATCACGGTATGAGTAATTTTATATCACGGTTACGGTATATATCACAGTATAGTAATTGTTCTGTAAATATGCAAAACAAGACGTTACTGGCTATTATCTAAAGGCAACGACAGTCTGAGCGTTCCGATGCGATGGCTGATGAAAACTTGAACAACAAATCTAATTGGTTACCTGTAAAATGGGTTATCAAATATATAATTAATTAGCATTGGCATGAATGTGGTCCGCTTAGACAAAATACACTCCATCGAAAATTCTGTCACACCAATGCAAATGTGCTTCAAGGTCAAACAAAAATATCAAATAAAATAAAAGTTAAACTACAATTATAAATATCGCAAGAATGCGATTTATATGATGGCTAATATACAACACAACAACTAGATTTTTTTTAAAAAAAGGATACCGCGGTTGAAACGGTAAAGCCAAATCTACCTGTAGACACATTTCTACCGTTGCACGGTATATATCGTCATACTGCCTAGCCCTAGTACATACAGCAGGTAAATACACAATATTGCTACAATAATACTGTAAAATAATCTGAAAGTTAAATCCAGTTGAGGAGCTCTCTGTCTTTTTCTCTCTCCATCACTCCCCCCCCAGCCCCCCATTGGGGAGGTAGCGGGACCCAGCAAGGGGGCCAGACCCACCCTGGAAGAGATGCTGAGTGAGGAGGATCTGGCCTTCCTCAGAGACGCCAGCCCCCCGACACAGACGCTCTCCCTGACATCGGCGGGCCAGAGCACCAGTGGGGGGGGCACTCACGGAGGGGGCGCGGGAAACCCCGGACAGGGTTCCCGCGGGGTCTTAAAAAGTCTTAAAAAGTCTTAAATTCGGAACTTTAAATTCAAGGCCTTAAAACGTCTTAAAAACGGCCATATTTTCATCCGAGGTCTTAAATTTAATTTAGTCAGGTCTTAAAAATGGGGTTCTCTCGTTCATTTCCAGAAACGGGCGCAGAAAGTTATTACAAAGTAGCAAACAAAAATTGAGTCATAAAATACATAGCGGAGCTCTAGAGTCTTTGCTACAACGCTGCCCTGAGAACGTTGGTTCGGTGTGTTGTAGTTCTTTCGGGGGATATTGGTGATGGTACGTACGTGGTGATGGAACTACAAATCCCATGATGAATGCATTGCAATACTTGCCCGCGAAATACGTTTGTGTCTCCTCAGAGTTTGAAAAGTTTGGTTATGTGAGAAAATGGGAAAGTGTAGTTTCAAAGAGTCATGGCTAGAGCACATCGATTTCCGCTGTTGGTTAGTAGCGGTACCCAGCTCCAGGTACGAGGCTCGCTGTAAACTATGTCTAAAAAATATTAAATTAGGGACTCTGGGTGTGAAGGCGCTGGAGTCACACGCAAGAGCGGAGAAACACAAAGTAGCCATAAAATGCCTTCAGCGGACACAACCAATTAGTGAGTTTTGTGCCTCACCCCTGCCTTCCCTGCCGTCTTCCTCCTCAATGCCGGGCCCCTCCGGTCTTCAGCGCAATATCGCAGCTCCCTCGAACGACCTTCGGGCTACTTTTGGATCGACTGACACGTCGAAAGCCGAGGTGCTGTGGATACTGCACACGGTGACTAAACATCACTCATTTAATAGCAACAGTGAGATTGGCGATCTTTTCCGAGTGATGTTCCCTGATTCGGTAATTGCGAAGACGTTCACTTGCGGGCCCAACAAGATCGCCTATGTGGCAAGATTTGGATTGGGGGAGTTCATAAAGAGGGAATTGATTCGTTCCATAACCGGGCCGTATGTCGTAATGTTCGACGAAAGTCTTAACCAGACCACCAAGACCAAGCAACTTGACGTCCACGTTCGTTTCTGGAATAATGGCAATGTAAAGTCGAGGTACCTGGGTTCACAGTTCATGGGACATGGGACAGCGCGGGACCTACTGAAACATGTCAAAGTAAGTGAAAGTTGAATGGGCTATTCTTTTACTTATCAATTTTGAGACTAAGGAAACAATACGTGTAGAAAGCGATGTCTGTCTAGTGTCTACACATTTGAAGCTGTAGCCTACATAGAAAAAGTTACCTAACATTGTATATGGTTTAATTTATTTTATCAGTTTAGATGAACCTTTATTGTCTCAAACAAAAATTAGGCAATCGAGAGAGGAAATGTAGGTTCACATACAGTTTAGGCCACATTAGCAGTCATAGTTCTACAGACCTAACTACAGAGATACATAAAGGCTTGTAGTCAAACATGGAGATAATTAAATGTACAATGACTGTGTATGTGTGTGCGCCATTGCTTTAATGATGTATATCTGTCTTTATTTCTCCTTATTTTCAATACATAAGGAGTCTTTGGATCAATTGGACTGCAGCAGGCTGATGTCAGTCTCCATGGATGGGCCTAATGTTAACTTTAAGTTTTTAGAGCTCCTCCAGCTTGACCATGCTGAGAACTACGGGGGTGCACAACTGGTGTCCGTTGGCAGCTGTGGGCTCCACACACTGCATAATGCCTTCAAGGCTGGCTTTTCGATGTGGCATGTGGACAAGCTACTAAAGGCAATGCACACATTATTCCACCATGTTCCAGCGAGGAGGGAGGACTACGTAAGAGTCACCAAGTCCACAGTGTTCCCTCAGCCATTCTGCGGCCATCGGTGGCTGGAAAACCTTCCGGTTATCGAGAGGGCTCTGGCGGTCTGGCCATCTCTCCAGCTATACCTGGATGCTGTGCACAGAAAAGAGCTGCCAAACCCCAAGACAACACTCTATGTTGCAGACATTTGGTCCCCTATTTGGCCCTTTTCTCTTTTCCTATTAGGGTATTGGGTTAGCATGGACATCTTGCTTTTGTTATTCCTTCTTCTAATGGTCCTGCACCTGTTCTGTGTGCAGTGGCTCTTATGTATTTCACACAGGCTTTTTTGTTATTGAAAACATTAAATAGGTGAAGAGTCGGTTTAGGTATTGAGTGCTGTGATTTATCTATATATGCATATTTGACTTTTCTTTTATCACTCACTTTGTTTTAGGGGATACCATTGTCCAACAGTTTGAGTCTTTCCTGTCTGTTGAGGCAAGGAACGAAGAACTTCTCAACTTCCAGCCATTTGAGAACCGACTAGACACCTTCCTACATGAGGTTAAGCCGTCCCTATCCTGCTGCTTGGGATTTTTGCCAGAGGTTGCTCCTTCTTTCACATGGGCAGGCCTCCGTTGAAAGGGGATTTTCTGTTAACAAGGAGGTGGAGATCGAAAACATGCATGAGGAGACCATCGTCACAAATAGGCTGATCTGCGACCATGTAGAGATGCATGGGGGTGTGACAAAGGTTCCCCTCACCAGAGAGCTCCTAACATGTGTGGGTGCAGCCCGCTCAAGGTACCGCATCTTTCTTGATCAGGAGCGTACCAAGAAAGAATCGGAAATGCAGAGCCTGAAGAGAAAGCTGGCAGATGAGGGTTTAGAGCAACTAAAAAAGAAAAAGACCAGTTTAAAGGAGGTTTCCGACTGTCTTGCCAGGGAGGCAGACATGCTTGCCGAGGAAGCCGAGGGAAAGGCTGGCTCAAAGATGGCCCAGCTCCTCTCCAAGTCAAATGCCCTCAGAAGGGCGTACAAAGACAAACTGGCTGAACTCAAAAACATTGAGGCTGAGATTGGTGCTAAAGGAGAGGAACTTAGGCATATGTAATCTCTTTCTCTTTTCCTTTCTCTCGCAGTTCAGTAAAGTTCAGAATGTTTCATTTGCATAACAGTTTGGGTTGAGCAGTATTGCCAAAGCAGTCCATATTGAAGGGACATTTGAACATATATATCATTATATATAACAAGGAACTAGTAATAAGACAAAATAGCAGTAACATGGATAGTTGGAAAGTAACATATAAATGCATGTTAAGATACTAAATGTAAAAAATGACTAAAAGTAAAGATACAAAAAGGTTTTAAGTCATACAAGGTTGATTCACTGTCCCTCAAGTTGTGACATTGACATACATATCTCACACACACACGCACTCACACACACTCTTATATAATGATATTAAATGCTTTTTTCAGAATTTCTTTGATTTGAATATTTATTTGGTCATGCGTCGTGTAGGTCTTAAATTTCAATCTTTATGGTCTTAAAATGTCTTAAAAAGGTCTTAAATTTGACTTACTGAAACCTGCAAGAACCCTGCCCGGAGGCCCAGGAGAAATGTGATCCGTCAACTTCAGGTGATAGATGCTGGATGTCTGTGTATGTCTTTGTGATTTCTGTGTTTGCGTGTCAGAAGGAGCGGGACATAATGTGTGTGTGTGTGTACCAGGCCTGTCTAAGGCAGAGTGTGTGAGGAGGAGCAGGGCAGCAGAGAACATCCAGTTCTCCAGAGGCAGGAACCTGTAAGATAGACACTACCTCTGTAAGATAGATACTACCTCTGTAAGATGGATACTACCTCTGTAAGATAGATACTACCTCTGTAAGATGGATACTACCTCTGTAAGATAGACACTACCTCTGTAAGATAGACACTACCTCTGTAAGATAGACACTACCTCTGTAAGATAGATACTACCTCTGTAAGATAGACACCCTCTCTTTCTCCCTTCCTCTTAATCCCTCTCTCTTTCCCCTTCTCTCTCTCCCCTTCTCCCTCCCTCTACCTCTATTGTATTTGTAAACATACTGCCTCTCTCCTCCAGCCCTGTGGCTGATGGACCGGGCCAGACTCACCCTGCCACCGGGCCTGGAGGTCAGGAGGTCAAACATCCCTGGGGCCGGGCTGGGTGTGTTCCACTGTGGGGGGTTGGTCGCCAAGGGAACCCACTACGGCCCCTACAAGGAAGAAGTGAAGGAGGAGGAAGAGGCCATCGAAAGTGGATACTCCTGGGTGGTGAGGAGGAGGACAGGGGGAGGAGTGGTGTGTGTTCTGATGAATTTGTAAGGAATACGATTACATTTGAACATTTTAATATCAGAAAGACGATCAGAAAAAATTGTTTTTACTGAAAAAGCTTTACCTGCATCCTTGGCTTGAAGTAGAACGTTTCCCTGACAGAAAGTTCCCCAAATGTATGAGTGTATGTTTTAAAACCAGGTATCTATGGGTCTTAAGTGAGCACAAACAGTGTGTGCATTTCCAGATTTACAAGAGCATTGTCTTAAATGTTTCCATATTCATGTTGTGTGTTTATGTGACTGTGTTACATCAGGATGGGAGAAATTATGATAAGAAGCACCAGATCAATATTCATGCTTTAATTAAAAACTGTTCATTACGTTATGAGAACAATCCCACTTCCCTCCACAATTAAACACAGTAATAATTATTCCTGCTGTCTCTGCCACTTCCCACAAATGCTGTAATGCTTGAATACTATAATAATCTAAAGAGTCGTCATTTGAATAGAGTTATTCGTTCATTTTCCTGTGGCCGCACATTGTGACAGTTGCATAGGCTCAGTAGAGAAAACAGAAACTATTTGTTCACCACTCGACTGGATCTTTGGTTTGGAGTCTTTCTTTTATTTGTCACGTGACAGTTGCATAAGCTCAGGATAGGAAACTGAAATAATTAATTCACCTCAACTGTGTTCTTGGGTATGATTCTTTCACAATTTCTTCCATTATTGCCAGTCTTAGCTAAGAATACATGAATGTTCTCCACTCAACTGCGTCTTCGGCTATGAGTCTTTCGTTACTTTTCACGAGACTGTTACTGTAATCTGACTCGCCAGATTGTTTGTTCCTCATATCAGACAGATAGTTCATCCAATTAACTGCCAAGTATTTTTTTTAAGTGCCTGCCCTTTTCCAAACAGTTTACAAAGACTACTTTCAAGATTGATATTTGGAGCAAACCATTTGGCGAGTGAAGTTACATTTTCTTTCATAGTCAGCTGTCTTTACATTATAGTCATTCTCTCATGTTATGTATGTTCTCAATCACTTGTTTTTTGTTTGTTTGTTCCCTCTCTCCAAGCCAACTATTGCAAAGGACTGCACCTCCCCCTTGTGTCATGTGATATCTGTCCACTGCACTTCAGTGTTTATATTTGTCTACTGCACTAAAGGCTCCACAAGTGCTTCGGGTTCAGGTTTCAAAGCTGCTTTGGAACTGGAAGTACTGACTACATATATTATTCTAGAGAGAACAGATTCAACATCTTGTTCCACACATTATTTAACCAGAGCAGTGCCCAAAGTTACATTCATATCACCTTGTCTGCCTGTTCTGCCATTGTGTGTTCTGGGTCCAGAACCTTCGCTAAAGAATCACAGGAGAATTGGCATTGGGGTGGTGGAGGAAATGTCTGTGTCATGGGGGTTTGTAGTGATCAGCACACCACATCACTGTGGAGAAGCAAGAGTGCTATCTTTTTTAGTATATATTTAA
Organism: Hypomesus transpacificus; assembly: GCF_021917145.1. NCBI lineage: Eukaryota > Metazoa > Chordata > Actinopteri > Osmeriformes > Osmeridae > Hypomesus > Hypomesus transpacificus. Next base: position 9,228,291 of record NC_061062.1, read on the forward strand.
GTTGAGAGTGACTACAGGGTGTATATTCCTCTTACGCTAATTAGAGTACAAGAGTGATTTTAGAACATGTTGAGACACACTACCAAGGAATGTCAGTCTAGTTGGGAATGTCTTATATCTCACATCTTCTCCTGAACAGTGAACGGGTAATACATTGAGTTCCGACAGCAGAGGGGGAACAATCAATTTGTGAGAAACCAATTAAACCCAATTAGAAAAATTGCATTCCAATTTGTCTTCAAATATAAGCCTGAGAACCAGATCAGAACATGATTTCTCTTCTGTAAAATAACAGTCTGAGAGAACAGGGGAAACCGAGTACTAATCAATAATTGTTTGTAGACTGTAGTCCCTTCCTCTCTCTCACTCCTTCACTCTGACTGTTGTGTTTTGTGCTCTCATTTCCCCTATCCTTTTCTCCACAGTGTTGGCGATGCCGGTAAATTCAGACCTAACATGGCCGCTAGCTTTGGCTAATCCATTTAAAGTTGTCTGGCTTGTATAGATTGACTTACTAAGGCTTGTCTTGTCTAAGTCCATCTCACTCAGTTTGAAGTGGTAATTAATTTGAAACTGTAAATTATTAATTTATGAAATACTTGAATGTCCTGAACAAACATAAGTAAACTAGCTAGCCATTACTATGTTAATTATAACATCTGTACATTTTGGGGAATTTGTGCTTGCCCCATGGTCACATGAACTGACCACTTCACATTGACCTGACCATAATTCCACAGAGCACAATTAGATGTTAGACATTAAAATTGACAATTCTGAAAATAACATTAAACACACTTGTTTTGCACCAAGTAAAGTTTTGTATTACCTTGTACTTTAGCTGACATAAGCACAAACAAGTAGAAACTATATACGTTTGAACTATACAGTAACAACACTCAAAAAATTAAAAACAGACATTCCACGTGCACTGAGCAGTCTTTGTTGCTAAGCAACTTTCAGAGGGCAAACAATTCTTTATCTACTGAAAAAATATACCTAATGCACATTCAGATCAAATTACCTAATGATGATCTGTATTGCCAATATTGTCTGCAGGTCTTCCAGCTGTGATCTGTTTTCCTGTCTACAGCCACTAGATGGTAGAATACGTCCAAAAACCGTGGGAGCTCAACCAGGTTCCCCTGTCTCCATCCAGTATGGCAGTACAACCTCTGCAGAGGTTTGGGGAACCAGTATGTAAGAATACCAATTAAGAACCCTAAGCATACATGGCTGTATTCAAAAAGTATGTCAAATAATGTCAGGCAGCAAGGTCTCTTCTTACAGAGGAACTCTGTCTAAGTTTGGCAGATGATTACCTTCTGAAACCTCCACCTTACCCTTTCAGAGCTTGCAGGTGTTCTTGGTTCCTGTCAATCCAATACATACCTTTACTCATGTTGGTTTATATATGCACACACACACATTCAAACAAATATGAAAGTCTCTCGATAGTGCTAGATCTTCCACTCAATAGGATGTTCGTCCAATACGTGACCTGTTCGTCTTTGTCTTCGTCCATCTTTGTTGCAACATCAGTCGCCTCTGGTGTACTTACGTCAGCGTGGTGTTGACTTATCGGCACTGTGTCTGGCTCCTTGCTTACACACCTGCATGGAACTAAAACTAGACCAGGGCTGTACGGTCGCATAACAGGAGAATGTGACTAGTAAAATAAATTGAAAAATATGAATCATTTGGAAATTGCTGTAGAATACTGTTGTAATGTGACGATAACACTGAGGAGTTCCCCGCTGGTTGAATCTGGACAGCAGTCATTGATGAGTCTGAAACCTGTTGGATGAGGGAGTAGAGAAGGAGGGAAAGGATCAAGGAGTAGGGTTTGGAGAATAGAATGATAAGGGTAGTAGTATAAAAAAGTCAAGAGGGGAGGAAAAGGGGTGGAATAGAAGAGATGGATTAGGGGGGACGAGCACAAGGGAGAGACTGAGGAGACGGCAAAGGAAGAAAAGAGGAGGTAAGGAGGAGGAGAGGGGTAGTGAGGTGAAGAAGTACGGAACTCAGGTTGGCTCAGAGAGTTAGAGAGTGGAGATGGTAGAAGGAGGGCTCTTACTCACTACTTAAACCCCAACGCTAGGGAGGATGACTCACATGGCAATCGCATGACGCATGCAGTGCAAACACACACATACACATTCACACACACAGAGAGAGAAACTCACACTCTTATTTTTTCTCTCTTTCGTTCTCCCTCTCTTGTGCACACGCACACACACACACAAACAGAAAACTGTGTGTGCCCATGCACAACCACACACATGCTCTTTCTCTCATGCTAAACAAAGCTGGCTGGCTGTGATTCACAACCCATGGAAACAGATTTGCTTCAATGTGTTCATTGTCTCCCGAGGGGAGCACACAGGGAGCCAGAGAACAAGGTTTGAATGGAGCCTCAAAACTCACAGAAATACGAGAATTAGAAGGAACGGCAATGGTTCTGCAAGTGACAGGAGATGTGCAGTGGTGCACAGCTATCTAGTCCTTTCAGATGTGGGTGTAGGGAGAAGGAGGTGTGGTATATAAGAGGGGGGTGGTGGTGGGGGGTTAGTGTCCAGAGGCTGTTACGTTACTGAGCCTTAATGTGCAGCTAGGTGACCTTGGGAAGTGATGACCTCATCAACATCCCTGCCTGCAAAGCTAATCTGTTATATTCTGAAGGATGCTCGTACATATGGAGCCACCCATGAAGGTGACATTTGTCTGCTGGTGAACATACAGACACACACACATACAGAAATTCTTGGCTATCCATGCAGAAAACATGAAAATACACACAGCGTCACATAAAGTATATTGGTGAGCCCAAGTTGAATCCACAGATGACATATAGCAGATTCTCTGGGATGCAGTGTTTTGCTAACACTTGGATAATTTTATCATCCAGTCATTTTACCTGTGCCAGGTGTATTAGCCCTGTACCCCATAGCAACTCAAAGAGAGGTTGTGCATCACAAACTCACGAACATCCACCTCTTGGTCCATGTAGACCCCTTCTCGATGTGTGAAGGTTGTAGGCTCTGTACATTGTAGATGCTAAACTAGCCCTGAGTGGTTTCAACGGATTGATTTATTGGTAAATGAGCAAATGTAAACAATGTCATTCTCACTCTAATTCGCTATATTTACCTCACACACGTTCCCCTATCTTCTTCTACATGTTTTATCTATCTTTCTGAAATGCACATGCACACACTAACATACGCGCACAGAGGTATGAATAATTGTCTAAGATACTCTTCCACCTGACCAGGCGCATGAAAGATGGGCGCTACGTATCGGCGAAGAACTAAATTGTTTTCTTTAGTTCGTGTCTGCTTGTACTATGAAGATGATCCACATTGGATAACTACCATAACACTACCTTTATCCAATCTATGCATTTTCAATTGTACTCATAAAAACATGAGAATTCACAAATAATTCGTAATTTATAATTTATTCTAAAAGAATAGAGAATAACACGGTCAAAATGCACCCCAACATGTTGTGCTGCGAGATAGCCAGTGTGTTCAGTTCGACTCTGTTTCCCTCAAACTCGGAGGAAAGCATGAGTGGACGGTTTCAAGCTCCCCTTTCGCTGAATTGATTCTACTATGGGTCCGCTAGAAACTCGACTGTAGAGCACAGGGGTTGACTAGAATAATTTTCTATATATTTGAGCTCTTTATGTAGAAATATGCTCAAATTACATCCCACTTAGGATTTCAAACATTAAGTGTTACACTTAAAGTTTATTTAAGCAAGTAAATAGGTGAAATGTGTTTGTGTACACGACGCTTCAGTGAAGACTGAAACCCCTGTACCTTAAAATGGTATATTCCACAATTTATTCCAGGGAAAGACTGACAGTTTTTTGGGTCATGAAGCAGCTGTTCAAGTCACCATCTTACCCTCCCTCCGCAAGAATAAGGAATTAGTACATTTCAAATTAGATAACGAAAACGTTGGTGTGGGGAGAGAAAAGTACTGCCAGAACGTTTGACTGCACAAAAAATAAGGGATTGGTATTATCAAGTATTTTAAAATGAATGTTAAGTATTTGTTTTTAGTTTTTCTTTACATGAATTGGTCGTTTTGTACATACTTTTAACCACATTACATACATTAAATATTTATTTAAGATATAGGCCTACTGCAATTCCAAATATTTATTCCAAAATTATCAGTAGGTAATATTAACAGACTAAATCATATTTACAGAATGTAGTGTTAATTATTATGTATACATGTAGATATTCCATATGAGGTAAACAAATACATTAAAGATTGTTAGTCGGTGTTGGGTATGTTTCATAGTGATGTAAAGTCATCACCTGCAGAAAGTTAGTGTCCTGCCATTCGACAATGTAAACGAGTGTACTTAAGGCTGTAAGTCTGACCATGGAAAGGGTCTACTGACTTTGATCTCTTGGTTTTATGCCTGCGGAGGTCATGTGGTCTTCATACTGCTTGATGACATGTCAAACACTGGCATGCAGATTATACACGTGTGTGTGTGTGTGTCGTGTTCACTTGTAGTCTGTCACCAAAGTATTAGCTAAAGGATTATGAGACGATAGCAGTCAGTCTCTCTCTATTTCTTTGTCTATGTCTCTCTCTCACTATCTCTCCCTCTCCCCCCCTGCCCCTCTCTTTATATCTGTCTTTCGGTGTGCATGTTGACGTGTGTATGTGTGTGACCATCATGTATGCACGGATGTCATAGAATGTGTGTATGCATCCAGTGTGTTGGTGTGTGTGTGTAAATGCACTCTGTGTATTTGTTGGCGTATGCCTACATGTGTGTTCGACGTGTGTGTGCTCGTGTGTATGTGACTGTGTGTACCTGTGTGTTCCCCGCCCGTGTGTGTGTGCGTGTGTTTTCACGGCCTGGGTCAAGCCCCTTAGAAACAGCAGCAGAGCCCCCTCTCCTCTTAAGTGGATTAGAGCTACAGTAAAATCCCTTGGGCCAGCAGGCGTGGACCAGAATGGGTGCAGTTTAGATGAGGACTTAGACCTGATTATCTCTCCTGCTGCCTTCATTGTTGTTGTTTATTTTGCTACAGTGAGGGGAAATACTAGATATGAAGGGGGCCTGCTCTGAAAGTTGTTTTATGAAAATGATTACAAATGATTACAAATGATTAACAATCATTTAACAGTACAGAGATGTAACATTACTACTTTATCGTAAGAGGCAGAAAACTATGATTGCGGATTTTTGTTTGAATATATGTATGGACCAGTGTTGATAAACATTGACAAATACTGTAGTTTTTTTAATTTATGCAACCATTAAAAGATACGTTGACATGTTTGAAACCAAACAAACGCATGTGATCCTGATCAACTCAATGAGGGTTTATAGCAGATATTAGAAGTTCGAGTGAACTGGCAGTACTGTTGTTGAGGTTACAGTTTTGCTGCGGCTTAAGTTGTTTTCTCCTTTCATGACCCTTCATAATCTTGATAACCTTTGTGATTGTCTCAGGATTGTATGGCTCTGAACCAATACACCAGTTTAACTCTTTCATTTTTTCATAGACATACAAAGACTGGTCAATATCCATTGAGTTATGGTTGTTGAACTGTTTTGTCTTTCTCATTCCTCCAGATGTTTGTTAATGTCAAAGTGAGAAGAAATTTGGAGAGGAAGAATGTGAATGTTTGTGCTTGCATGTGTGTGATACAGATACAACAAATTTACTATTTTCTAGGCATTTAGAATGGCTCCCCGTTAAGATTTCCTGTATGCATTTACATCCGACGAGTGTGCATTCATTCATGTACTTTAACGTGTGTGTGTTTGTGTGTGCGTGTGCACGTGTGAGAGAGTGTGTGTGCTGGTCGTGCTCGCACCAACCTCTAATGGGGATCATGTGTGGAGTCAGCAGCTCAGAGACACAAAGTGCCCCCCCCCGCCACACACACACACACTCTCATACCACACTGCATCACCTTTCACTCAATAGACACAGATACACACCATCAAGCCTTCATACCACCATGCCATGTTGTGAACACAAATACACACACAAACACGTACGCTGCAGCAGTCAGTGTGTTAAGAGCTTCTTCTTAAGAGAGCTGAAGTACCAGTTTGCTGGAGTGTGTCCATGTGTGTGTGTTTATACCTCGTCTGCGGGAGGACGGGGGTGGGGGTTGGGGGGTGGGTGGGGGAAGGTAGACAACGAAAGGGAGAAGAAGGGGGTAGAGGGAGCAAGGGGGAAGATCTGGTGAAGGAAGCAGAAGGAGGGAGGAGAGGAGAGGAGAAGGCCGAGGGGAGGGAAAGGGAGAGGGGCAGGGAGAGCGGTGTGCTGAGAGGGCGGAAGAAAGCGGAGAGTGAAGGAAGGAGAAAGAAGGAAAAAGCAAAAAGAAAGAGGGTGAAGAGAGATCAAGAAGGAGCGTGTGTGTGCGCGTGTGTTTGAGAGAGAGAGAGAGAGAGAGAGAGAGAGAGAGAGAGAGAGAGAGAGAGAGAGAGAGAGACAGAAAAGGTTGAGGGGGCCCAATGAAGGGGGAAAGAGGCCCTGTAGTTCTGGCTGAGGGGCAAGACTCTTAACAACACACACATCAGAATCCCCTGACTGACAAACTATTGCATCCAGGCCAGAGAAATGGAGCAAGGGTGTTGTTTGTGGCCCTCACACAGCACTGTGTTCCTGTGCGTGGTCCTCCAGTGGAGCTCCAGTCCTGCCTGTTTACATTTATCAAGTAATGAGATAGATGGACATGAATTGACAAACTAAAATAGGTGCTACCTATCTTCAGTTGTTAATTACTCTTTAAATGACTCTTTGGTTGCTTATTCCGTTATGGAACCCTCTTCTTCTGAGAGAGAACTGTATATCCTAGAATGCCTTCTGCAACAGCAAAATACCACTGCTGGGTTCTAGAATCAGAAGTGAGAACACTCTTAAGTGTGGTGACCGGCGATGACATTGATGGGAAATCAAAAGAAGGTTCCAGGGTACAAGGGAACAACATCTGCATGCTGTCTGTGGAGACACATCACACAGTTTGTTTTTTTGAGTGAACACACAATCTGGATTCAATTTGACACCCAGGCAACGTGTTCCTCAGCCTGGCTCACAGGTTAAATGTATATGCAAGACTTTGTATAAAGTTTACAATTATCCATGCACGGTATGTACGAACTTTGTGTTTTACTTATTGATATAGAATCAATATTAGAACTTTATGTACGGTATGTTACATAGATTAGATTGGCTTCCTGATATATCCCCCTGTGAAGAAACACTCATTTAAGACAGTCACAAACTGGCACAAACTGAATCAATGACTCTCAATGAATGTTTGTTTACTTGACTTCAGCAAAGCTTTCACCGATAACATAACACTTATAGATCAACTACAGATTTACTGTTAATGCTTAGGGTTGTGTACGTATCTGCTTGTGCAATGCTTGGGGTGTTGGTGTGTGTTTTTGTCAAAAAAGCCACCTCCCTTCTGACTCCAGGGCTTGTGGGTTTGATGTGAGGTCCAGAATTCTGTTCTGTCAGAAATAGGCCAGGTTAGGTCAGAGAATGTTTCATAAGCTTAGCCTGACCTCTTTACACACACACACACACACGCTCACACAAACACACACAGCGCACACACACACACACATGCACACATTGTCTCTCGCTGTCTCTCTGTCTCGCTGTCTCTCTCTCTCTCTCGTTCTCTGCCCCTCTACTCTTCCCTCTCCATATCATGCCCCACACACTGTCCCCCAGCTTTCTGTCTCTACATTTAATCTTTCAGAACACTAGGACGCCTTTTTCTTTCCCACCCTAAGCTTCCGTCTCCATTGCACCAGGGCCCCCCCCCATTTCTGTCTCGTTCTTCGGTGAGATTTACTTTTCTATAATACAATCTGCTCCCTGTACATCTCAGAAAAGGGCACACCTATTTGTTGGCACAGCATCAAGGATTTACAAAGACGTAAAACTTTGTAAACATAGTGGTGGTCTCAATCTTACTGAGGAGTCTGATCTCCTTCCGTTTCTCCACGGAGCAGAGAATCGCACAAGCACACAACACAGTATGTTCGGTGTAGGGAGAGGCAGACACAGAAGGAGAGGTGGGTAGAGCGAAGAGGCAGAGAGAGAGGGGAAGAAGAGGAAGCTGAAGGGAGGTGAGGAGGGGGAGAGAGAGAACGGCACAGAGGCAGAGCGAGGCATCAGCATACAGAGGCAGTCTGTGGTCGTCGAGCAGAGAAAATAGGGGCGCGGGAAAACAAGGAGTGCGATGGCTCGAAAGATTACATTCCTGTTGAGTTGGGAAGTCGTCTGAGAAGGAGCAGAAAAGGACAGAGATGGGAGAGATGACCGTGGGGGCTGCATGACAGGATCTGAGGTGGATATAGGTCTCAATGAAAGTCCCTCCATGAATAGAGATGGAGTATATAGCATGCTGCGTGTGCTTAACAACATGCAATGTCCATGAGGGTGACTGTTTCAACTCGACTGTAGTGATGTAACAGTCATACAATAAGAACGACCTATGAGATCTTTAAGTGGATTGGTGAATACCATTGGACAGAATGCCTGCTCTCCCCATGGGTGACCCATACATTGTAGGGGGATTGTCATAAGAAAGGGAAGTAAGGAGAGAAACATGGATAGATCTTGGGTATTGGGACAGGTTTCCATACGAATTGCTGTGAATACTGATGCAGAAACCCAACAAATACACTGATTGGCATTGCAGATGATTCCATTCAATTAGCAATAAAAATGTAAATGGTATGCTTGGAGCACGAGTGATCGTGAGTGATGAAAAATACATGTTTGGAATGTTTGAATACAACCTGTTTTGAGATTTTGTTTATGTGTATATTTGTGTGCATGCGTATGTGTGTGTGTGCACTCTTGTAGGATAGGGGCTCGATCATGTTGTTTGTTAGGGTAATTATAGCTTGGCTATGCAAATCAGTCCATCAGAGAAGAGAGACACACCCACTTCCTTTTCACTTCTAATTAACCTAACTCCTCCCCTGAATTTCAGACGTAATCATACCCCCCACCTTAACATACACTGTACACACACTATTAAAAAAAAACCCAGATGAGCAAACTTGGATGATGATTGGGCAGTGCATGTCCCTCCCCCTCCAGCCCCTGTAGGTGATATCTGTATGCAAGAGAAGGGCCTTTAGGCTAACTAGATGGTGGAGCCTTAGTGAGCAGCATCTATCATCTCTGTGATGCGTGTCTGTCCTAAGAGGCTCTGTAGCACAGCGAACAAAATTACTCATGATATAGAGAGAGTGTGAGAGAGAGAGAGTGGAAAGAGGCAAGGAGGAGAAAGGGAGGCTAGTTGGAGAGAGACGTGGAGAATGAGAGGAAGGATGGAGGGGGAGGATGAGTCGGATTGAATTCATAGACACCAGACATGTATATGCAGGCTACCAGCTGTACTGTTCCTTATTGATATTGTTAGGTCCAACAGGTCCAACTGCCTTATCTGCGTTTGATAAGGCAGAAAATCACACACACGTACGCGCACACAAACCCAGTCAGAGGCTCGTCGTCGGTGCGTGTGTATGTGTGATAGTTCTCTGCAGAGGACTAAGCGGTGTGCCTCCGAGGTCTTGGGGTTCAGGGATCAATACTGCTGCTATGATGAGACAATGATAGAGACTGTGGTTCAGAGCTTAATAGATACCTCTCTCTCTTTCTTACTCCATCGCTCGCTTTCTATCCATCCCTCTCTTTCTGTCTGTGTGTGTGTGTCAGTGGATATTGTAGGTGAGACCTACACTGCAGAGGCGAAAGGAGGAGGCAGACAGACCTAGCCCTGTGCAATCTCTTTTTTTCTATGTCTAGTAAGTACCCCCCCCCCCCCCCCCACATACCCCCCCCTCCTCGGTGTGTGGTTCCTTGGTTTCCTGTCCCCTTCCTTCTTCTCTCGTCCTTCAACATCTCGACATCCTAAAGTCAGTGCATAATGTAGCCATGTTTAAAGTCGACTGTGACGGCACACGTGAAAACACACAAACACACACACACACCCAAAGACACAGTCAGCTGTGCCCTTCCCATAGCCGAGCAGCATGAAAACACAACACGCTGCCTTTGCCTCACACACACATACACGCGCACGCACACACACAAACTCCCTGCCACTGTCCCTGCATGCACACACACACACCATACTCTTAAAGGAACATGACACACACACACACAGACTACACTGTTACAGTCATGTAGCAATGACAGTCACGAGGTTACACTGTAATACAACTACACCCAACTCAGTTCAATATCATAAAAAAGCTTGTGAGATTAGGCTACACCGAAACAGACTACTTACAATACTAGACACTGTACTGCACTAGAAAGCATCCTTGGATTAAGATAAACTATATGATTGCTTAATGTCAAACAATCTTATGTTATACTGTTTGTGGCCATTTGAGTATGTCTGAAAACCCTCACTTATACTGTGGAGAACACTTATACTGCAGTCATTCCTGACAAAAAAAAACATACCGGAACAAATGTTAAAACGCAGTCTTTTGGCAACCTGGTGGAATCAAATTTTGTAGAATGCTATTTATGAAGTCAATTCTATTTATCTGATATTACTTGTCTTATAGCGTTTAACCACTATTAGTGGCTGTAAGAATGCCAGTGTAGTCTTACTGCATAGATGTTCACATGTGGCTAGGCCTTCTTCTGTACTCCGTCATTCACCATCCACTAATACAGGACTACTGCGCCTTTAAGAAGCCCCCACCATTTCACAACAGGGGGGGCGTGAGCAGAATCCAGGAACAGCGATTGAAAAAAAAAAAGATCCACCAGTGGACCGTTTCAAGTTCCCCCTCGGCTGAAACCCTGCCTGATTTGTGGGCAATGTTGGGGATGTAGAAAAAAGGAAACCGGAGCAAAGAACACTAACTGGGTAGCTATGGAGATAGTAGGTTTTCCTTGTAGCTTTCTTTGACAGGTGTCGGACTGTGGGATAAACAAAAGTAACGAAACAGCCTGCAGTATGTACGCCAAGGGGAAAGGAGCAGTGGTCCCTTCCGATAGCCAAGCAAGGGAGAAGTAAGTAAAATATTGCACTGTCACAACACCAAAGACCAGGTTAGCCAGTTTGCCAAATCTCACTGAGTTAGCCAGCTAGCTATGGAGCTAGCTGACTGGGTAGGCTACATCAACACTTGCTTTTTGCCACAATGTCAAAAGTGTTATATTATTATATGCGTTCTTATCAATGTTTGATGATTGTTTTGCAAAGTTGACCTCAGATTCTGTTGCATCCTGCAATAGCGAACAGTTGCTATGGACGACCACCCCAAGCTACATGGCTAGTTTTACCCAGTAGTTCCTTCTACTACAAGCTTAAACTACCATTAATTCTGAATGTAGATAGTTTTGAGTTTTTTTAGTCGAAATTGTAAATTGTTGCAAAGTCTGTGTTGCAAGGTACCTTTGCATTATGGGCTTCACTTGATATGCTTTGGTGGGGATCAGAGTCCCTCATCACACCTATCCGATTGTTAGGAACAATGCATGAGCATTGGCTTATGCCTTGGCTGTGTAGCTGAAAACGTGTGACCAATATGCTCAGCAGTCGCAGGTTCTTTAGATATGATACCAAACTTTTGGGCGTTGTTAGAAAGTATCAAATACCTGTAATGACCTTACAAAAAACTAACTAATGAAAAATGTTTCGTTACAATATGTCTTAAGTCGTAAGCGAGCGCCAGCAATGCTAGCCAGCCAGCTAGATAGCCCGCGAGACGCCTGGGAACTTTGGTCCATAGTTTTTGGTACTGTTCGTTCCTGTGTCGGACTATAAGTTATAACACACATTTATAAGCAGCACGTTTAGACTGAGCTGTTTAGTTTTCCCAACGGTCATGTTTTGGTCGTTTTGCTTAGAAACACACGTAGGCAGTGGTAGCTGTACAGCGGCAGCCCACCTATCCCTTTGTCTACCGAACAGCAACCGATGCCTGTTGTTCAAGTAGCTGAGTGATTGTCGCCGCACTTTACTTCTTTTGTTGTCAAACTGCGAAGCACAACTAGGATAGTTGTTTCTTCTCGCCTAAATCACTTTCTGTTAAACCTTTTGCGAAGTATTTCGAGTAAAAGTTTTGGTCACTTTGCCCACCTTTTTATTGGAAAAACACGTGTGATGATTCGCCACATACACTGGCAATGCATAGGAGCTTTAATTTATTGAACTGATTTGGGGCCAGTGTTAGAAGAGACGATTCGAAGTGTAACTTTCATTTAAATAGGGGTCCATTGGTCCTCGTCGGTTTGAAATGAACCACAAATGAAAGGTAGTCAGTGTGCAAATGAATGTGTAGGCTATGCTTGGTGAACATGGTCTAAGGTAGACAAATTAAGATAATGTAAGAGGGAGTGATGGACCCTGAACGAAACAGAGAGGTGCTCTGTCTCAACATTTTGACTGAAGTTGCCGATCTAAACAGCTGATAGGCTTACTACAGAGGCACCAACTCCTGAACCTTTCAACTACGGCTCATTAGTTCAAACTGAAGAGACTTGGTTGTCCGAGCCCTCATCTCTGACTCTTCTTTTTCCTACACTTTCCTTCCATATCTCTCCGTTCATCTTGTCCTCCCTCCTCCCTTTATCTCCCCTGTCCCTAACCCCATGTCTTCGTTGTCTTTGCTCGCTTGTCTTATCTCCTCATGTCCTTCCCACCTCTTCTCCTCCTCTCTTTACTCCTGTTCACCATCCCCTCCTATTCTCTTGGTCACCATCCATTGCTTTAGTGTTGAATTATTGAGTCAGACTGAAGCAGTCGCTCTCAGCTCAGTGCAGCTTCTAGCACAGAGTGTGTGTGTGTGTGTGTCGGTGGGCCGACTCATCCATGTTTAAAGAGGGGTTTTGTCGTCCGCCTCGGGCGGGCTGTCAGGTGTGCTGGTGCTGTACATCAGGGAGATTCCTCTCATCTCACCTCACCCTGTGGGGTCCCACGGCAGCCCGCAGGTCTGAGGCGTGTGTGTGTGTGTGCCCGCTGTGTCATCGCAGAAGCTGGGTGCGTTTGTCCTGTCCCGTTGCAAGCGTGCCATCGCTGTCCCGTTGCCATGTGTAGCGTAAGTGGTAGTTACGTTAAGACTGCAGGAGAAAGGGTGTCCGTGTGAGTGATTGAAGAGAGTTACAGTGCGTCTGAGAGAGAGAGAGAGAATCTAGCCTTTTTATATGTTGTCCTGTCAGACTGGAAGAGAACAGGGTACAGAGACAAGTTTAGGCTAGTTGTCTGTTCGTCTGCATGTTCCAGTCTTCCTCAGTAACACGGGAACAAGCGGGTGTAACCCTGGCCAGGTTACACTCTGTCGGACACGCAGTGGTAGTTGACTATCCTGTCCGTACTCCTTTTCCCTCTCCTCCCCCCACCTTCTCCTCCTTCCTCCTCTCTATGAGCCTGAGAGTTTTAATAATGCAGCAGGCCAGGTGCACGCAGCCCCCTCACAACACGCACACCCACACACAGACACACACACCCACACACAGACACACACACATAAAGATAAAAATTTCATCAGTGTCCTTGTGGGGGAAGAGGGGTTGGGGGTGGGGTGGTCGAATTTGCAGTTTGATCCTGCAAACCTCAGACACGACCTGATCCGCAGCCCCCACTCCATTCCTAACTCCTCAGTCTGGACATTCAGTCACTGCAGCCGACCATAAGGCCCTTGTGTGGCGCCTGGTACGGAAGGTGTCGACGCGAAGCCACGTTTGTGTGTCCTCTCATACACCTATGGACAGACTGGCCAGTGCTGCCACCAGAGGCTAAAGAGAGCTCCGTGACCTCCAAATTGCTGGGCGCCCTGTAAAGTGGTCCAATTGCCCTGGATAGAGTGGTCAAGCAGGAGTCGGCGCGTGTCTCCGACTGACCGAAGGGCTGGCGAGGAGTGGAGCGGAGCAGCAGTTCTTATTGCCTTCTTGAAGAGCTGTGGTCATTTTGAGAGGTTTCATCTCCTCCAGCCGGTTCCGCTGGCTACAGTTGGAGCTTCCCATTAAGTAGGCTCATCGTTTTGTTCTGGTCTGTCTTTGTGTCTCTGTGTGTGAGAGAGACACGTTCTGGACTGCCTGTCTCTGAAATGTAGCTAGGTTGGGTCACGTCTTGTGTTTTTCTGGTCAAAAGTGTTTTGTGTGTGTATGTGTGCGTGTGCTGAAGGGGCGTGTGGATGTATCAGCTCTTATCAGTGATGGACTGCTGGATAAGGGGGAACACCCCTCAACTATTTCTTTCACTCCTTGGTGGGACAGCACACTGCCCTGTCACACTCCACACAGTGCAGTCTGCAGCTGGGCAGAGTTTCCACTGCACTGGGGAGGATGTTGTGTGTGTTTGTCTTGACCAAATATTCATCAAAGTGCTTCAAACTCTTTTTTTATTCTTGTCCCGTCATTCACCTTTCATCTTTAGTGACATGCAGTAGCCTGTATGAGTTTGTGTGTGTGTGTGTGTGTGTGTACGCATGAAGTGAACCACCTAACAGGGTTGTCCCAGCCACTTGTTCCATTGATCAGTCTAATTGATGATGACAGGGTGGCACAGAACCAGTGTCCCCAATGTGAAGTGTTCGGGCTTTTCCGAGGACAGTCTTTTATGTCACTCAGTTCATAAACCATCAGTGGCTATCAGACAGTGCCCATCAAGGGACGAGGTCTGACCTGTTGACAGCATGATGCATGTTATTTACACAACGGTATGTCCACCACGACAATCGCTACCACTGTATCCCTACGGTTTAGCTCAAGTCCTTCATCATAACTGCAGTTGAGCTGATCAGACCGTCACGTGAGCGTGATGGGAGCGAGCTGCCACGGCTGACGTGTTGTGGTCTTGTGCTCCGTCTCCAGGTTAGCGCTGTACGTGTACGAGTACCTGCTTCACGTGGGAGCACAGAAGTCTGCACAGACCTTCCTGTCCGAGGTGAGTCACTTTCCCCAGGGAGGGGGGGGGGGGGGCGGCGGAGGGTTAGGGTAGCAAAACAAAACACGGGATTGTGTATGTGTGTGTGTGTTTATTCACGTCTTTGTGTCTGCCTCTGACTGCATGGCTGTCGCGCTCAGCGTCAAGAGACGCATTAGCAATGAGTTGGGCTCCACGCGGCAAAATGGGCCCGCCCGGTGCATGTCGTAGGAGAAGCCGCGCGACGCGGGCCTCACCTGTCCCTCCCACAGAGACGCAGACAGGTGGTCTGGAGGAGGGAGAGGAGGGAGAGGAGGGAGATGGCTAGCAGAGGTCCACGAGATGTGTATCTGTGCCTCAGAGGGCCTGGACAGTAGAGAGAGGGACTGATTATGTGTTCTTAACCTCCGGACCCGCAGACATAATCCTCTCTCTTTCGGCGGTCACTGGAACTCTCCTCTCCAACCCTTTAGCTCTTTGCTCTCCTGGTCCTCTCCCCCTCCGTTAGGGACTTAGATGTGGGGGAAAAGCAAGCCCTCCAATTAAAAGGCAGAACAACTGCAGATTTAAAGTATTTGATTTTGGGTGCATGGGTGCAGGATATTAAGTTAAACAAATATATATAAAAAAAAAAAAAATGCTTTTAAATTTTTTCCCAATCTTAGATTCGATGGGAGAAGAACATTACATTAGGGGAGCCCCCTGGATTCCTACACTCATGGTGGTGGTAAGTAAATACTTCTCGTTGTCATGTTGCGTGTCGTTTCCATGTGGGCCTATGTAGAATGTCGGGTCGTCTGTGTTCTAGTTCTGACCAGGGCTTCAGTCAGAACAGTGTTGACTGCAGGCACAGAGCCCCGTGTTCCACTGGGCACAGCATCCCTCCCGTACCCGCTACTGTGTGACCAAGACTTCGGGGTCGACTAGCCTCGCTCCGAGGGCACGACCCCCCCCCCCCCCCTCTTCTTCACCCACCCCCCTTCTCCAGCCTCCAGCCCCCTCCCCCCCCCATCATCCCCTCCCCTGAAACAATAGATCCAGATGGTTAGGGAAAGGCCTCTCCCCCATCCCCCCATCCCTCACCCTTTTGTCACCCTTTGTCCTCCCCCCCCCCCTTTCCCCTTTGTTCGTGCGCGAGACTCCTCGCAGATTAACCCGTTGCATTCCAGGTTCCTTTGTGCTCCTCCCGCCCCCCTCCCCTGCTGCTTTTGACAGTATGGAGATGGAGCCTGCAGGGCCTGCTGCCTCGCTAATCACTCTGCTCCCCGCTCAGCGCCCCCACTTCACTTCACCGGGTCTGACCCTCGCGTTTTGGTTTTGATCATCGTGGTTATGATGCCTCAGCCCTAGCTATCGATCACTGGGATCAGCTGTGTGTGTGTGTGTGTGTGTGTATCAGCGTTTGTCGGGGGCTTTTAAAATGCCTCTGATAGCCGATTAGGCCTCTCGTTAGCTGTGGCCTTATTTCACAGGGCTTTATAGCACTTCCATTAAATCAATACACAAAGACCTTTCGCTGATTCAATTACGGCCTCTCAGACAGGTACCACTGCCCGCCGAGGCAATTAGGAAGTTCTGTCTTTTTGGTGCACGTGCGTGCGTGCGTTAAGTTGACGCACTTGTCTGTCAGCCCGTGCCATGTGTCTGCCTTACTGTGCCCCCCCCCCCCCCCCGCCAATAAGTCAATTACATGAAGTCATAGATTGTGTCCATGTGCGGCCACAATCATTGCTCCTGTGCCGTCTATGTTAAAAGACCCTGAAGGGTGTGTGACAGTCTAGTTGGGGATTGTGGCTGACCAGGCCACAATCCTGGCGGAGCAGGAGTGTGTGTGTGTGTGTGTGTGTGTGTGTGCGAATGATGTTTAAGTGGCAGACACTGTTGCTGTGCTGTACGATATCCAACATTGTGGCTGTCTCTCTTCTCTTGCAGTGTATTCTGGGATTTGTATTGTGCTGCCCCGGACCGAAGGGAGACCTGCGAGCACTCCAGCGAGGCCAAGGCCTTCCATGATTATGTAAGTGACAGGCCTCCCAGCCAATGGGGCATCTGGATGGTGGGGATGGGTGGGACAGTGTTTTCTTGGCTTCCAATCAGTATTCTATTCACACAAGGATGTGTGTTTGTCTGTCTGTGTGTTGTGTTGTTTTGGGATTTTGTGTGTCTGTGTCTGCAACTGTGTTTGTGTGAGGCTGTCCATGTGTAGCACTTTTTGGACTCCTGGCCTAAGACTGTGTGTGCGTTGTGTGTAGTGTGGAGAGATAATGGAATAGAGTTCTAATCCGCTAATCCCGGCACTGGGCCGGGGCTAAGCCAGGGATTTTGAGTGGGGGGGTGAGGCGGGGGTGGGGGAGGCGTTGCATGTGTGTGTGTTTGTGCGTGCGTGGATTTTGGGGATACCAGTTCTGGCAGTCAGCCCAGAGAGAGGGCCTTTCACACCCTCTGTGCCAGAGCACTAGGTAACCGTGTGTGTGTGTGTGTGTGTGTGTGTGATGATGGTTCCTTGCTTCCCCCTCATGGTACTGGGATGGTGTGAAGGGTGGAAGCAGCGATAAGGGGGGGGGGGGGGATAGGGGGTTGGGCCGACTGTCCCGTTCTGTTTAGCACTCTAGATCCCATTGGCGTCCACCAATAAAAAAATAACCTGATTTGATGAAAGGACTAACCCCGTTTTCACTGACTTTGTGGCTGCGTTCGGTCTCTTACAAGGTTGATTAGTCTTTTAGTCTGTCTGATCTTT